>NC_059431.1:247500-565000 GCF_021028975.2 Sphaerodactylus townsendi | reverse complement strand
TCTGGGCTCTTCTGACATTCTTATGGTCCCCTTCCTTCACTCGTAGACCACGATTACAAGTTTACTTGTTTCTGTAGGAATTGCTGTAGACATCAGTCAGCTGACAGTGGCATTCCAGCGGCATCTCAAACTGGAATGTGACGTCTTCAGGAAGCTCTCATTTGGACAGTGTAAGGAACCGTGGGAGCACATGAACACAGGAGGCTGCTGTACTCATGACTATTCTTGGCAGACACACAGCTGATGTCATCTCTGAGTACAGAAACCGGAAGGGCAGGATCTCCTTTTTAATGAAGTCTTAATTGCTGCTTGCTGGCCGCCGCTTGTCCTTAGTGTTAAGATCAGTTCACGGCTGTTAAAATCCCAGGAGGCCGGTTGCTCAGGCACCAAAGAATTACGCCGTTTCCTTGGAGGATGTTCTTTCTGTCTGTTGCAATGCAGCTCTTGTTTATTTTGGTGCTCAGACTGAGGGATCAAAATAGTTCAGCCCTCTGTGGAATGGACCTAGTGCCGTTCCGCAGGCCCTGTAAGACAGAACTGTTCCACCAGGCACACGGTTGAAGCAGCAATAGTTGTCTATTCTGATGATCCCCCCCCTCCCTCGCCATCCACGCTGCCACCTCCTCTGTTAGGAGGACCTTTGCTGTCCTCTTCTTTATGGATTTCGTGAGCTCTTTGATAGGGTTTGCCTTTGGTTGAATTGTAAACATAGATTTTAAACTGAGTTACTGTTTTAAAGGTTTATAGTTAACTAGTGGGCCTGGCCACGCGTTGCTGTGGCTGAGTCTGGTGAAGTGGAAAAGAAAGAAAAGGGGAAACGAACGGTGCGAACATGTGGCATTGCACAATGCTTGCAAGGGAGGGGAGGGGCAAGGGATCCCTCACTCCCCTCCCTCTCTCTTGTTTCCTTGCATGGCAACCCGCCTGGTCCCTCCCTAACGTTCCCCTTCCTCTGCTAGGGTGGGTGGGCCATGTGCAGGTGGGCTGGTCCTATCCCTTTCACTCCCTTCCCTTGCAGGCGAATTATCTAGCGTAAAAAAACGCTGGGAGGCATGAGCTACGTTGTGTTCAAATTTCAGAGCGTTTGGCCCAGCAAACCCCCGGACCCTCCCTCACCTTCCCCTTCCTCCGCTAGGGTGGGTGGGTCATGTCCAGATGGTGGACCCCATCCCTTTTACTCCAGATGGCAGTGGTTTGCAAGGAAGGCATGGTTGGTTTCCTTGTATCAGAGGGTGTTGCTTTGACGGCCAGCAGATGGCGCCGTTGCGGAACAGAACTGTGGTTCCAACTGTCACATGTGTGGCATGTACACAATAACTGGCACAATTGTGACATGTACACAACAGGAGCTGTGGAAACAGTATGGAAGCCTGGCCGCACGCGAATGCGACGTCATGTGAAAATTTCAAAGCAATCGGTCCAGTAGTTTGGGAGATTACCTATCAGCAGAAAAACGCACTGATATTTATATATATATAGATTGTATTTTGTCTTGTTTGTGTATTGTTGTGAACTGCCCTGAGCCCGAAAGGGAAGAAATATAGAAATAGAAACCCAATAAAATAAACATTAAATTATCAGTAAATGAGTATATACCTTAATTATCTCTTTTATTCAGGTGAACCAGTGAAAACTTTTTTTCCCTTGACTCTTGTGCTGTACTAGAGACATAAGAAGAAGAGTTTGGATTTATATCCCCCCCTTTCTCTCCTGTAGGAGACTCAAAGGGGCTGACAATCTCCTTGCCCTTCCCCCCTCACAACAAACACCCTGTGAGGTGGGTGGGGCTGAGAGAGCTCCGAGAAGCTGTGACTAGCCCAAGGTCACCCAGCTGGCGTGTGTGGGAGTGCACAGGCTAATCTGAATTCCCCAGATAAGCCTCCACAGCTCAGGCGGCAGAGCTGGGAATCAAACCCGGTTCCTCCAGATTAGATACACGAGCTCTTAACCTCCTACGCCACTGCATAAGGCTTAGTAACCTTCCATGAAGATGTTGAGCGTGTAGAAAATGTTACACAGTGGTGGCCCCACGTCAGCCTGGTGCTATGGTCGAGAGTGGCAGAGTCTAATCTGGTGAATTGGCTTTAATTCTCCACTCCTCCATGTGAGCAGTGAACTCTAATCTGGAGAACCAGGTTTCATTCCCCATTCCACCATGTGAGCGGCGGACTCTAATCTGGTGAATTGAGTTTGCTTCCCTACTCCTCCTCACCTTGGGCCAGTCACGGCTCTCTCCAAACTCTCTCAGCCCCACCTGCCTCACAAGGTGTCTGTTGTGGGGAGAGGAAGGGAAAGGAGTTTGGAAGCCTCTTTGAGTTTCCTTACAGGAGATAAAAGGGAGGGTAGAAAAGTTGACTCTTCTTCTTCACCTCACTTGGGTTTCCATTTGGTGGCCGGGGGTATGTGCGAAGGAGTACGTGGTGTGGGTTAATTCTCATGCATGCCGGAGACCCTCAGTTTCCAAGTCTTTAAGTCTTCTGGAAATGCTGGTGAGACTTGTTTGTTGGGTCTTTGAACAGCTGGAATTATGTAGGGGCATAAGTTGTTCTTAATTTCTCTGGCTTTTAACTTTTAGCCGGTTATAAAGTATGTGTGTGAGAGAGTTTATATATGTAGGAGATTAATACCGGATGGTAATTAGGATATCTCAGCAACGCAGAAGGCCGCACACGGGATGCGATGAAGAACTTAATAAGGCTCTTATAATTAAATGATCGATTAAGCTACACTCTTTATGTATGTATGGAGGATCATAACTGTTTAGAGCAGGTAACATTCTGTTTATAGAACCATTTTAACAGAACTGAATCAAATGATCCCTGGAAGTTGTTTACCATAATAATGTCTATGTAGGATTTGGTGTGCATTATTTTGTTCTCAGCTTTACAGGCTATTCTGAATTAGGTCAGTGTGATCCCATATTGGGGGGGGGGGAGCCTTTGTGAATAATGACAGAGAAGAGTTTCGAACTGGCAATTCCCTGGCTCAGTAGATAGTTTGCAGCCGGTATGCTAGCCCCATTGCATCAGAACTTGTTTAAATGTTCATGTATTTTATTCACACTGCAATTTTCTTCCCAGCGGGAGACTGAAGGCAGCTTAAATTCTTCACCATGCCTCCTTTTTGTCCTTACAACAACCCTGTGGGGTTGGCTGGACTGAGAGTGTGTGGCTGGCCCAGGGTCACCCAGCAAGATTCCTCAGCAGACTGGAGGGTTCACATCTTGGTCTCCAGGATCCTACTGCAACTCTCTAACCACTACACCACGCTGTCTGTCTGCTGCTCACTGGCACAGGGGAGGTGTTTGATCACAATCTTTGTTCTAAAGCAGAGGTGTCCAACTCTGGAGCTTCAGATATTCATGAACTACAATTCCCATCAGCCCCTGCTGGCATGGCCAATTGGCCATGGGAGATGTAAGTGGCCAATTGGCCATGCCAGCAAAGGCTGATGGGAATTGTAGTCCATGAACATCTGAAACCGCCAGAGTTGGACACCCCTGCTCTAAAGTATTCTATCCCGGGGTGGTGTTTGATCACAATCTTTGTTCTAAAGCAGAGGTGTCCAACTATGGAGCTTCAGATGTTCATGAACTACAATTCCCATCAGCCCCTGCTGGCATGGCCAATTGGCCGTGGGAGATGTAAGTGACCAATTGGCCATGCCAGCAAAGGCTGATGGGAATTGTAGTCCATGAACATCTGAAACTGCCAGAGTTGGACACCCCTGCTCTAAAGTATTCCCTCCAGCTGGGTTATTAAGCCTTGGGGGAAGAGCTTGGCCAAAATGTTTTTGCAACTCTTTAAAAAACCTTTTCTGTTGCAGCTGTTCGTGGTCGATGTCCAGACTGGCCAGATTACCAAGATTCCCATCCTGAAGGACCGGGAGCCGGACATGGTCAACCAACAGGGCTGTGGGATTCATGCCATCGAACTGAACCCTTCGAGGACCCTCTTGGCCACCGGAGGCGACAATCCAAACAGCCTGGCGATTTATCGGCTGCCTACGCTTGATCCCGTGTGCGTGGGAGATGTAAGTGACCAAACGGGGGGTCTTCAGGCCTTGCTTAACACTGGGTGTGATACTTTTCTATATCCAATAATTAAGACTCAGGAATTTTTCGAGAGCTTTATTGAATTGTGTTGGGACCTTGGGTTCGAGAAGCCAGAGCCGATGCGCTGTCTTCTGCCCCCAGTGTATCTCTTGAAACATTTGCTCCTTCAGACAATTCCCCCCCCTCCCACCGATTCCCAACAAAATTTGCATAAGAAAAGACAGTGAGAAAGCATCTTCGTTAGAACTCGGAGGCGTGACAGGCTCTCTACTTCCTCCTCCCGGGAAGCAGGAGATAAGGAGAGGGTTTGCATAATTCGCTAATTACAAGCTCAGCAATAGAGAAACCATCTCCAGGCAACTTGATAACAGGGCCAGGGGCGGCCTTGACGCTGGACCTGGGACGCCAGGCCTGACAATCCTACGGCCAATGTTGATATTTTCATGCAGTGCCAGGCAGCTACTGAAGGCTAACTTACCATGCAATCCTAAGGAGGGTTACTCCAGTCTAAATCCATTCATCTCAATAGGCTTAGAGTGGAGTAATTCTGCATAGGGTTGTGCTAGTAGTTGCTTCCCTGGTTACAGTCGTGTAGCATAAGGACGCCCTAATCTAGATGGCCCAAACTAGTCTGATCCCGTCAGATCTCGGAAGCTAAGCAGGATCCGCCCTAGTGGGCACATGTATGGGAGATTGTTATCGCACTGCCTAGTAACTTTCAATGGCTCCAGACCAACCAGCTCTCGGCAGCACAGGGGAACACAAACGGGACCTGACACAGCGAGTATAGTAAATAATAAAAGATTTTATTGGGATGCTGACCTATGTGTCAGCACCTCTGCACCACGGCAGCTGCCACTGCCTAGCAGCTGTACAACAACTTAAATACCCTTTCCCCCGTCGGGAGTCCGGGAGAATACAAGACAGCCTACAACCATTCATTCACAAAATACGTGACAACCAATCATACAGCTACAATACATGGGAACCAATCAAAGTTCGATGGGCTTGAAATTCGCAGCTGGAGTAGGGCAAGGCGATGATGTAGGTACTGGCGGGAAAAGCACAGAGTCCTTTGGGTGCTTGGGGTCAGGAAACAAAACTTAACCCTGGTGGCACCCTTATCTGCCTGCTGGTGGGATTAGGCAGATTGAGGCGCTTCTTCCGGAGTCCTTTTTGTCAACGTCCATTCTGGGTTTTACAACTGAAAGGAACGTGCTCAGGTGGAGCAGGGGTGGAGTCCTGCCTTGGGCCAAGGAGGTTCCATGCAAACACAATTACAAAAGATAACTATAATTCCTACTTTCTATCTAATACAGGGTTGTTCCTACCTATCTTATACGGAAATAAAACATTGTTCCATCTTTACTAAACTCAAGACCAGAAGTGAAATAAAATCACTTCTGGCTCCGCTATCAAGATCACCAAGGAAGTCCAGGGTCGTTATGCAGAGGGAGGCAATGGCGGAAACTCACTCCTGAGAGTGTCTTTTTGCGATAAGGGGCCTCCCAAATGGCCCTAAGGAGCCACGTGGCTTTAGTGTAATAGAACATAAGAACTAGCAACTACTGGACTGCAGGGGCTCAGAGTATCCATCTGCAGTCCAGCATTCTGCTTACTTTCGCAGTGGCCCACCAGGTGCCTTTTTTTTTGGGGAGCTCACATGCAGTGAGGTGAGAAAGCAATGGCCTTCTGCTGCTGCTGCTATACCTTTCCCTGAAGCACCTGGATGCTGCTAAGGCATTTGCAACCTGGAGATCAAGGAGGGATCCAAGATGAAGGTAAAAGCGCATAGATCGACTTCTCCTCCATAAATCTGTTCCAAGGGCCCTTTTAAAGCTATCCCAGGTTAGTGGCCATCACCACCTCCTGTGGCAGCACTTTTTTCTATTCCAAACACCAATGTCACACGTTAGCGTGAGAAGAAGTGTTTTGCCTTTTATTAGTCCTAATTCTTCCCCCAGCATTTTCAATGGATGCCCCCCTGGTTTCTGAAGTATTGTTGTGAAAGAGAAAAAATTTCTCTCTGTCCAACATTCTCTACCCCATGCATAATTTTATAGGACTTCCAATCCTATCCCCCCTCAGACGTCTCCTCTCCAAACTAAAGAGTCCCAAGCTGCAGCCTCTCCTCATAAAGGAAGGTGTTCCCAATCCTCTCAATCATCCTCGTTGCCCTTCTCTGCACTTTTTTCTATCTGCTCTTCCGATATCCTTTTTTTTGAAGATGTGGCAACCAGAACTGAACACAGTACTCCAAGCGCGGTCGCACCACTGCTTTATATAAGGGCAAGACAATCCTTGCAGTTTTATTATCAACTCCTGCTTGCACTGCCACTTACACGGTCAGGAGTTCGAGCCCCTTGTGGGTCAGATATCCTGGCAGCTGGCTCATGGTCAACTCAGCCATCCATCCATTCCTTGGTCAGTAAATAAGTACCTAGCACCGTGGTGGCAAACCTTTGGCACTCCAGATGTTATGGACTACAATTCCCATCAGCCCCTGCCAGCATGGCCAATTGGCCATGCTGGTGGGGGCTGATGGGAATTGTAGTCCATAACATCAGGAGTGCCAAAGGTTCACCACCACTGACCTAGCACATAGCTAGCGGGTGAAGAATAGCCGGGGAAAGCAATGGCAAACTACCCCACAAAAACGGCTTGCCTATGAAATCACTGCTCGCAGTGGTACCCCAGGTTCGAAGACGACCGAAGGGGAAATTATACCTTTAAATGGCCCTAAATAGCCTGAACTTTTCAGATCTCTGAAGCTAAGCAGGATCCGCCCTGGTTAATAAACAGGTGGGAGACCTCCAAGGAAGTCCATGACCGCTATGCAGAGGCAGCCAATGACAAACCACCTCTGAACGTCTCTTGCCTTGAAAACCCAACAGGCTCCCCATGAGCCACGTGCAGTTTGAAGGGGCTTTCCACCACCAGTGTAAGAACGTGAGAACTGACTCTCATGTGGTTGAAACCCTGACTAACCGACTCTTGCACTGCACCAGATTTGATAACATCAGATCTAAATATACCAACTTACATTTTTTCTTCCAATCTGGGCTGCCTGATCTGACTAGGTTATCTCTATTGTTAAACAACTCGGACCCCGGTCTTTGTGAAGAGGAGCAGCAGTGGCGTAGGTGGTTAAGAGCTCGTGTATCTAATCTGGAGGAACCGGGTTTGATTCCCTGCTCTGCCACCTGAGCTGTGGAGGCTGATCTGGGGAATTCAGATTAGCCTGTGCACTCCCACACACGCCAGCTGGGTGACCTTGGGCTAGTCACAGCTTCTCGGAGCTCTCTCAGCCCCACCTACCTCGCAGGGTGTTTGTTGTGAGGGGGGAAGGGTAAGGAGATTGTCAGCCCCTTTGAGTTTCCTGCAGGAGAGAAAGGGGGGATATAAATCCAAACTCTTCTTCTTCTTCATCGCCAATTTCATTGCGGAGATAGTTGAGAGTTCCCAGTAGAACGTATTTGTTGTGCTCCCCGTGGGGCCTTTTATCTATCATGTATGCATGCAATTGTTCCCGATTTATGTAACTCTTTCTGACTATGCCAGTAAAGGCTTATGTGTGTATGTAGAACTGACTCTCATTGGGTATCTTTGGTCGCCTGCTTAGGAACAAATCCACCTATTTGCTTAAGGAAAATACCGAAGAGTTAGTGACATTTGTTGCTCAGCCGAATGAGTGTTTGGCTCAGCGTAGACTTCATTTATTTTTCCTCTTTCTCCCTAGGACGGACACAAAGATTGGATCTTTTCTATTGCGTGGATCAGTGACACCATGGCTGTGTCTGGTAATGTTTACGTTACTGCTTATTGCTTGCTCACTGCGGAAACACTGGTGTGTGTTAAATGCCAGCCTTTTGTCACGGAAGCTCGCAGTGCATCGCAGTAGAGCCTGTAAAATCCTCCTGTACTGTTTATCAGAGCAGGGCCCACAAATTCATTGCATGCGGAATTCACGTAATAATAATTCCTGCCAACCCTCAGCTTCTGGGAGAGTCTGCTCTCAAGAATTAGGCCTCTACAATTCCATTTGTGCAGGGAAACCCAGCCTACTATATTGCAGCGCTGACCAACCCTATATATAGGAGAGCCTACACGCTGGCTAGATTTAACATTATGCCATCCCCACTCCATAGAGGAAGACTCGAGGGTCTACCAAACGATAAGAGGCTTTGCCCCTGCAGTCCAGGGCAGTTGGATTCCATTGCGCACATTCTCCTCCACTGCCCACTTTACCAGAATCCAAGATCCAGCTTATTATTACAAATCATTGACTCTATGAAAACCCTGACAGAACTTGATAAAGTAAATATGCTCTTAAACTGTAATGACCTTGACTGTTGTCTCGCAGTGGCAAAGTTTCTGGCTGAGGTTTGCGAACTGAACTTATGATCCAGTGTGAAGTTTTATCTAGTAATTTTAACTGTATTTATATTGTATGTTCTGTATGCCAATAAAGGCAAATTGAAAATTAGAATTAGGCCTCTATTTGTTGGTAACATCCCCTGCCAGCGTGGTTAAGAGCAGTAGACTCTAATCTGCAGAATGGGGTTTGATTCCCCACTCCTCCACGTGAGCGAAGGACTTCTGTCTGGTGAATCAGATTTGTTTCCCAACTCCTACATTCCTGCTGAGTGACCTTCGGCTAGTCACAGTTCTCTCAGACCTCTATCAGCCCCGCCTACTTCACAAGGTGGGGAGAGGAAGGAAAGGAGTTTGTAAGCCTCTTTGAGTCTCCTTACAGGAGAGAAAGAGGGGTGGGTGGGTTATGAATCCAAACTCCTCCTCTTCTTGGAGCAGCAGTGGCGTAGGAGGTTAAGAGCTCGTGTATCTAATCTGGAGGAACCGGGTTTGATTCCCCGCTCTGCCGCCTGAGCTGTGGAGGCTTATCTGGGGAATTCAGATTAGCCTGTGCACTCCCACACACGCCAGCTGGGTGACCTTGGGCTAGTCACAGCTTCTCGGAGCTCTCTCAGCCCCACCTACCTCACAGCGTGTTTGTTGTGAGGGGGGAAGGGCAACTGGGAAGTTTTGTCAGCTTGCCCTTTGGAGGTCTCCTGCAGGAGTAGGTGTGTGTGTAGATATAAATCCAAAATCCTCCTACTCTCATCCTCCTCCTCCTCCTCCTCCTCCTCCTCCTCCTCCTCCTCCTCCTCCTTCTCCTCCTCCTCCTCCTTCTCCTTCTCCTTCTCCTTCTCCTTCTCCTTCTCCTTCTTCTTCTTCTTCTTCTTCTTCTTCCACCCAACCTTCACTGTATAACTGAAGCATAGCAAGAGTATGATTCTTTCTGAGGTCCCGTTTATTCTATTTTGGCTTTTACCAGGAGAGTTCCTGGTGGATTGTCCCATTGTTCCAGAATACTACAGAGGATGGTGAATCTAACGTGCCTTCTTATGATTCTGGGGGCGGGGGATGGGGGTAAAGGAGCAAGAATCCTGTTCTTCCGCAGGGCCCCTTGAGATCAGGGATTTTCTAGAAAGCTGCACTTTTTATAAGGAACAGCTGCCTGCTAGGTGAGTCTGCAGTACGTCTCTAATCTTGACCAGGTTCCCAGATTTGCTGGTTGTCAAGAGCATCTGAACAGACGAAGAGCTGTTAATATAGACCAGGCTTGGGATATGTCGTATTTTCAATTGTGTGAGTACTGGAAAATAGACACGCTAAAGCTCTGAGCTGCCTGCAATTCCATCGTGCCTGACACGGCGTTCTTGTCATCTGTGGGTGGGTGTAGCGGTGGGAGGGAAGCGCTGTCAAGTCACAGTCGGTGACTTATGGCAACCCTGTAGGGTTTCTCAAGGCATGTAGGAATGTCGTGTCTCTGAGCAGCAGTGGCGCAGGAGGTTAAGAGCTGGTGTATCTAATCTGGAGGAACCGGGTTTGATTCCCAGCTCTGCCGCCTGAGCTGTGGAGGCTTCTCTGGGGAATTCAGATTAGCCTGTACACTCCCACGCACGCCAGCTGGGTGACCTTGGGCTAGTCACAGCTTCTCGGAGCTCTCTCAGCCCCACCCACCTCACAGGGTGTTTGTTGTGAGGGGGGAAGGGAAAGGAGATTGTCAGCCCCTTTGAGTCTCCTGCAGGCGAGAAAGGGGGATATATATCCAACCTCCTCCCTCCCTCCCTCCCTCCCTCCCTCCTCCCTCCTCCTCTTTCTTTTCTTCTTTCTCTTTCTTTCTTTCTTCTTCTTCTTCTTCTTCTTCTTCTTCTTCCTCTTCCTCTTCTTCTTCTTCTGCACTGTTGGCACTCTCACTTGGGAAACCATGCCTTTTATGTTGTGTCTACGTCAGTCTCCGGTGGGGCTGTTGTATTTCCTTCTCTTGCTTCCCTGTGTTGTTAACTGATATGTAAAAAAAATACCGAGCTGCAGCACTCTTGGAGGGATTTCAAACAGTGAAATTTTTGCCAGCCAAGCCGAATGCTCCCTAACATGTTCATTTTGTGGGCACGACCAACTGCACAGGAGTCAAACTTGCAGCCCTCCAGATGTTATGAACTACAGTTCCCATCATCCCCTGCCAGCATGATGCTGGCAGGGGATGATGGGAATTGTAGTCCATAACATCTGGAGGGCCGCGAGGTTGACGGTCTAGTCCAACTGATAGAATGAGCCCTTTGCAAGTTCTGTTCCCCTTGCTGTTCTGGAGTCGGACTTCTCTTTCTGAGGCTTCCCTGTGTCGGGAGGTTTTCCTGGCTTATTCAGCAGGAGGCAGGTGTGGAATAGGCTGTGGCTCAGTGGCAGAGCGTCACGCATTGCACACAGAAGGTGCCAGGTTCAATCCCCTGCATCTCCAGGAGTAGCAGCAGTGGCGTAGGAGGTTAAGAGCTCGTATATCTAATCTGGAGGAACCAGGTTTGATTCCCAGCTCTGCCGCCTGAGCTGTGGAGGCTTTTCTGGGGAATTCAGACTATCCTGTGCACTCCCACACACGCCAGCTGGGTGACCTTGGGCTAGTCACAGCTTCTTGGAGCTCTCTCAGCCCCACCCACCTCACAGTGTGTTTGTTGTGAGGGGGGAAGGGCAAGGAGATTGTAAGCCCCTTTGAGTCTCCTGCAGGTGAGAAAGGGGGGATATAAATCCAAATCCAAAGGGGGGATATAAATCCTCCTTCTTCTTCTTCCTCCTTGTCCTCGTCCTCGTCCTCGTCCTCCTCCTCCTCGTCCTCGTCCTCCTCGTCGTCGTCGTCGTCATCGTCCTCCTCCTCCTCCTCCTTCTTCTTCTTCTTCCAGTTAAAGACAGTAGTTGAGGTGAAAGATCTCCGCCTGTAGAGAAGCTACCTTGTCAGTCAGTGCTAACTTTGGTGGACCACGGTTTGATTTAGGATTTAGGCAGTTGGATGTGTCCAGATCTGGGTTAGGGTAACGAACATGGAGTCACTAGGGTGTTGTGGGTTTTCCGGGCTGCATGGCCATGTTCCAGTAGCATTTTCTCCTGATGTTTTCCTTGCATCTGTTCCTGGCATCTTCAGAGGATCTGATGGCAATAAAGCCTGTGGAATGTCCAGGGTGGGAGAAAGAACCATTTGCAGTGGTTAACGAGTGTTAAGGGTGCAGTTTGCAAGGGTCATTTGCATGCGTTAGGTGGAATCCACCCATTTTAGCATAAGTATGTAACACTGAAGTTGCATAATCAATTAGTGAGGGCATCTGCATAGCAGTTGCCTGGCATTTTAATCTATTTGATTGCTTCCTGCAGAGAGACATCCTGTGTCTGGGTGGTATTCACTAACTATTGTCTTGATTCTAGTGTTTTTATGTTCTGGTAGCCAAATAACAACTCGGAAAACCCACAACACCCTAGTGATTCCGGCTGTGAAAACCTTTGACAATACATGGAACATGGAGTCCTTGGCCCTTCTTTCTTAGGGGCATGTTTAGTCTTGCTAGAGGAATTTGGCAGTGGTCTGTCTGTCTGTCTGT
This sequence comes from Sphaerodactylus townsendi, assembly GCF_021028975.2. Classification (NCBI taxonomy): domain Eukaryota; kingdom Metazoa; phylum Chordata; class Lepidosauria; order Squamata; family Sphaerodactylidae; genus Sphaerodactylus; species Sphaerodactylus townsendi. The sequence continues at coordinate 553,018 of NC_059431.1, read as the reverse complement.
CTGTCTGTCTGTCTGTCTGTCTGTCTGTCTGTCTGTCTGTCTGTCTGTCTGTCTGTCTGTCTGTGTTAATGCATTCTGGGTTATGTTCTCTGTACAGGCTCCCGAGATGGGTCGATGGGGCTGTGGGAAGTGACGGACGAAGTCCTAGCCAAGAGCGACGCGAGACGGAACTTGTCCCGAGTTCCGGTCTATGCTCACATAACACACAAGGCACTAAAGGACATCCCCAAGGAGAACACGAATCCAGACAACTGCAAGGTCCGGGCGCTTGCCTTCAACAACAGGAACAAGGTCAGAGAAGATAAATGGGCACACATGGGAGTAAAATTGTACTCTTCCCTCCTGCTGAAGCTGGAAGCAGAGTAAGGTGGAAATAAAAATTAAAGTGGCTGCCTGATAGAAAAGCTGCAGTTTTGCTTACACCCATTTCCTTCCTGCTGAGAGGGTTATAATAATCACATCTTAATTCAAAGATTCGAGTAGTGAGTCATGATTCTTGTAGAGCACCAAGAAGGGTTAGCATAATTAGCAATAATAATAATAATTAAAGTGTGTATCCTGCCTTCTAAGGGCCCAAAGGTGGCTAACAATTGAAAACAGACACAATAAAACCACGTTTTAAAATCAACACCTCCAGCACTACATCATTAAAACAATTGAAAACAGTTAAACAAAACGTTTAACTGAAATGAAATGAAATGAAAACATTGGTTAAGAAGAATCTCTCTGGAGAGAGAATTGCAGAGTTTGGGTGTCGTGAGCAAGAGGGTGGTTCTCGAGGTCTCCCTGATTGGGGTCAGTCTGGGTAATTTACACCTGTATTTACTTAAAATAGTTACAGGCTTAAAAAAACAAACAAACTTCCCCCCAAATTTTAAGTAAATGGAATTGTAAATGGATATAAGCAGCTCATGAAACTGAAACAATCACCAGATGACGGCTGGTAGCTGGTAAAGAGTCTGGTTAGCTTAGTGGCTGTGGTCTGGCCCTCATACTTACTTGACCGCATCACCCCTTATGTCCCACATAGGCCGCTGCGTTCGGCAGTGGCAGAACTGCTGGTGACCCCTGGCCCCGCGATGATACGGCTGGCCTCGACCCGGGCCAGAGCCTTTACGGCTCTGGCCCCTGCCTGGTGGAATACTCTACCTCCAGCTGTCTGGGCCCTGCGGGACCTTAGTGAGTTCCGCAGGGCCTGTAAGGCTGAGCTATTCCACCGGGCTTTTGGAGGGGCCGGCCGTGGCCCTACTGCCCCCCCATCGAATCTGAGGCTGCCTGTTTCCATCTTTTCTATTTTGGTTGGGCCTGATCTACTGATGACATCGCGGGCCCTGCCTATTCCCTCCCTTCTTTTGGCCTTAGTTGGGGCGCCTGTTTTAAACAACTTTTGTTTTAAAACACTTCTGTTGTTTTAAATGGTTGATGCATAGGTTTTAAGGGGTTTAAAATTTTATGTTGTTGATTGCTGTTTGTCAGAACAGCCATATTGTGAGCCACCTCGAGCCCTTCGGGGATGAGGCGGCCTATAAGGTTAATAAATAAACAAATAAATAAATAAGCTATAGATATGAGCGAAATTACATTAGGAGCTAAATCCACCAGACCATAGCCACACAGCCCGGAAGACCACAAGAGCCAGTTCATGGCAGCCACGAAAGCCCTTGACGGAATCAGTGCGCACCTTTCTACTGATTGTAAACATCTTCACAAGCAGTGTTTGAAAATGGCAAGGCCACAGTTCTGTGGTCAAAAAAAGAGCCCCCCCCCCCCCTGGGGGGGGGGGGTGGGGGGGGGGGGGGGTGTTGCACTAAAGGGGGGGGGGGTGGGGGGGGGGGGGGGTGGGGGGGGGGGGGGGTGGGGGGGGGGGGGGGTGGGGGGGGGGGGGGGTGGGGGGGGGGGGGGGTGGGGGGGGGGGGGGGTGGGGGGGGGGGGGGGTGGGGGGGGGGGGGGGTGGGGGGGGGGGGGGGTGGGGGGGGGGGGGGGTGGGGGGGGGGGGGGGTGGGGGGGGGGGGGGGTGGGGGGGGGGGGGGGTGGGGGGGGGGGGGGGTGGGGGGGGGGGGGGGTGGGGGGGGGGGGGGGTGGGGGGGGGGGGGGGTGGGGGGGGGGGGGGGTGGGGGGGGGGGGGGGTGGGGGGGGGGGGGGGTGGGGGGGGGGGGGGGTGGGGGGGGGGGGGGGTGGGGGGGGGGGGGGGTGGGGGGGGGGGGGGGTGGGGGGGGGGGGGGGTGGGGGGGGGGGGGGGTGGGGGGGGGGGGGGGTGGGGGGGGGGGGGGGTGGGGGGGGGGGGGGGTGGGGGGGGGGGGGGGTGGGGGGGGGGGGGGGTGGGGGGGGGGGGGGGTGGGGGGGGGGGGGGGTGGGGGGGGGGGGGGGTGGGGGGGGGGGGGGGTGGGGGGGGGGGGGGGTGGGGGGGGGGGGGGGTGGGGGGGGGGGGGGGTGGGGGGGGGGGGGGGTGGGGGGGGGGGGGGGTGGGGGGGGGGGGGGGTGGGGGGGGGGGGGGGTGGGGGGGGGGGGGGGTGGGGGGGGGGGGGGGTGGGGGGGGGGGGGGGTGGGGGGGGGGGGGGGTGGGGGGGGGGGGGGGTGGGGGGGGGGGGGGGTGGGGGGGGGGGGGGGTGGGGGGGGGGGGGGGTGGGGGGGGGGGGGGGTGGGGGGGGGGGGGGGTGGGGGGGGGGGGGGGTGGGGGGGGGGGGGGGTGGGGGGGGGGGGGGGTGGGGGGGGGGGGGGGTGGGGGGGGGGGGGGGTGGGGGGGGGGGGGGGTGGGGGGGGGGGGGGGTGGGGGGGGGGGGGGGTGGGGGGGGGGGGGGGTGGGGGGGGGGGGGGGTGGGGGGGGGGGGGGGTGGGGGGGGGGGGGGGTGGGGGGGGGGGGGGGTGGGGGGGGGGGGGGGTGGGGGGGGGGGGGGGTGGGGGGGGGGGGGGGTGGGGGGGGGGGGGGGTGGGGGGGGGGGGGGGTGGGGGGGGGGGGGGGTGGGGGGGGGGGGGGGTGGGGGGGGGGGGGGGTGGGGGGGGGGGGGGGTGGGGGGGGGGGGGGGTGGGGGGGGGGGGGGGTGGGGGGGGGGGGGGGTGGGGGGGGGGGGGGGTGGGGGGGGGGGGGGGTGGGGGGGGGGGGGGGTGGGGGGGGGGGGGGGTGGGGGGGGGGGGGGGTGGGGGGGGGGGGGGGTGGGGGGGGGGGGGGGTGGGGGGGGGGGGGGGTGGGGGGGGGGGGGGGTGGGGGGGGGGGGGGGTGGGGGGGGGGGGGGGTGGGGGGGGGGGGGGGTGGGGGGGGGGGGGGGTGGGGGGGGGGGGGGGTGGGGGGGGGGGGGGGTGGGGGGGGGGGGGGGTGGGGGGGGGGGGGGGTGGGGGGGGGGGGGGGTGGGGGGGGGGGGGGGTGGGGGGGGGGGGGGGTGGGGGGGGGGGGGGGTGGGGGGGGGGGGGGGTGGGGGGGGGGGGGGGTGGGGGGGGGGGGGGGTGGGGGGGGGGGGGGGTGGGGGGGGGGGGGGGTGGGGGGGGGGGGGGGTGGGGGGGGGGGGGGGTGGGGGGGGGGGGGGGTGGGGGGGGGGGGGGGTGGGGGGGGGGGGGGGTGGGGGGGGGGGGGGGTGGGGGGGGGGGGGGGTGGGGGGGGGGGGGGGTGGGGGGGGGGGGGGGTGGGGGGGGGGGGGGGTGGGGGGGGGGGGGGGTGGGGGGGGGGGGGGGTGGGGGGGGGGGGGGGTGGGGGGGGGGGGGGGTGGGGGGGGGGGGGGGTGGGGGGGGGGGGGGGTGGGGGGGGGGGGGGGTGGGGGGGGGGGGGGGTGGGGGGGGGGGGGGGTGGGGGGGGGGGGGGGTGGGGGGGGGGGGGGGTGGGGGGGGGGGGGGGTGGGGGGGGGGGGGGGTGGGGGGGGGGGGGGGTGGGGGGGGGGGGGGGTGGGGGGGGGGGGGGGTGGGGGGGGGGGGGGGTGGGGGGGGGGGGGGGTGGGGGGGGGGGGGGGTGGGGGGGGGGGGGGGTGGGGGGGGGGGGGGGTGGGGGGGGGGGGGGGTGGGGGGGGGGGGGGGTGGGGGGGGGGGGGGGTGGGGGGGGGGGGGGGTGGGGGGGGGGGGGGGTGGGGGGGGGGGGGGGTGGGGGGGGGGGGGGGTGGGGGGGGGGGGGGGTGGGGGGGGGGGGGGGTGGGGGGGGGGGGGGGTGGGGGGGGGGGGGGGTGGGGGGGGGGGGGGGTGGGGGGGGGGGGGGGTGGGGGGGGGGGGGGGTGGGGGGGGGGGGGGGTGGGGGGGGGGGGGGGTGGGGGGGGGGGGGGGTGGGGGGGGGGGGGGGTGGGGGGGGGGGGGGGTGGGGGGGGGGGGGGGTGGGGGGGGGGGGGGGTGGGGGGGGGGGGGGGTGGGGGGGGGGGGGGGTGGGGGGGGGGGGGGGTGGGGGGGGGGGGGGGTGGGGGGGGGGGGGGGTGGGGGGGGGGGGGGGTGGGGGGGGGGGGGGGTGGGGGGGGGGGGGGGTGGGGGGGGGGGGGGGTGGGGGGGGGGGGGGGTGGGGGGGGGGGGGGGTGGGGGGGGGGGGGGGTGGGGGGGGGGGGGGGTGGGGGGGGGGGGGGGTGGGGGGGGGGGGGGGTGGGGGGGGGGGGGGGTGGGGGGGGGGGGGGGTGGGGGGGGGGGGGGGTGGGGGGGGGGGGGGGTGGGGGGGGGGGGGGGTGGGGGGGGGGGGGGGTGGGGGGGGGGGGGGGTGGGGGGGGGGGGGGGTGGGGGGGGGGGGGGGTGGGGGGGGGGGGGGGTGGGGGGGGGGGGGGGTGGGGGGGGGGGGGGGTGGGGGGGGGGGGGGGTGGGGGGGGGGGGGGGTGGGGGGGGGGGGGGGTGGGGGGGGGGGGGGGTGGGGGGGGGGGGGGGTGGGGGGGGGGGGGGGTGGGGGGGGGGGGGGGTGGGGGGGGGGGGGGGTGGGGGGGGGGGGGGGTGGGGGGGGGGGGGGGTGGGGGGGGGGGGGGGTGGGGGGGGGGGGGGGTGGGGGGGGGGGGGGGTGGGGGGGGGGGGGGGTGGGGGGGGGGGGGGGTGGGGGGGGGGGGGGGTGGGGGGGGGGGGGGGTGGGGGGGGGGGGGGGTGGGGGGGGGGGGGGGTGGGGGGGGGGGGGGGTGGGGGGGGGGGGGGGTGGGGGGGGGGGGGGGTGGGGGGGGGGGGGGGTGGGGGGGGGGGGGGGTGGGGGGGGGGGGGGGTGGGGGGGGGGGGGGGTGGGGGGGGGGGGGGGTGGGGGGGGGGGGGGGTGGGGGGGGGGGGGGGTGGGGGGGGGGGGGGGTGGGGGGGGGGGGGGGTGGGGGGGGGGGGGGGTGGGGGGGGGGGGGGGTGGGGGGGGGGGGGGGTGGGGGGGGGGGGGGGTGGGGGGGGGGGGGGGTGGGGGGGGGGGGGGGTGGGGGGGGGGGGGGGTGGGGGGGGGGGGGGGTGGGGGGGGGGGGGGGTGGGGGGGGGGGGGGGTGGGGGGGGGGGGGGGTGGGGGGGGGGGGGGGTGGGGGGGGGGGGGGGTGGGGGGGGGGGGGGGTGGGGGGGGGGGGGGGTGGGGGGGGGGGGGGGTGGGGGGGGGGGGGGGTGGGGGGGGGGGGGGGTGGGGGGGGGGGGGGGTGGGGGGGGGGGGGGGTGGGGGGGGGGGGGGGTGGGGGGGGGGGGGGGTGGGGGGGGGGGGGGGTGGGGGGGGGGGGGGGTGGGGGGGGGGGGGGGTGGGGGGGGGGGGGGGTGGGGGGGGGGGGGGGTGGGGGGGGGGGGGGGTGGGGGGGGGGGGGGGTGGGGGGGGGGGGGGGTGGGGGGGGGGGGGGGTGGGGGGGGGGGGGGGTGGGGGGGGGGGGGGGTGGGGGGGGGGGGGGGTGGGGGGGGGGGGGGGTGGGGGGGGGGGGGGGTGGGGGGGGGGGGGGGTGGGGGGGGGGGGGGGTGGGGGGGGGGGGGGGTGGGGGGGGGGGGGGGTGGGGGGGGGGGGGGGTGGGGGGGGGGGGGGGTGGGGGGGGGGGGGGGTGGGGGGGGGGGGGGGTGGGGGGGGGGGGGGGTGGGGGGGGGGGGGGGTGGGGGGGGGGGGGGGTGGGGGGGGGGGGGGGTGGGGGGGGGGGGGGGTGGGGGGGGGGGGGGGTGGGGGGGGGGGGGGGTGGGGGGGGGGGGGGGTGGGGGGGGGGGGGGGTGGGGGGGGGGGGGGGTGGGGGGGGGGGGGGGTGGGGGGGGGGGGGGGTGGGGGGGGGGGGGGGTGGGGGGGGGGGGGGGTGGGGGGGGGGGGGGGTGGGGGGGGGGGGGGGTGGGGGGGGGGGGGGGTGGGGGGGGGGGGGGGTGGGGGGGGGGGGGGGTGGGGGGGGGGGGGGGTGGGGGGGGGGGGGGGTGGGGGGGGGGGGGGGTGGGGGGGGGGGGGGGTGGGGGGGGGGGGGGGTGGGGGGGGGGGGGGGTGGGGGGGGGGGGGGGTGGGGGGGGGGGGGGGTGGGGGGGGGGGGGGGTGGGGGGGGGGGGGGGTGGGGGGGGGGGGGGGTGGGGGGGGGGGGGGGTGGGGGGGGGGGGGGGTGGGGGGGGGGGGGGGTGGGGGGGGGGGGGGGTGGGGGGGGGGGGGGGTGGGGGGGGGGGGGGGTGGGGGGGGGGGGGGGTGGGGGGGGGGGGGGGTGGGGGGGGGGGGGGGTGGGGGGGGGGGGGGGTGGGGGGGGGGGGGGGTGGGGGGGGGGGGGGGTGGGGGGGGGGGGGGGTGGGGGGGGGGGGGGGTGGGGGGGGGGGGGGGTGGGGGGGGGGGGGGGTGGGGGGGGGGGGGGGTGGGGGGGGGGGGGGGTGGGGGGGGGGGGGGGTGGGGGGGGGGGGGGGTGGGGGGGGGGGGGGGTGGGGGGGGGGGGGGGTGGGGGGGGGGGGGGGTGGGGGGGGGGGGGGGTGGGGGGGGGGGGGGGTGGGGGGGGGGGGGGGTGGGGGGGGGGGGGGGTGGGGGGGGGGGGGGGTGGGGGGGGGGGGGGGTGGGGGGGGGGGGGGGTGGGGGGGGGGGGGGGTGGGGGGGGGGGGGGGTGGGGGGGGGGGGGGGTGGGGGGGGGGGGGGGTGGGGGGGGGGGGGGGTGGGGGGGGGGGGGGGTGGGGGGGGGGGGGGGTGGGGGGGGGGGGGGGTGGGGGGGGGGGGGGGTGGGGGGGGGGGGGGGTGGGGGGGGGGGGGGGTGGGGGGGGGGGGGGGTGGGGGGGGGGGGGGGTGGGGGGGGGGGGGGGTGGGGGGGGGGGGGGGTGGGGGGGGGGGGGGGTGGGGGGGGGGGGGGGTGGGGGGGGGGGGGGGTGGGGGGGGGGGGGGGTGGGGGGGGGGGGGGGTGGGGGGGGGGGGGGGTGGGGGGGGGGGGGGGTGGGGGGGGGGGGGGGTGGGGGGGGGGGGGGGTGGGGGGGGGGGGGGGTGGGGGGGGGGGGGGGTGGGGGGGGGGGGGGGTGGGGGGGGGGGGGGGTGGGGGGGGGGGGGGGTGGGGGGGGGGGGGGGTGGGGGGGGGGGGGGGTGGGGGGGGGGGGGGGTGGGGGGGGGGGGGGGTGGGGGGGGGGGGGGGTGGGGGGGGGGGGGGGTGGGGGGGGGGGGGGGTGGGGGGGGGGGGGGGTGGGGGGGGGGGGGGGTGGGGGGGGGGGGGGGTGGGGGGGGGGGGGGGTGGGGGGGGGGGGGGGTGGGGGGGGGGGGGGGTGGGGGGGGGGGGGGGTGGGGGGGGGGGGGGGTGGGGGGGGGGGGGGGTGGGGGGGGGGGGGGGTGGGGGGGGGGGGGGGTGGGGGGGGGGGGGGGTGGGGGGGGGGGGGGGTGGGGGGGGGGGGGGGTGGGGGGGGGGGGGGGTGGGGGGGGGGGGGGGTGGGGGGGGGGGGGGGTGGGGGGGGGGGGGGGTGGGGGGGGGGGGGGGTGGGGGGGGGGGGGGGTGGGGGGGGGGGGGGGTGGGGGGGGGGGGGGGTGGGGGGGGGGGGGGGTGGGGGGGGGGGGGGGTGGGGGGGGGGGGGGGTGGGGGGGGGGGGGGGTGGGGGGGGGGGGGGGTGGGGGGGGGGGGGGGTGGGGGGGGGGGGGGGTGGGGGGGGGGGGGGGTGGGGGGGGGGGGGGGTGGGGGGGGGGGGGGGTGGGGGGGGGGGGGGGTGGGGGGGGGGGGGGGTGGGGGGGGGGGGGGGTGGGGGGGGGGGGGGGTGGGGGGGGGGGGGGGTGGGGGGGGGGGGGGGTGGGGGGGGGGGGGGGTGGGGGGGGGGGGGGGTGGGGGGGGGGGGGGGTGGGGGGGGGGGGGGGTGGGGGGGGGGGGGGGTGGGGGGGGGGGGGGGTGGGGGGGGGGGGGGGTGGGGGGGGGGGGGGGTGGGGGGGGGGGGGGGTGGGGGGGGGGGGGGGTGGGGGGGGGGGGGGGTGGGGGGGGGGGGGGGTGGGGGGGGGGGGGGGTGGGGGGGGGGGGGGGTGGGGGGGGGGGGGGGTGGGGGGGGGGGGGGGTGGGGGGGGGGGGGGGTGGGGGGGGGGGGGGGTGGGGGGGGGGGGGGGTGGGGGGGGGGGGGGGTGGGGGGGGGGGGGGGTGGGGGGGGGGGGGGGTGGGGGGGGGGGGGGGTGGGGGGGGGGGGGGGTGGGGGGGGGGGGGGGTGGGGGGGGGGGGGGGTGGGGGGGGGGGGGGGTGGGGGGGGGGGGGGGTGGGGGGGGGGGGGGGTGGGGGGGGGGGGGGGTGGGGGGGGGGGGGGGTGGGGGGGGGGGGGGGTGGGGGGGGGGGGGGGTGGGGGGGGGGGGGGGTGGGGGGGGGGGGGGGTGGGGGGGGGGGGGGGTGGGGGGGGGGGGGGGTGGGGGGGGGGGGGGGTGGGGGGGGGGGGGGGTGGGGGGGGGGGGGGGTGGGGGGGGGGGGGGGTGGGGGGGGGGGGGGGTGGGGGGGGGGGGGGGTGGGGGGGGGGGGGGGTGGGGGGGGGGGGGGGTGGGGGGGGGGGGGGGTGGGGGGGGGGGGGGGTGGGGGGGGGGGGGGGTGGGGGGGGGGGGGGGTGGGGGGGGGGGGGGGTGGGGGGGGGGGGGGGTGGGGGGGGGGGGGGGTGGGGGGGGGGGGGGGTGGGGGGGGGGGGGGGTGGGGGGGGGGGGGGGTGGGGGGGGGGGGGGGTGGGGGGGGGGGGGGGTGGGGGGGGGGGGGGGTGGGGGGGGGGGGGGGTGGGGGGGGGGGGGGGTGGGGGGGGGGGGGGGTGGGGGGGGGGGGGGGTGGGGGGGGGGGGGGGTGGGGGGGGGGGGGGGTGGGGGGGGGGGGGGGTGGGGGGGGGGGGGGGTGGGGGGGGGGGGGGGTGGGGGGGGGGGGGGGTGGGGGGGGGGGGGGGTGGGGGGGGGGGGGGGTGGGGGGGGGGGGGGGTGGGGGGGGGGGGGGGTGGGGGGGGGGGGGGGTGGGGGGGGGGGGGGGTGGGGGGGGGGGGGGGTGGGGGGGGGGGGGGGTGGGGGGGGGGGGGGGTGGGGGGGGGGGGGGGTGGGGGGGGGGGGGGGTGGGGGGGGGGGGGGGTGGGGGGGGGGGGGGGTGGGGGGGGGGGGGGGTGGGGGGGGGGGGGGGTGGGGGGGGGGGGGGGTGGGGGGGGGGGGGGGTGGGGGGGGGGGGGGGTGGGGGGGGGGGGGGGTGGGGGGGGGGGGGGGTGGGGGGGGGGGGGGGTGGGGGGGGGGGGGGGTGGGGGGGGGGGGGGGTGGGGGGGGGGGGGGGTGGGGGGGGGGGGGGGTGGGGGGGGGGGGGGGTGGGGGGGGGGGGGGGTGGGGGGGGGGGGGGGTGGGGGGGGGGGGGGGTGGGGGGGGGGGGGGGTGGGGGGGGGGGGGGGTGGGGGGGGGGGGGGGTGGGGGGGGGGGGGGGTGGGGGGGGGGGGGGGTGGGGGGGGGGGGGGGTGGGGGGGGGGGGGGGTGGGGGGGGGGGGGGGTGGGGGGGGGGGGGGGTGGGGGGGGGGGGGGGTGGGGGGGGGGGGGGGTGGGGGGGGGGGGGGGTGGGGGGGGGGGGGGGTGGGGGGGGGGGGGGGTGGGGGGGGGGGGGGGTGGGGGGGGGGGGGGGTGGGGGGGGGGGGGGGTGGGGGGGGGGGGGGGTGGGGGGGGGGGGGGGTGGGGGGGGGGGGGGGTGGGGGGGGGGGGGGGTGGGGGGGGGGGGGGGTGGGGGGGGGGGGGGGTGGGGGGGGGGGGGGGTGGGGGGGGGGGGGGGTGGGGGGGGGGGGGGGTGGGGGGGGGGGGGGGTGGGGGGGGGGGGGGGTGGGGGGGGGGGGGGGTGGGGGGGGGGGGGGGTGGGGGGGGGGGGGGGTGGGGGGGGGGGGGGGTGGGGGGGGGGGGGGGTGGGGGGGGGGGGGGGTGGGGGGGGGGGGGGGTGGGGGGGGGGGGGGGTGGGGGGGGGGGGGGGTGGGGGGGGGGGGGGGTGGGGGGGGGGGGGGGTGGGGGGGGGGGGGGGTGGGGGGGGGGGGGGGTGGGGGGGGGGGGGGGTGGGGGGGGGGGGGGGTGGGGGGGGGGGGGGGTGGGGGGGGGGGGGGGTGGGGGGGGGGGGGGGTGGGGGGGGGGGGGGGTGGGGGGGGGGGGGGGTGGGGGGGGGGGGGGGTGGGGGGGGGGGGGGGTGGGGGGGGGGGGGGGTGGGGGGGGGGGGGGGTGGGGGGGGGGGGGGGTGGGGGGGGGGGGGGGTGGGGGGGGGGGGGGGTGGGGGGGGGGGGGGGTGGGGGGGGGGGGGGGTGGGGGGGGGGGGGGGTGGGGGGGGGGGGGGGTGGGGGGGGGGGGGGGTGGGGGGGGGGGGGGGTGGGGGGGGGGGGGGGTGGGGGGGGGGGGGGGTGGGGGGGGGGGGGGGTGGGGGGGGGGGGGGGTGGGGGGGGGGGGGGGTGGGGGGGGGGGGGGGTGGGGGGGGGGGGGGGTGGGGGGGGGGGGGGGTGGGGGGGGGGGGGGGTGGGGGGGGGGGGGGGTGGGGGGGGGGGGGGGTGGGGGGGGGGGGGGGTGGGGGGGGGGGGGGGTGGGGGGGGGGGGGGGTGGGGGGGGGGGGGGGTGGGGGGGGGGGGGGGTGGGGGGGGGGGGGGGTGGGGGGGGGGGGGGGTGGGGGGGGGGGGGGGTGGGGGGGGGGGGGGGTGGGGGGGGGGGGGGGTGGGGGGGGGGGGGGGTGGGGGGGGGGGGGGGTGGGGGGGGGGGGGGGTGGGGGGGGGGGGGGGTGGGGGGGGGGGGGGGTGGGGGGGGGGGGGGGTGGGGGGGGGGGGGGGTGGGGGGGGGGGGGGGTGGGGGGGGGGGGGGGTGGGGGGGGGGGGGGGTGGGGGGGGGGGGGGGTGGGGGGGGGGGGGGGTGGGGGGGGGGGGGGGTGGGGGGGGGGGGGGGTGGGGGGGGGGGGGGGTGGGGGGGGGGGGGGGTGGGGGGGGGGGGGGGTGGGGGGGGGGGGGGGTGGGGGGGGGGGGGGGTGGGGGGGGGGGGGGGTGGGGGGGGGGGGGGGTGGGGGGGGGGGGGGGTGGGGGGGGGGGGGGGTGGGGGGGGGGGGGGGTGGGGGGGGGGGGGGGTGGGGGGGGGGGGGGGTGGGGGGGGGGGGGGGTGGGGGGGGGGGGGGGTGGGGGGGGGGGGGGGTGGGGGGGGGGGGGGGTGGGGGGGGGGGGGGGTGGGGGGGGGGGGGGGTGGGGGGGGGGGGGGGTGGGGGGGGGGGGGGGTGGGGGGGGGGGGGGGTGGGGGGGGGGGGGGGTGGGGGGGGGGGGGGGTGGGGGGGGGGGGGGGTGGGGGGGGGGGGGGGTGGGGGGGGGGGGGGGTGGGGGGGGGGGGGGGTGGGGGGGGGGGGGGGTGGGGGGGGGGGGGGGTGGGGGGGGGGGGGGGTGGGGGGGGGGGGGGGTGGGGGGGGGGGGGGGTGGGGGGGGGGGGGGGTGGGGGGGGGGGGGGGTGGGGGGGGGGGGGGGTGGGGGGGGGGGGGGGTGGGGGGGGGGGGGGGTGGGGGGGGGGGGGGGTGGGGGGGGGGGGGGGTGGGGGGGGGGGGGGGTGGGGGGGGGGGGGGGTGGGGGGGGGGGGGGGTGGGGGGGGGGGGGGGTGGGGGGGGGGGGGGGTGGGGGGGGGGGGGGGTGGGGGGGGGGGGGGGTGGGGGGGGGGGGGGGTGGGGGGGGGGGGGGGTGGGGGGGGGGGGGGGTGGGGGGGGGGGGGGGTGGGGGGGGGGGGGGGTGGGGGGGGGGGGGGGTGGGGGGGGGGGGGGGTGGGGGGGGGGGGGGGTGGGGGGGGGGGGGGGTGGGGGGGGGGGGGGGTGGGGGGGGGGGGGGGTGGGGGGGGGGGGGGGTGGGGGGGGGGGGGGGTGGGGGGGGGGGGGGGTGGGGGGGGGGGGGGGTGGGGGGGGGGGGGGGTGGGGGGGGGGGGGGGTGGGGGGGGGGGGGGGTGGGGGGGGGGGGGGGTGGGGGGGGGGGGGGGTGGGGGGGGGGGGGGGTGGGGGGGGGGGGGGGTGGGGGGGGGGGGGGGTGGGGGGGGGGGGGGGTGGGGGGGGGGGGGGGTGGGGGGGGGGGGGGGTGGGGGGGGGGGGGGGTGGGGGGGGGGGGGGGTGGGGGGGGGGGGGGGTGGGGGGGGGGGGGGGTGGGGGGGGGGGGGGGTGGGGGGGGGGGGGGGTGGGGGGGGGGGGGGGTGGGGGGGGGGGGGGGTGGGGGGGGGGGGGGGTGGGGGGGGGGGGGGGTGGGGGGGGGGGGGGGTGGGGGGGGGGGGGGGTGGGGGGGGGGGGGGGTGGGGGGGGGGGGGGGTGGGGGGGGGGGGGGGTGGGGGGGGGGGGGGGTGGGGGGGGGGGGGGGTGGGGGGGGGGGGGGGTGGGGGGGGGGGGGGGTGGGGGGGGGGGGGGGTGGGGGGGGGGGGGGGTGGGGGGGGGGGGGGGTGGGGGGGGGGGGGGGTGGGGGGGGGGGGGGGTGGGGGGGGGGGGGGGTGGGGGGGGGGGGGGGTGGGGGGGGGGGGGGGTGGGGGGGGGGGGGGGTGGGGGGGGGGGGGGGTGGGGGGGGGGGGGGGTGGGGGGGGGGGGGGGTGGGGGGGGGGGGGGGTGGGGGGGGGGGGGGGTGGGGGGGGGGGGGGGTGGGGGGGGGGGGGGGTGGGGGGGGGGGGGGGTGGGGGGGGGGGGGGGTGGGGGGGGGGGGGGGTGGGGGGGGGGGGGGGTGGGGGGGGGGGGGGGTGGGGGGGGGGGGGGGTGGGGGGGGGGGGGGGTGGGGGGGGGGGGGGGTGGGGGGGGGGGGGGGTGGGGGGGGGGGGGGGTGGGGGGGGGGGGGGGTGGGGGGGGGGGGGGGTGGGGGGGGGGGGGGGTGGGGGGGGGGGGGGGTGGGGGGGGGGGGGGGTGGGGGGGGGGGGGGGTGGGGGGGGGGGGGGGTGGGGGGGGGGGGGGGTGGGGGGGGGGGGGGGTGGGGGGGGGGGGGGGTGGGGGGGGGGGGGGGTGGGGGGGGGGGGGGGTGGGGGGGGGGGGGGGTGGGGGGGGGGGGGGGTGGGGGGGGGGGGGGGTGGGGGGGGGGGGGGGTGGGGGGGGGGGGGGGTGGGGGGGGGGGGGGGTGGGGGGGGGGGGGGGTGGGGGGGGGGGGGGGTGGGGGGGGGGGGGGGTGGGGGGGGGGGGGGGTGGGGGGGGGGGGGGGTGGGGGGGGGGGGGGGTGGGGGGGGGGGGGGGTGGGGGGGGGGGGGGGTGGGGGGGGGGGGGGGTGGGGGGGGGGGGGGGTGGGGGGGGGGGGGGGTGGGGGGGGGGGGGGGTGGGGGGGGGGGGGGGTGGGGGGGGGGGGGGGTGGGGGGGGGGGGGGGTGGGGGGGGGGGGGGGTGGGGGGGGGGGGGGGTGGGGGGGGGGGGGGGTGGGGGGGGGGGGGGGTGGGGGGGGGGGGGGGTGGGGGGGGGGGGGGGTGGGGGGGGGGGGGGGTGGGGGGGGGGGGGGGTGGGGGGGGGGGGGGGTGGGGGGGGGGGGGGGTGGGGGGGGGGGGGGGTGGGGGGGGGGGGGGGTGGGGGGGGGGGGGGGTGGGGGGGGGGGGGGGTGGGGGGGGGGGGGGGTGGGGGGGGGGGGGGGTGGGGGGGGGGGGGGGTGGGGGGGGGGGGGGGTGGGGGGGGGGGGGGGTGGGGGGGGGGGGGGGTGGGGGGGGGGGGGGGTGGGGGGGGGGGGGGGTGGGGGGGGGGGGGGGTGGGGGGGGGGGGGGGTGGGGGGGGGGGGGGGTGGGGGGGGGGGGGGGTGGGGGGGGGGGGGGGTGGGGGGGGGGGGGGGTGGGGGGGGGGGGGGGTGGGGGGGGGGGGGGGTGGGGGGGGGGGGGGGTGGGGGGGGGGGGGGGTGGGGGGGGGGGGGGGTGGGGGGGGGGGGGGGTGGGGGGGGGGGGGGGTGGGGGGGGGGGGGGGTGGGGGGGGGGGGGGGTGGGGGGGGGGGGGGGTGGGGGGGGGGGGGGGTGGGGGGGGGGGGGGGTGGGGGGGGGGGGGGGTGGGGGGGGGGGGGGGTGGGGGGGGGGGGGGGTGGGGGGGGGGGGGGGTGGGGGGGGGGGGGGGTGGGGGGGGGGGGGGGTGGGGGGGGGGGGGGGTGGGGGGGGGGGGGGGTGGGGGGGGGGGGGGGTGGGGGGGGGGGGGGGTGGGGGGGGGGGGGGGTGGGGGGGGGGGGGGGTGGGGGGGGGGGGGGGTGGGGGGGGGGGGGGGTGGGGGGGGGGGGGGGTGGGGGGGGGGGGGGGTGGGGGGGGGGGGGGGTGGGGGGGGGGGGGGGTGGGGGGGGGGGGGGGTGGGGGGGGGGGGGGGTGGGGGGGGGGGGGGGTGGGGGGGGGGGGGGGTGGGGGGGGGGGGGGGTGGGGGGGGGGGGGGGTGGGGGGGGGGGGGGGTGGGGGGGGGGGGGGGTGGGGGGGGGGGGGGGTGGGGGGGGGGGGGGGTGGGGGGGGGGGGGGGTGGGGGGGGGGGGGGGTGGGGGGGGGGGGGGGTGGGGGGGGGGGGGGGTGGGGGGGGGGGGGGGTGGGGGGGGGGGGGGGTGGGGGGGGGGGGGGGTGGGGGGGGGGGGGGGTGGGGGGGGGGGGGGGTGGGGGGGGGGGGGGGTGGGGGGGGGGGGGGGTGGGGGGGGGGGGGGGTGGGGGGGGGGGGGGGTGGGGGGGGGGGGGGGTGGGGGGGGGGGGGGGTGGGGGGGGGGGGGGGTGGGGGGGGGGGGGGGTGGGGGGGGGGGGGGGTGGGGGGGGGGGGGGGTGGGGGGGGGGGGGGGTGGGGGGGGGGGGGGGTGGGGGGGGGGGGGGGTGGGGGGGGGGGGGGGTGGGGGGGGGGGGGGGTGGGGGGGGGGGGGGGTGGGGGGGGGGGGGGGTGGGGGGGGGGGGGGGTGGGGGGGGGGGGGGGTGGGGGGGGGGGGGGGTGGGGGGGGGGGGGGGTGGGGGGGGGGGGGGGTGGGGGGGGGGGGGGGTGGGGGGGGGGGGGGGTGGGGGGGGGGGGGGGTGGGGGGGGGGGGGGGTGGGGGGGGGGGGGGGTGGGGGGGGGGGGGGGTGGGGGGGGGGGGGGGTGGGGGGGGGGGGGGGTGGGGGGGGGGGGGGGTGGGGGGGGGGGGGGGTGGGGGGGGGGGGGGGTGGGGGGGGGGGGGGGTGGGGGGGGGGGGGGGTGGGGGGGGGGGGGGGTGGGGGGGGGGGGGGGTGGGGGGGGGGGGGGGTGGGGGGGGGGGGGGGTGGGGGGGGGGGGGGGTGGGGGGGGGGGGGGGTGGGGGGGGGGGGGGGTGGGGGGGGGGGGGGGTGGGGGGGGGGGGGGGTGGGGGGGGGGGGGGGTGGGGGGGGGGGGGGGTGGGGGGGGGGGGGGGTGGGGGGGGGGGGGGGTGGGGGGGGGGGGGGGTGGGGGGGGGGGGGGGTGGGGGGGGGGGGGGGTGGGGGGGGGGGGGGGTGGGGGGGGGGGGGGGTGGGGGGGGGGGGGGGTGGGGGGGGGGGGGGGTGGGGGGGGGGGGGGGTGGGGGGGGGGGGGGGTGGGGGGGGGGGGGGGTGGGGGGGGGGGGGGGTGGGGGGGGGGGGGGGTGGGGGGGGGGGGGGGTGGGGGGGGGGGGGGGTGGGGGGGGGGGGGGGTGGGGGGGGGGGGGGGTGGGGGGGGGGGGGGGTGGGGGGGGGGGGGGGTGGGGGGGGGGGGGGGTGGGGGGGGGGGGGGGTGGGGGGGGGGGGGGGTGGGGGGGGGGGGGGGTGGGGGGGGGGGGGGGTGGGGGGGGGGGGGGGTGGGGGGGGGGGGGGGTGGGGGGGGGGGGGGGTGGGGGGGGGGGGGGGTGGGGGGGGGGGGGGGTGGGGGGGGGGGGGGGTGGGGGGGGGGGGGGGTGGGGGGGGGGGGGGGTGGGGGGGGGGGGGGGTGGGGGGGGGGGGGGGTGGGGGGGGGGGGGGGTGGGGGGGGGGGGGGGTGGGGGGGGGGGGGGGTGGGGGGGGGGGGGGGTGGGGGGGGGGGGGGGTGGGGGGGGGGGGGGGTGGGGGGGGGGGGGGGTGGGGGGGGGGGGGGGTGGGGGGGGGGGGGGGTGGGGGGGGGGGGGGGTGGGGGGGGGGGGGGGTGGGGGGGGGGGGGGGTGGGGGGGGGGGGGGGTGGGGGGGGGGGGGGGTGGGGGGGGGGGGGGGTGGGGGGGGGGGGGGGTGGGGGGGGGGGGGGGTGGGGGGGGGGGGGGGTGGGGGGGGGGGGGGGTGGGGGGGGGGGGGGGTGGGGGGGGGGGGGGGTGGGGGGGGGGGGGGGTGGGGGGGGGGGGGGGTGGGGGGGGGGGGGGGTGGGGGGGGGGGGGGGTGGGGGGGGGGGGGGGTGGGGGGGGGGGGGGGTGGGGGGGGGGGGGGGTGGGGGGGGGGGGGGGTGGGGGGGGGGGGGGGTGGGGGGGGGGGGGGGTGGGGGGGGGGGGGGGTGGGGGGGGGGGGGGGTGGGGGGGGGGGGGGGTGGGGGGGGGGGGGGGTGGGGGGGGGGGGGGGTGGGGGGGGGGGGGGGTGGGGGGGGGGGGGGGTGGGGGGGGGGGGGGGTGGGGGGGGGGGGGGGTGGGGGGGGGGGGGGGTGGGGGGGGGGGGGGGTGGGGGGGGGGGGGGGTGGGGGGGGGGGGGGGTGGGGGGGGGGGGGGGTGGGGGGGGGGGGGGGTGGGGGGGGGGGGGGGTGGGGGGGGGGGGGGGTGGGGGGGGGGGGGGGTGGGGGGGGGGGGGGGTGGGGGGGGGGGGGGGTGGGGGGGGGGGGGGGTGGGGGGGGGGGGGGGTGGGGGGGGGGGGGGGTGGGGGGGGGGGGGGGTGGGGGGGGGGGGGGGTGGGGGGGGGGGGGGGTGGGGGGGGGGGGGGGTGGGGGGGGGGGGGGGTGGGGGGGGGGGGGGGTGGGGGGGGGGGGGGGTGGGGGGGGGGGGGGGTGGGGGGGGGGGGGGGTGGGGGGGGGGGGGGGTGGGGGGGGGGGGGGGTGGGGGGGGGGGGGGGTGGGGGGGGGGGGGGGTGGGGGGGGGGGGGGGTGGGGGGGGGGGGGGGTGGGGGGGGGGGGGGGTGGGGGGGGGGGGGGGTGGGGGGGGGGGGGGGTGGGGGGGGGGGGGGGTGGGGGGGGGGGGGGGTGGGGGGGGGGGGGGGTGGGGGGGGGGGGGGGTGGGGGGGGGGGGGGGTGGGGGGGGGGGGGGGTGGGGGGGGGGGGGGGTGGGGGGGGGGGGGGGTGGGGGGGGGGGGGGGTGGGGGGGGGGGGGGGTGGGGGGGGGGGGGGGTGGGGGGGGGGGGGGGTGGGGGGGGGGGGGGGTGGGGGGGGGGGGGGGTGGGGGGGGGGGGGGGTGGGGGGGGGGGGGGGTGGGGGGGGGGGGGGGTGGGGGGGGGGGGGGGTGGGGGGGGGGGGGGGTGGGGGGGGGGGGGGGTGGGGGGGGGGGGGGGTGGGGGGGGGGGGGGGTGGGGGGGGGGGGGGGTGGGGGGGGGGGGGGGTGGGGGGGGGGGGGGGTGGGGGGGGGGGGGGGTGGGGGGGGGGGGGGGTGGGGGGGGGGGGGGGTGGGGGGGGGGGGGGGTGGGGGGGGGGGGGGGTGGGGGGGGGGGGGGGTGGGGGGGGGGGGGGGTGGGGGGGGGGGGGGGTGGGGGGGGGGGGGGGTGGGGGGGGGGGGGGGTGGGGGGGGGGGGGGGTGGGGGGGGGGGGGGGTGGGGGGGGGGGGGGGTGGGGGGGGGGGGGGGTGGGGGGGGGGGGGGGTGGGGGGGGGGGGGGGTGGGGGGGGGGGGGGGTGGGGGGGGGGGGGGGTGGGGGGGGGGGGGGGTGGGGGGGGGGGGGGGTGGGGGGGGGGGGGGGTGGGGGGGGGGGGGGGTGGGGGGGGGGGGGGGTGGGGGGGGGGGGGGGTGGGGGGGGGGGGGGGTGGGGGGGGGGGGGGGTGGGGGGGGGGGGGGGTGGGGGGGGGGGGGGGTGGGGGGGGGGGGGGGTGGGGGGGGGGGGGGGTGGGGGGGGGGGGGGGTGGGGGGGGGGGGGGGTGGGGGGGGGGGGGGGTGGGGGGGGGGGGGGGTGGGGGGGGGGGGGGGTGGGGGGGGGGGGGGGTGGGGGGGGGGGGGGGTGGGGGGGGGGGGGGGTGGGGGGGGGGGGGGGTGGGGGGGGGGGGGGGTGGGGGGGGGGGGGGGTGGGGGGGGGGGGGGGTGGGGGGGGGGGGGGGTGGGGGGGGGGGGGGGTGGGGGGGGGGGGGGGTGGGGGGGGGGGGGGGTGGGGGGGGGGGGGGGTGGGGGGGGGGGGGGGTGGGGGGGGGGGGGGGTGGGGGGGGGGGGGGGTGGGGGGGGGGGGGGGTGGGGGGGGGGGGGGGTGGGGGGGGGGGGGGGTGGGGGGGGGGGGGGGTGGGGGGGGGGGGGGGTGGGGGGGGGGGGGGGTGGGGGGGGGGGGGGGTGGGGGGGGGGGGGGGTGGGGGGGGGGGGGGGTGGGGGGGGGGGGGGGTGGGGGGGGGGGGGGGTGGGGGGGGGGGGGGGTGGGGGGGGGGGGGGGTGGGGGGGGGGGGGGGTGGGGGGGGGGGGGGGTGGGGGGGGGGGGGGGTGGGGGGGGGGGGGGGTGGGGGGGGGGGGGGGTGGGGGGGGGGGGGGGTGGGGGGGGGGGGGGGTGGGGGGGGGGGGGGGTGGGGGGGGGGGGGGGTGGGGGGGGGGGGGGGTGGGGGGGGGGGGGGGTGGGGGGGGGGGGGGGTGGGGGGGGGGGGGGGTGGGGGGGGGGGGGGGTGGGGGGGGGGGGGGGTGGGGGGGGGGGGGGGTGGGGGGGGGGGGGGGTGGGGGGGGGGGGGGGTGGGGGGGGGGGGGGGTGGGGGGGGGGGGGGGTGGGGGGGGGGGGGGGTGGGGGGGGGGGGGGGTGGGGGGGGGGGGGGGTGGGGGGGGGGGGGGGTGGGGGGGGGGGGGGGTGGGGGGGGGGGGGGGTGGGGGGGGGGGGGGGTGGGGGGGGGGGGGGGTGGGGGGGGGGGGGGGTGGGGGGGGGGGGGGGTGGGGGGGGGGGGGGGTGGGGGGGGGGGGGGGTGGGGGGGGGGGGGGGTGGGGGGGGGGGGGGGTGGGGGGGGGGGGGGGTGGGGGGGGGGGGGGGTGGGGGGGGGGGGGGGTGGGGGGGGGGGGGGGTGGGGGGGGGGGGGGGTGGGGGGGGGGGGGGGTGGGGGGGGGGGGGGGTGGGGGGGGGGGGGGGTGGGGGGGGGGGGGGGTGGGGGGGGGGGGGGGTGGGGGGGGGGGGGGGTGGGGGGGGGGGGGGGTGGGGGGGGGGGGGGGTGGGGGGGGGGGGGGGTGGGGGGGGGGGGGGGTGGGGGGGGGGGGGGGTGGGGGGGGGGGGGGGTGGGGGGGGGGGGGGGTGGGGGGGGGGGGGGGTGGGGGGGGGGGGGGGTGGGGGGGGGGGGGGGTGGGGGGGGGGGGGGGTGGGGGGGGGGGGGGGTGGGGGGGGGGGGGGGTGGGGGGGGGGGGGGGTGGGGGGGGGGGGGGGTGGGGGGGGGGGGGGGTGGGGGGGGGGGGGGGTGGGGGGGGGGGGGGGTGGGGGGGGGGGGGGGTGGGGGGGGGGGGGGGTGGGGGGGGGGGGGGGTGGGGGGGGGGGGGGGTGGGGGGGGGGGGGGGTGGGGGGGGGGGGGGGTGGGGGGGGGGGGGGGTGGGGGGGGGGGGGGGTGGGGGGGGGGGGGGGTGGGGGGGGGGGGGGGTGGGGGGGGGGGGGGGTGGGGGGGGGGGGGGGTGGGGGGGGGGGGGGGTGGGGGGGGGGGGGGGTGGGGGGGGGGGGGGGTGGGGGGGGGGGGGGGTGGGGGGGGGGGGGGGTGGGGGGGGGGGGGGGTGGGGGGGGGGGGGGGTGGGGGGGGGGGGGGGTGGGGGGGGGGGGGGGTGGGGGGGGGGGGGGGTGGGGGGGGGGGGGGGTGGGGGGGGGGGGGGGTGGGGGGGGGGGGGGGTGGGGGGGGGGGGGGGTGGGGGGGGGGGGGGGTGGGGGGGGGGGGGGGTGGGGGGGGGGGGGGGTGGGGGGGGGGGGGGGTGGGGGGGGGGGGGGGTGGGGGGGGGGGGGGGTGGGGGGGGGGGGGGGTGGGGGGGGGGGGGGGTGGGGGGGGGGGGGGGTGGGGGGGGGGGGGGGTGGGGGGGGGGGGGGGTGGGGGGGGGGGGGGGTGGGGGGGGGGGGGGGTGGGGGGGGGGGGGGGTGGGGGGGGGGGGGGGTGGGGGGGGGGGGGGGTGGGGGGGGGGGGGGGTGGGGGGGGGGGGGGGTGGGGGGGGGGGGGGGTGGGGGGGGGGGGGGGTGGGGGGGGGGGGGGGTGGGGGGGGGGGGGGGTGGGGGGGGGGGGGGGTGGGGGGGGGGGGGGGTGGGGGGGGGGGGGGGTGGGGGGGGGGGGGGGTGGGGGGGGGGGGGGGTGGGGGGGGGGGGGGGTGGGGGGGGGGGGGGGTGGGGGGGGGGGGGGGTGGGGGGGGGGGGGGGTGGGGGGGGGGGGGGGTGGGGGGGGGGGGGGGTGGGGGGGGGGGGGGGTGGGGGGGGGGGGGGGTGGGGGGGGGGGGGGGTGGGGGGGGGGGGGGGTGGGGGGGGGGGGGGGTGGGGGGGGGGGGGGGTGGGGGGGGGGGGGGGTGGGGGGGGGGGGGGGTGGGGGGGGGGGGGGGTGGGGGGGGGGGGGGGTGGGGGGGGGGGGGGGTGGGGGGGGGGGGGGGTGGGGGGGGGGGGGGGTGGGGGGGGGGGGGGGTGGGGGGGGGGGGGGGTGGGGGGGGGGGGGGGTGGGGGGGGGGGGGGGTGGGGGGGGGGGGGGGTGGGGGGGGGGGGGGGTGGGGGGGGGGGGGGGTGGGGGGGGGGGGGGGTGGGGGGGGGGGGGGGTGGGGGGGGGGGGGGGTGGGGGGGGGGGGGGGTGGGGGGGGGGGGGGGTGGGGGGGGGGGGGGGTGGGGGGGGGGGGGGGTGGGGGGGGGGGGGGGTGGGGGGGGGGGGGGGTGGGGGGGGGGGGGGGTGGGGGGGGGGGGGGGTGGGGGGGGGGGGGGGTGGGGGGGGGGGGGGGTGGGGGGGGGGGGGGGTGGGGGGGGGGGGGGGTGGGGGGGGGGGGGGGTGGGGGGGGGGGGGGGTGGGGGGGGGGGGGGGTGGGGGGGGGGGGGGGTGGGGGGGGGGGGGGGTGGGGGGGGGGGGGGGTGGGGGGGGGGGGGGGTGGGGGGGGGGGGGGGTGGGGGGGGGGGGGGGTGGGGGGGGGGGGGGGTGGGGGGGGGGGGGGGTGGGGGGGGGGGGGGGTGGGGGGGGGGGGGGGTGGGGGGGGGGGGGGGTGGGGGGGGGGGGGGGTGGGGGGGGGGGGGGGTGGGGGGGGGGGGGGGTGGGGGGGGGGGGGGGTGGGGGGGGGGGGGGGTGGGGGGGGGGGGGGGTGGGGGGGGGGGGGGGTGGGGGGGGGGGGGGGTGGGGGGGGGGGGGGGTGGGGGGGGGGGGGGGTGGGGGGGGGGGGGGGTGGGGGGGGGGGGGGGTGGGGGGGGGGGGGGGTGGGGGGGGGGGGGGGTGGGGGGGGGGGGGGGTGGGGGGGGGGGGGGGTGGGGGGGGGGGGGGGTGGGGGGGGGGGGGGGTGGGGGGGGGGGGGGGTGGGGGGGGGGGGGGGTGGGGGGGGGGGGGGGTGGGGGGGGGGGGGGGTGGGGGGGGGGGGGGGTGGGGGGGGGGGGGGGTGGGGGGGGGGGGGGGTGGGGGGGGGGGGGGGTGGGGGGGGGGGGGGGTGGGGGGGGGGGGGGGTGGGGGGGGGGGGGGGTGGGGGGGGGGGGGGGTGGGGGGGGGGGGGGGTGGGGGGGGGGGGGGGTGGGGGGGGGGGGGGGTGGGGGGGGGGGGGGGTGGGGGGGGGGGGGGGTGGGGGGGGGGGGGGGTGGGGGGGGGGGGGGGTGGGGGGGGGGGGGGGTGGGGGGGGGGGGGGGTGGGGGGGGGGGGGGGTGGGGGGGGGGGGGGGTGGGGGGGGGGGGGGGTGGGGGGGGGGGGGGGTGGGGGGGGGGGGGGGTGGGGGGGGGGGGGGGTGGGGGGGGGGGGGGGTGGGGGGGGGGGGGGGTGGGGGGGGGGGGGGGTGGGGGGGGGGGGGGGTGGGGGGGGGGGGGGGTGGGGGGGGGGGGGGGTGGGGGGGGGGGGGGGTGGGGGGGGGGGGGGGTGGGGGGGGGGGGGGGTGGGGGGGGGGGGGGGTGGGGGGGGGGGGGGGTGGGGGGGGGGGGGGGTGGGGGGGGGGGGGGGTGGGGGGGGGGGGGGGTGGGGGGGGGGGGGGGTGGGGGGGGGGGGGGGTGGGGGGGGGGGGGGGTGGGGGGGGGGGGGGGTGGGGGGGGGGGGGGGTGGGGGGGGGGGGGGGTGGGGGGGGGGGGGGGTGGGGGGGGGGGGGGGTGGGGGGGGGGGGGGGTGGGGGGGGGGGGGGGTGGGGGGGGGGGGGGGTGGGGGGGGGGGGGGGTGGGGGGGGGGGGGGGTGGGGGGGGGGGGGGGTGGGGGGGGGGGGGGGTGGGGGGGGGGGGGGGTGGGGGGGGGGGGGGGTGGGGGGGGGGGGGGGTGGGGGGGGGGGGGGGTGGGGGGGGGGGGGGGTGGGGGGGGGGGGGGGTGGGGGGGGGGGGGGGTGGGGGGGGGGGGGGGTGGGGGGGGGGGGGGGTGGGGGGGGGGGGGGGTGGGGGGGGGGGGGGGTGGGGGGGGGGGGGGGTGGGGGGGGGGGGGGGTGGGGGGGGGGGGGGGTGGGGGGGGGGGGGGGTGGGGGGGGGGGGGGGTGGGGGGGGGGGGGGGTGGGGGGGGGGGGGGGTGGGGGGGGGGGGGGGTGGGGGGGGGGGGGGGTGGGGGGGGGGGGGGGTGGGGGGGGGGGGGGGTGGGGGGGGGGGGGGGTGGGGGGGGGGGGGGGTGGGGGGGGGGGGGGGTGGGGGGGGGGGGGGGTGGGGGGGGGGGGGGGTGGGGGGGGGGGGGGGTGGGGGGGGGGGGGGGTGGGGGGGGGGGGGGGTGGGGGGGGGGGGGGGTGGGGGGGGGGGGGGGTGGGGGGGGGGGGGGGTGGGGGGGGGGGGGGGTGGGGGGGGGGGGGGGTGGGGGGGGGGGGGGGTGGGGGGGGGGGGGGGTGGGGGGGGGGGGGGGTGGGGGGGGGGGGGGGTGGGGGGGGGGGGGGGTGGGGGGGGGGGGGGGTGGGGGGGGGGGGGGGTGGGGGGGGGGGGGGGTGGGGGGGGGGGGGGGTGGGGGGGGGGGGGGGTGGGGGGGGGGGGGGGTGGGGGGGGGGGGGGGTGGGGGGGGGGGGGGGTGGGGGGGGGGGGGGGTGGGGGGGGGGGGGGGTGGGGGGGGGGGGGGGTGGGGGGGGGGGGGGGTGGGGGGGGGGGGGGGTGGGGGGGGGGGGGGGTGGGGGGGGGGGGGGGTGGGGGGGGGGGGGGGTGGGGGGGGGGGGGGGTGGGGGGGGGGGGGGGTGGGGGGGGGGGGGGGTGGGGGGGGGGGGGGGTGGGGGGGGGGGGGGGTGGGGGGGGGGGGGGGTGGGGGGGGGGGGGGGTGGGGGGGGGGGGGGGTGGGGGGGGGGGGGGGTGGGGGGGGGGGGGGGTGGGGGGGGGGGGGGGTGGGGGGGGGGGGGGGTGGGGGGGGGGGGGGGTGGGGGGGGGGGGGGGTGGGGGGGGGGGGGGGTGGGGGGGGGGGGGGGTGGGGGGGGGGGGGGGTGGGGGGGGGGGGGGGTGGGGGGGGGGGGGGGTGGGGGGGGGGGGGGGTGGGGGGGGGGGGGGGTGGGGGGGGGGGGGGGTGGGGGGGGGGGGGGGTGGGGGGGGGGGGGGGTGGGGGGGGGGGGGGGTGGGGGGGGGGGGGGGTGGGGGGGGGGGGGGGTGGGGGGGGGGGGGGGTGGGGGGGGGGGGGGGTGGGGGGGGGGGGGGGTGGGGGGGGGGGGGGGTGGGGGGGGGGGGGGGTGGGGGGGGGGGGGGGTGGGGGGGGGGGGGGGTGGGGGGGGGGGGGGGTGGGGGGGGGGGGGGGTGGGGGGGGGGGGGGGTGGGGGGGGGGGGGGGTGGGGGGGGGGGGGGGTGGGGGGGGGGGGGGGTGGGGGGGGGGGGGGGTGGGGGGGGGGGGGGGTGGGGGGGGGGGGGGGTGGGGGGGGGGGGGGGTGGGGGGGGGGGGGGGTGGGGGGGGGGGGGGGTGGGGGGGGGGGGGGGTGGGGGGGGGGGGGGGTGGGGGGGGGGGGGGGTGGGGGGGGGGGGGGGTGGGGGGGGGGGGGGGTGGGGGGGGGGGGGGGTGGGGGGGGGGGGGGGTGGGGGGGGGGGGGGGTGGGGGGGGGGGGGGGTGGGGGGGGGGGGGGGTGGGGGGGGGGGGGGGTGGGGGGGGGGGGGGGTGGGGGGGGGGGGGGGTGGGGGGGGGGGGGGGTGGGGGGGGGGGGGGGTGGGGGGGGGGGGGGGTGGGGGGGGGGGGGGGTGGGGGGGGGGGGGGGTGGGGGGGGGGGGGGGTGGGGGGGGGGGGGGGTGGGGGGGGGGGGGGGTGGGGGGGGGGGGGGGTGGGGGGGGGGGGGGGTGGGGGGGGGGGGGGGTGGGGGGGGGGGGGGGTGGGGGGGGGGGGGGGTGGGGGGGGGGGGGGGTGGGGGGGGGGGGGGGTGGGGGGGGGGGGGGGTGGGGGGGGGGGGGGGTGGGGGGGGGGGGGGGTGGGGGGGGGGGGGGGTGGGGGGGGGGGGGGGTGGGGGGGGGGGGGGGTGGGGGGGGGGGGGGGTGGGGGGGGGGGGGGGTGGGGGGGGGGGGGGGTGGGGGGGGGGGGGGGTGGGGGGGGGGGGGGGTGGGGGGGGGGGGGGGTGGGGGGGGGGGGGGGTGGGGGGGGGGGGGGGTGGGGGGGGGGGGGGGTGGGGGGGGGGGGGGGTGGGGGGGGGGGGGGGTGGGGGGGGGGGGGGGTGGGGGGGGGGGGGGGTGGGGGGGGGGGGGGGTGGGGGGGGGGGGGGGTGGGGGGGGGGGGGGGTGGGGGGGGGGGGGGGTGGGGGGGGGGGGGGGTGGGGGGGGGGGGGGGTGGGGGGGGGGGGGGGTGGGGGGGGGGGGGGGTGGGGGGGGGGGGGGGTGGGGGGGGGGGGGGGTGGGGGGGGGGGGGGGTGGGGGGGGGGGGGGGTGGGGGGGGGGGGGGGTGGGGGGGGGGGGGGGTGGGGGGGGGGGGGGGTGGGGGGGGGGGGGGGTGGGGGGGGGGGGGGGTGGGGGGGGGGGGGGGTGGGGGGGGGGGGGGGTGGGGGGGGGGGGGGGTGGGGGGGGGGGGGGGTGGGGGGGGGGGGGGGTGGGGGGGGGGGGGGGTGGGGGGGGGGGGGGGTGGGGGGGGGGGGGGGTGGGGGGGGGGGGGGGTGGGGGGGGGGGGGGGTGGGGGGGGGGGGGGGTGGGGGGGGGGGGGGGTGGGGGGGGGGGGGGGTGGGGGGGGGGGGGGGTGGGGGGGGGGGGGGGTGGGGGGGGGGGGGGGTGGGGGGGGGGGGGGGTGGGGGGGGGGGGGGGTGGGGGGGGGGGGGGGTGGGGGGGGGGGGGGGTGGGGGGGGGGGGGGGTGGGGGGGGGGGGGGGTGGGGGGGGGGGGGGGTGGGGGGGGGGGGGGGTGGGGGGGGGGGGGGGTGGGGGGGGGGGGGGGTGGGGGGGGGGGGGGGTGGGGGGGGGGGGGGGTGGGGGGGGGGGGGGGTGGGGGGGGGGGGGGGTGGGGGGGGGGGGGGGTGGGGGGGGGGGGGGGTGGGGGGGGGGGGGGGTGGGGGGGGGGGGGGGTGGGGGGGGGGGGGGGTGGGGGGGGGGGGGGGTGGGGGGGGGGGGGGGTGGGGGGGGGGGGGGGTGGGGGGGGGGGGGGGTGGGGGGGGGGGGGGGTGGGGGGGGGGGGGGGTGGGGGGGGGGGGGGGTGGGGGGGGGGGGGGGTGGGGGGGGGGGGGGGTGGGGGGGGGGGGGGGTGGGGGGGGGGGGGGGTGGGGGGGGGGGGGGGTGGGGGGGGGGGGGGGTGGGGGGGGGGGGGGGTGGGGGGGGGGGGGGGTGGGGGGGGGGGGGGGTGGGGGGGGGGGGGGGTGGGGGGGGGGGGGGGTGGGGGGGGGGGGGGGTGGGGGGGGGGGGGGGTGGGGGGGGGGGGGGGTGGGGGGGGGGGGGGGTGGGGGGGGGGGGGGGTGGGGGGGGGGGGGGGTGGGGGGGGGGGGGGGTGGGGGGGGGGGGGGGTGGGGGGGGGGGGGGGTGGGGGGGGGGGGGGGTGGGGGGGGGGGGGGGTGGGGGGGGGGGGGGGTGGGGGGGGGGGGGGGTGGGGGGGGGGGGGGGTGGGGGGGGGGGGGGGTGGGGGGGGGGGGGGGTGGGGGGGGGGGGGGGTGGGGGGGGGGGGGGGTGGGGGGGGGGGGGGGTGGGGGGGGGGGGGGGTGGGGGGGGGGGGGGGTGGGGGGGGGGGGGGGTGGGGGGGGGGGGGGGTGGGGGGGGGGGGGGGTGGGGGGGGGGGGGGGTGGGGGGGGGGGGGGGTGGGGGGGGGGGGGGGTGGGGGGGGGGGGGGGTGGGGGGGGGGGGGGGTGGGGGGGGGGGGGGGTGGGGGGGGGGGGGGGTGGGGGGGGGGGGGGGTGGGGGGGGGGGGGGGTGGGGGGGGGGGGGGGTGGGGGGGGGGGGGGGTGGGGGGGGGGGGGGGTGGGGGGGGGGGGGGGTGGGGGGGGGGGGGGGTGGGGGGGGGGGGGGGTGGGGGGGGGGGGGGGTGGGGGGGGGGGGGGGGGGGGGGGGGGGGGGGTGGGGGGGGGGGGGGGTGGGGGGGGGGGTCTGGAGGGATTCGCTGTGCGTAGTGGGCAGGCCCCACAGATACGTCAGGAACTTGCGCTTGATGTTCAGCGTTACCTTCAACAGAGCATCCAGCTCCACAAAAAGGACCTCCTCTCTGCGTTTCACCACTGGGGAAAGGGGGGTACACTTGGGGAGGGGGGCTCGTTTGGCAGTGTCAGCCTCGACCGCCAGCGACCGTAATTTAATTTCCAGAGACCTTCTCTTGAGATGAGTTTCGAGAGCCTTGATCTTCGAATTTCGGAAAAGCCTTAAAATTGGTGGACCCGACGGCTGTAAAGGGGCCTGCCGGGATACGAGGCCCACGGATGTTGCCACCAATGAAGGTCACGACCCGATACGTCGGGCTCTTTTACGTGTCAGGCCTGCCCGCAATAGCCTGCTCCCTTTCTTCTTCCGTTTACAAACCTGCGAGAGGGGGGGCCATCAAAGCCTTCGAGGAGGCCAGGATCCTTCCCGGCAAGCCCCACATCCGCTGCAGCTTCATCCTCTGGACGTGGAACTCCAGGAGGCGGCAGGAGACCCCAGGAAGGAAAGACAGCTCCTGAAGCTTCACGTTGACATGGATCGCAGTCTTTGGAAGAGGAGGCAGCGTGGGCGTCCCTTGCATAAAACCGCCGAGAGACCTCAGCGCCAGGGAGGGAAGCCCCCATTCGTGCTGCATCCTTTTCTTCTTGACGTGCATTTCTAAGGTCTCTGGGTCCAGCCCAGTGAAAAATGGCGGCTGTCCTTCTGGAAGTCCAAAAGCAGCCCTCTGTCTCTTGGCCAGGCGGAAAAGAGGACGGGGAGTGCCATAGCGGTGAGAATCTACGGCGTAGCAGCGTCCCCAGTCCCCACCCAGAGATGCCAGCCGGCTGCACCGCCAGACCAGTTCAACCCGGCCCATCTCGCCCGACTTGAGAGCAGCGGGAAGGAGGATACGCCTGGAGTTCCAGGTCCCGGTGGCCCTGGAGGGATCAGCTTGGGAAGGGGCGGCTTCACGGACAACGACGCAAGCCACCAAGAACGCATACAGGGGACGGCAGAGAAAGCCTCCAAATGTATTTCCACAGATCTTTTAGCCAGGTGCCGCTGCATGTTCTCCAGAGCCGCTCCCCTTTGAGTGTGGAGCCCTGGCATGCCCGACACGGGGCTCGGCCCACCATTTCTGGGGCCTTCTCAGTGTCCTGCGCCCGGTCTGTGGCACCCTCCATCGGAAATCCTTTGCACAATCTGCTGCTGAACTCAGCAGAAAAGGTTATTGTCGTCGTCAGCAGCGTCCTGTCAACGGGGCGGGTCCCTGTCTCTGGCATCAGCATGTGCAGGGATTTTAGGACCCTGAGGGGAACCCCCCACTGCTGTTGAAGCTTCCGCCTCTGGAGGTGGTGCTCCAGGTGGGTGCGGGTCTCCTGAGGGAGAAATGCTGAGTCTTGCGGGAGGGTTTGGACGTCCGTCTTAGTTCTGAGGAACACCGGGGCCAGGGGGAACCCTTTCGCAAAGGCCTGGATGGAACTCCGGACGAGAACGGGCAAACCCCACTCATGCTGCAGTCGCTTCTTCCTGACATGTGACTCTAAAGCCTCTTGGGTCCCGCCGTCAAGAAATGGGACCTGCCCTTCAGAAAACTCAAGCCCTGTCCTCGTACATTTCCCAAGCGAGTGGGTGGGAGTGCGAGGAATCATTGCGTGGAGGCCTTCCACATATCGTGTGCCCAGCCCCCACAAGGACATCAAGTGGCACACCCGCACGGCCACCTCTATCCTACCGATGTCTTCTTGGGACACAAGAGGCAAGGAGCATTTTCGGGGTTGCAGAGCCTTCCGTCCTGGCGGGAGCAACTTAGGGAGAGTCCGGCCACACACTGATGGTTTCAATTTCCAGGAATGCTTGACAATAGCTGGACAGGCTTCCAGTTGCACCTCCAAACATTTCTTGGTTGAGTGGAGTTCAATTTTCTTCAAGTTCTTGGATCCTAACCTGGGGAATCTCTGAGACCTCTTTGGAGCAGCAGCCCCCAAGTTCTTAATGTAACACTGAGAGCACAGGGCCTCCGTAATTGGGGCTGCTGATAGGCTCAGACGCCCAGCTTTCCTGGAAAAACTTTCCCTTCTCCCTGCAAAAGGAAATAGTGGTGGGTTTAGACTGAGGGCATCAGCATTCCAGGTTGGCTGTAGTCGCCTGAGAGACTGAAGGACCCTTCTAGGTAGCCGCCATTGCTGATGGATTATCCTCTTCTGCACGTTTCTCTCCAGCTCTCGTTTGGTGCCGTTGTCCAGGAAGGCGGGTTCGGTCAAGGAAACAACCACTTCTGTGGGCCTCCCCCTCTGGGGGCAAAGCGGAAGGGTGGTGGGTAGAAGGTGGCGGAGGGATCTCTGGACAAGGCCTGGCAGACCCCAGGCATGTTGCAGCCTCTTTCTCCTCACATGCCACTCCAGCACCTCTCGGTCTTCCCGGCTGATGAACGGAGTCTGCACTGAAGTGAAGTTGGACTCAGTGGATTTTCTTGGGGACCAGGCAAAGCTGGCGGCTCCTGTGTCCTGGAACATCTGAGCCAGGGACTTATTGTACGTTGTGGGTAGTCTCCACTTGTACATCAGGGTTTTGTGAATGATGTTGAGTTGGAGATGCCCAAGGACAGTCTGGCCCATAAAAAGGAGCTCCGGGGAGCGTGGGACAAGTTGTCTCAACCCTGGAAGAATGACTTTGGGGAGCGGATGCATCTTCCCCATCCGGCAGGCAGCGTCCTGAGAGCGTTGGGCTGTGGGATTAATTGTACCCAGCCGGACCTCGAGGGCTTTCTTGGCCAGGGGTCCCTGCACGGCCTTCGCTGAGGAAATCATCAAGTTCTCTGAGGTTCTTGGTGGCCTTGAGGGCCTTCCCTCCTCATACTTTTCTCTCCCTGAGGTAAGTGAACAAAAAGTCTCCTTGTTAAACTTTGGGTCACCAGCTCAGTGGGGGAGCGACTGGGATGAATACTCGCAGAGAATCTAGGGCCCTTCTGGGGAGGCCCCACCTCCTCTCTATGATCTTGGTCTTCATGTGAGCCTCCAGCTTCTCCATCTCCAATCGAGTGGAAAGGAATGGATGCACACTGGTCAATATCTTCACTTCAAGGTGGCTGTGGACCACAGACGCTCCATGAATGGGTGATGGTGGCACGACCACAAGAAACTGCTTTAGAGACCGCAGTGCCAGACCTGGGAGTCCCCACTGGTGCTGTAGCCTCTTCCTGAGGACATGGTTCTCAAGGACCGAGGTCTCTGCGAAGGGAGGCTCCACACTGACAAACTCCATGGTGGCATGCGCCCAGGCAGGGGCTGTTGGCAGTGCCAGGGGCCCGGGTGCCATCTTGCCCAGGGACTGCATGTACAAAGTTGGGAGCCCCCACAGGAAGTGGATGTATTTGCACTTAATGTTCATCTCCACGATGTCCACTTTACCCCGAAGTAGCAAACTCAGCCTGTTCCTCCACTGAGGACAGCTGCGGCCAAGGGGAATCAACTTGGGCAGATGCAAAACCCTTGACCTGGAACTCAGCTTCTGAGAGTGCCCCACAGTGGTGGGGAAAGTCTGCAGCCTTATCTCCAAAGATTTTTTCACAAGGTGGGGCTGGAGCTGGGCTTGGGAGGCGAGGGTGGTCTTGGAGTCCAAGCCCCCTTCCCTGGTGGGAGGCGTTGCAGAGGTTCTCTGCATTTTTCCTGCATACTTAGCCTGAGACGTGACCCCAGGGCCCTGTTTCCTGGCAGGTGAGGGAGGCGTCTTCTCTATGGACTGGAAGGGTGGCTTCATTTGACCGAGGGCCTCTTGGATCTTCTGGGGCAGCTGCCAACGCTTCAAATGAACCATTTTTTCCAAGTGCGACTCCAGATTCTTTCTGGTGCACAAGGCCAGCCTAGGGAGAGGGCCTGAGGCCTTGTCAACACACTGACTTCCTTGGCTCCTCTGGGCGTCTGCTCTGGAGAGGGCAGCATAAAACTCCGGAGGGACTTGAGGAGGGTCAAGGGCAGCCCCAGATGGTGCTGGACTCTCTTCACCAACACATGAGTTTCCAAGCTCGCCACCACAGCATCCTCAAGGAGGAGGGCATTGGCCGCTGTAAATTCAGTCGCCCGGTCTTCGCTGGCTCCGGCTGGTAAATACACCGCTGTCCTCAAGTCTGTAGGACCCTGGCTTCTTGGCATCCCTGCGGACATTTTGTATCGACCAGACTCACGAACTTCATGATCACATATGATGCATGTCCAATCGCTGCTCAGCATGCTAGGTCGTCGACGACCGTGATGCCAGGTTGCCTGGGAAACTCTTTCTTCTGTCGAGGATAGCATCGTGATTCCTGCAAGGGAGAGGAGAGGAACGGGTTAACTGGGCCTTCCCCTGTGTGTTCCTGCATAGTGGCGGGTTGGCCCAGATGGCCCTTCAGGTCTCTTCCAACTCTATGATTCTGTGATGCCTCCCGAGCCGTTAACAAAACCAGCAGCTGCGATTGTTCTGTGGTTTGATTTTGTAATATGCTTTTCAGGCCAGAATCTCAAAAGCAGATGACAGACATTTCAGAATATACAATTTACACCGGGAACTGAAAAGTCCTTCCCCCAGTTTTTTCATTTATTAAATTTTATGACCTCGCCTTTCCTTCTGGTGCGAGGAGTCAGCTTACAATAATAGCTTGAAAACGTTCCCAATTAAAAATTAAACTGATTTTTTGGCCATCAAGGTACAGCTGACAACAACAACAACAACAACAACCTTTATTTGGCATTTAAAAATAGGTTCTAGAGCGTTGCCAGACATTTTTGAAATACAAATCAAGAGTACATTCAAAACGCAGACAGGAAGACTGTATATAGCAGTATACATTACTTAGAGAGTTCTGTCACTTGTAAAAGAAATGTTGCTACTTTTTCCAAGAGCACGACATCTGTGTTGTTTAACAGAAGCTCCACAACAGAACAGGCAGAGTCACTTTCGGATTTGTCTGGGGCCAGCCTGGGAGAGAAATTCCTAATGCCCACATATCTCGGACAGTCAAGAATAATGTGAGCAAGAGTCTCCACTTGATTTTTACAGTGTGGACAAACCCAATCTTGGAGAGGGATGGATAAGTAACGACCCTTTGTAATGGCCGATGGGAAGGTATTGGATCTGGCCCTTGTGATAATCCATCTCTGTTGGGGTTCAGTTAATAATTCAAGATATTTGGCTATGTGCCCCTGTTCCATTATTATTCGGACAGAGAGGGGTGAGCATGATTTATTTGCTTGCCCCAACAATATATATGTTTTATTCCCTGTTCTAAAGTCTACTTTTTTAAGGTTCGGAAAATCTCTGAGTGTCAGCATACAGAGATCTTCAAGTAATAAACCTATTGAGTAAATTTTTGATTTGAGAAGTTGATACCATTCGGAGGCAAATAGGTCTGGGCGCGCAGTGTATATTAAACTGCGCACATCAGAGTTAAAACATAATTTGATCCAATACTTGAATGTATTCAGCCATGCTCTTGTTTCAAGTATGTTCTGACCAGTTTCTAAGCATAATACAGCATATGGTACAGAGGGTGGTAATCCGAGTATTTTATAGAGGAAGCCAGATTGTATTCTTTCAACGGACTTGTTCCATGCAGTTGTCCATAAGGGGACTCCATAGAGAAGTTGCTGAACTACCTTGGAGTTGAAAACCTTTAGAGCTGCTGGGACGTATCCCCTTCCCCTGGTGTGAAAAAAGGTGCAGCTAACTAATGACCCTGGAGGGGTTTTGAGGTAAGAGGCGAACTGGGGTGGTTGACCGTTGCCTGCCTCTGCGAAGGAACCCTGGTATGTGAGCAGCAGTGGCGTAGGAGGTTAAGAGCTCGTGTATCTAATCTGGAGGAACCGGGTTTGATTCCCAGCTCTGCCGCTTGAGCTGTTGAGACTTATCTGGGGAATTCAGATTAGCCTGGGCACTCCCACACACGCCAGCTGGGTGACCTTGGGCTAGTCACAGCTTCTAGGAGCTCTCTCAGCCCCACCCACCTCACAGGGTGTTTGTTGTGGGGGGAAGGGCAAGGAGATTGTCAGCCCCTTTGAGTCTCCTGCAGGAGAGAAAGGGGGGATATAAATCCAAACTCCTCCTGCTCCTGCTCCTGCTCCTGCTCCTGCTCCTGCTCTTCTTCTTCTTCTTCTTCTTCTTCTTCTTCTTCTTCTTCTTCTTCTTCTTCTTCTTCTTCTTCTTCTTCTTCTTCTTCTTCTTCTTCTTCTTCTTCTTCTTCTTCTTCTTCTTCTTCTTCTTCTTCTTCTTCTTCTTCTTCTTCTTCTATTCCTTCGTGGGCTCCCATTCCAATACTGACCAGGGCTGATGGGATCCAGACAGGACCTGGGGATCTCCTGGATCTCTGGACTTCAGTGGTCAGTACCTCTGGAGAAAATGGGTTCTTTGGAGGGTGGAGTCTACGGCATTGTGCCCCACTGGAGTTCACTGTTCCCCCCAAATCTCCAGGAGGTTTCTCAGCCTACATCTGGCAGCCTTACATCCCTCCCATTGCCTACAAGTGGCCAGGAGGATACCCTAATCCTGGGCTATCTAGGTCAGGGCCAAATTAATATAAGAAACCCAGAATCTCCCCTCTTCTCCAGTTTGCCATGGAAATTATAGCTCTGAAGGGTCAGAAAGAGCATTACCTTGTGTGTGTTGGGTAGTTTCCACGCCTCTGGCTCTTGAACGAACCTGCCAAGAAGGAAGCAAGGGAGATCTCTCAGTATCTAGCAGATCAAGGAGCAGCAGTGGCGTCGTGGTTAAGAGCAAGTGCATTCTAATCTGGAGGAACCGGGTTTGATTCCCAGCTCTGCCGCTTGAGCTGTGGAGGCTTATCTGGGAATTCAGATTAGTTTGTGCACTCCCACACATGCCAGCTGGGTGACCTTGGGCTAGTCACAGTTCTTCTGAGCTCTCTCAGCCCAACCTACCTCACAGGGTGTTTGTTGTGAGGGGGGAAGGGCAAGGAGATTGTAAGCCCCTTTGAGTCTCCTACAGGAGAGAAAGGGGGGATATAAATCCAAACTCCTCTTCTTCTTAGTATTAAGCAAGATGACCCCTGAATCAGACCACTGGACTGTCTAGCCAGAAAGGCTGAATCATCTTGTTACACCAGAAGGGCAACTTAGGCTGGCTACCCAGCCTTCTGGCTGGGAAAGAGGGGGCAGGATTAATTCCAGGAGACAAGAGGCGTTGAATAAATTTAATTAATTTTATTCAATCAGACAGCATGCCTAGTAGCAAGGAAGGAGGACTGGCAATACAGAAAAATAATATTCTTTTATAATCAAAACTATGGGAATCAAAAGCTTTCAATACATTGAAAACAGTGTAGGCATACGCAGTGGTGGGATCCAAAAAATTTAGTAACAGGTTCCCATGGTGGTGGGATTCAAACTGTGGCGTAGCGCCAATGGGGCTGGGCGGGGTGTGATGGGACGGGGCATTCCTGGGCGGGGCTGTGGCAAGGACGCAGCTGCTGCGCCGGTCCTTGGGCGGGAAACGAATGCACGCAGGCGCAGGCTGCCACGTACGCCGGTGCACCTCCTGCTAGACTGCTTCAAGTTCTGCGCGCTGCTGCTGAGAGGAGGGGCGTAACTAAGGCAAAAACCACGTGGCAAAATCACCAATTAGTAACCCCCTCTCGGCACACACAAATAATTAGTAACCTACTCTCGGGAACCTGTGAGAACCTGCTGGATCCCACCTCTGGGCATACATCATAAAATGACTGACATCCAGAGAACTACATTTCAGCCATCAAAATATTTCTTTGCACAATAGAACAAAAGAACAATGAAATCATTGGAAGACCCAGCAATTTTCTCTGAGATACAAAAAAAAAATGCTAACCAAAGATCTTACAATGTTTCCACTCCAGTTCTCTTAGCTTACATGTTTTCAACAGATTGGGAGAGCAATGAAATGCATTTGAACTGAAATCCTAATACATATATAAAATGATAATACTGAAATTGCACACAGACTATCAGATTGACTTCCCATAAATCCCAGTCTTATAAAAGTATATTGTATACTGATTTGAATGTTTTGTTGGACACCATTATTTCTCAGCGTTTTGACCTAGTTTTAACATTCTGAGCAATTGAAAGAATCCTCTGTCTGTTTGTGCAAAATAGCTTTTCTCATGGAACTTGGTTCTCAAGTTGCTCCGCTGAGCAGGCCGTTTCGGGTCTGTGATCTGAACTAGAATGTTGGTTATACAGCAAAGGATTCTGGGCTTCTAATACAAGGCAAAAAGTGTGATCTGATTTTGTTAATTGATTCTGTTCCTACAATCTAACTAGGGACAGCTCTCCCAAAATCAGTGATAGATCTACATCATTTAGACTGCATGGGTGTCAAACTCGCGGCCCTCCAGATGTTATGGACTACAGTTCCCATCATCCCCTGCCAGCATCATGCTGTAGGCCATAACATCTGGAGGGCCGCGAGTTTGACACCTGTGATTTAGAGCCAGTGTGTTGAAGTGGTTAAGAGTGGTGGACTCTAATCTAGGCTGACCAGACGTCCCGCTTTTGGCAGGACCGTCCCGCCTTTAAAGAAGGCGTCCCGCGGGTTCTTCAAATTGTCACGATTTTTGGGAGGCTGCTGCACTGCCTTCTGGGGTGCATGAGCAGTCGCGTGACAGCCTCCCGCGCTCCCGGCCGCACTTGGGAGGCGCCGCGGCCTTCTGGGGGCTTGCTTTGTTTGCGCCGCCCTGTGACAGAGTACCGGCGGCAAGCAGAGGCACAGTCAAGCTCCTGTGGCTTTCTTGCGCATCTTGGCGGCCGCCTCCCCCGTCCCGGATCACAAAGGTGACCATCTGGTCACCTTACTCTAATCTGGACACCCAGGTTTGATTCCCCACTCCTCCACATGAATGGCAGACTCCAATCTAGTGAACCGGATTTGTTCCGCCGCTTCTACGCATGAAGCCTGGTGGGTGATCTTGGGCTAGTCACTGTTCTCTCCAAACTCTCTCAGCCCCACCTGCCTCATAAGGTATCTGTTGTGGGGAGAGGAAGGGAAGGAGTTTGTTAGCCACTTTCAGACTCCTTAGTGTATTGAAAGGCAAGTATCAATGCAAACTCTTCTTCATAGTCTCATTGCAGAATTTGGGTTTCCTGATGGTAGAATCCCAAGTCTGCTCATAAAACCTTATAAGGTGGGAGATTCATGAATATCTTTGTGATAATTAAGAGTCAACCTCATTTTATTTCACTGAATGCAGGCAGAGATGCAATTATAATGTTTTAATCCAACCAACGGTACTCGGCCATAAGTAGAAACAACAGTCTGTGATTTGCTGCTGCAGTGGTAGAAACGGGCTGACCCCTGGGGCAGGATTGGGCATGAGGTGAAACCATCGACCAAAGATTCGCAGGACAGGAAACTGGTGGTGTTAGAAAGTGCTGTAAAGTCACAAGTTATGGCGACCCTGAAAGGTTTTCAAGCAAGAGATGTTCCGAGGCGGTTTGCCTGCCTCCGTGTCATGACTCTAGACTTCCTTAGTGGTCTCCCATCCAAGTACTAACCCCCTTTGCTTCCAAGATCTGATGAGGTTTGGCTAGGCTGGGCCATTCCAGGCATGGCAGGAAATTACGCTCACGAATTCTGCAGGTCAAGTTAATTTGCCTTGGCATTGGAATTTATTTTGGCTCATACCACCCCCTTGCTTAGACTTTGTGGACCAGCCCAGCAGAATGCTATAATATTTACCCATTTGAAGACAGGCCTACGCTTCGCTGACAGTTTAGGGAGGCGCAGGGTCTGCACGGGGCGTCCCCCCAGCGAAATCCTCTCCTCCACCCGGTCGCTATGCAGAAGCTCCCAGGTGAGGTAACTAAGCAGCACCAAGACGGCAGCCGTTCCCAGGAGGAAGTGAGAGACCTCAAGGAGGGAGAGGAGATCAGAGGTGGCCGACTCCATGTCTGCGCAACCTCTGTGTGCCCTCAGCAACTCAACGTGTTGTGCTCCCAGCTCTGGCAACACGAGCAGGATCTACGAATGTTCTGGTGCACATCACAGAGGAGCGGAATCCGGTCTCCGTGCAGCCTCTGTGCCCTCAGCCAGAGGCGTTGCGCGGCCGGGCTTCCCATGGCCCCTGCTGCATCCAGAAGGCAGGAAGTTTTCTTTCACTACGAACACTTTAGTGTGTTTGTAACCCCCATGCTCAGAATGGGTTGACCCAGAAAGGGGTGGAGACTCAAAGCAGCAGAAGGCTGCAGAGCTCATGTAGTTTGGAGGAGACAAGGCTACCAGACTCAGACCTTGGTTTGTATAAGCCCTTCACACCTTGTTAAGGGTTTTTTATGTTTGTAATGCATGAGAGTTCTCCTGGAAACCTTCATCATGTTGAATCCTGTTCACCAAGCCCTTGGAGTCTTCAGGAGCCAACCCACTTG
The DNA here is from genome assembly GCF_021028975.2 of Sphaerodactylus townsendi. Classification (NCBI taxonomy): domain Eukaryota; kingdom Metazoa; phylum Chordata; class Lepidosauria; order Squamata; family Sphaerodactylidae; genus Sphaerodactylus; species Sphaerodactylus townsendi. The sequence goes on along the minus strand of NC_059431.1, from coordinate 515,823 downwards.
CAAAGAATAATTGGACTTGGCAGTATCAGTGGACTGTAAATATAAGGACTTGGAAATGCAACCTGAACAGGACCTTGAAGTGTGATGTTAAATGTTGATGTTATATGTTAAGAAAGTAAACCATTTTGTTTTTAAAATTTGTTGTTGCAAACTCATTCCAAGTTCTGCCCCACAGAACCCACAGATAGAGGTTACACGTTCAGGCAGAATAAATTTATTTATTTATTTATTTATTTATTTATTTATTTATTTGGTTTATAGACCGCCCTCCCCCAGAAAACATCCCAACAGAGTGTGTGTGATGTTTAATGCACCCTGCCATAGCTGAGGGACTGGGCTTAAGAAAGAGCCTGCTGGATCAGACCAGAGTCCATCTAGTCCAGCACTCTGCTCCTCGCAGTGGCCCACCAGGTGCCTTTGGGAGCTCACCTGCAGGAGGTGAAAGCAAGGGCCTTCTGCGGCTGCTGCTCCCGAGCATCTGGTCTGCTAAGGCATTTGCAATCTCAAATCAAGGAGGATCTAGATTGGTAGCTTGCAGCTAGAATGCTTATCACTCCCAACCCTATTTGAGCAAATGGTGATGGGGGGGGGGGCTCGCCTGCCACTCACTGGATCGAAAAGGTGCTCATTTGCTGCGGCACCCATGTAGAAAAGCTACGTTTTGTCATTGTAAATACCCCATGAATCACAACCCTGATGTCAACTGGCCCTCTCAGTGTTATTTCTGTCCCTTCCGATTGGTTCGTTAACGTGAGGAGGAGGACCAGGGATCTTTAAATTGCTGTCGCAGGCTGGTCATGAAACGGTCAAAGTTATCTAACTCGGGGGGGGGGGGGCCTTGGAACAGCCCCACATACCAAGCAGCAGCCTCCCCTTCAAGCAAGGCTCTGATCTCGAAAACTTTATCAGCATCTCTTTTGAGCTCACCCCGCCCCCCCCTCGACTGCATGAACAACTCTAGAAACCTTGGCATGGATAAGGGCCATAAAATATTGGCTGCCGGATTCAACTGGTTCTGGAGGGTTTTCTGGGCTGTGTGGCCATGGTCTGGTGGATCTTGTTCCTAATGTTTTGCCTGCATCTGTGGCTGGCATCTTCAGAGGTGTATCACAGAGAGAAGTCTGTTACACACTGAGATTTGTTCCTGCAATGGAGCACTAAGCCAGTAGCTGGCGCTGTTGTCCCTTGCAACTCCTTAACCCTTTGTAAAGATGCCAGCTAGGGGATGCTTTCTCCAACCCTTGGGAAGCCTGAAGCCTCTGCCCGTCTAGGATTCTTCTGCTGTGAACCGTTTGGGCTTCTGCTCCCACTTTTAACGGTTTTGGGGGTGTCTTTTTTGCGCCTTACAGTTTTTGTTTCAGGATTGCTGGAGTGGTGCTTGGACATCAATCCACTTAGTATGGTCACCTCAAGGCGCAGGCAAAGGGCAGATTGGCTACTTGCATTGCAATGGGGAGATTAAATGGATGCAGAGTAACTGGAGAGGGGAAGGCTTGGACCAACTTTCTCTGTACCTGTGCATGCTTGGGATGAATGGAGACCGGATGGCAGGGGCGTAACGAGGCAAACTGTAGCCCTGGGCAAAACCTGAGTTGGATGCCCCCCTCCAGGTTTGGTGCAGTTTGGTTCGGGGGGGGGGGGCAAAGTTATGGACCCTCAAAACTGTAGCCCCCATCTCCTATTCAATCCCTTTGGAAACAATGGGGGATGGGGGCACCCCCTTTGGGAATCCATAACTTTGGACTCCCTGAACCAAACCTCACCAGCCTTGGGGGGTAGCATAAGAACAGTCTCCTGATGATACGCTGAAAATTTGGTGCTGCTAGCCTAAAAACTGCGCCCCCGCAAGCCAAAAATGGAAAACCACTAAAAATACACAAAAACAAACCCTGCATTTTGATGCCCCCCCCCCCCACAAGGTGGTGCCCTGGGCAGCTGCCCACCTTGCCCAATGGGCATTACGCCCCTGTTGGATGGATGGTTGCGATAGAAGCTGGGTGTTAGGTCTCGATCCTTGAAACAATAAACAAGCTCTGTATTGTTGATCAGCGCGTTTATTGGAAGGCGACAAAGCACCCAGCTTGTTAAGTCAGTCCTGGCGAACCTGGCTTTTGCTATCCCCTTTATCCAGAGACAGTCCCCCCTCCCGTTTTCCCAAAGAATGTGAGAAAGAGTTATTTCGGAGCAGAGGTGCCCCAAGGTCAGTGACAGATAGAGATAAAACCACCTGACCTCCTGCCCCCACAAAGCAACAGAAACATCCCCTTTTTCCTATGGGAGTAGAAAGTGTCGGGGGTAAGCCTGGTTATCTATGTAGAATGTGAAGCTATAAAGAAGAGATCAAGGAAAGAATGTCCCAGAACAGCAGTGGTAACATATAGCAGTCTGGTTACATATAATCTTGTAGTGATTACACTGAGGTTGAAATGCATCTTGATCAACTAGATATAATCACCTAATATATATTTTGTAACAACTATATTGAGCTAGGAATGTATCTCAATCAACTAGGTGCAATCCTTGACTCTGTGCTCTAATAATTGCCTGCTGCTGTAGATGGCTCCTTCACACAAAATGCCCTTGAGGAGACAGGGAGGAAAGCCGTGTGCTCTCCAGAAAAAACTGTGGGTGAAACGGCCCCCTTTCTAAGAACATAAGAACTAGCCTGCTGGATCAGACCAGAGTCCATCTAGTCCAGCACTCTGCTACTCGCAGTGGCCCATATCTCTGGACACCTCTCTATCTGTTGATATTGTTCTGCAACAGTTTTTTCTTTCTTTTACTAGAGTTTAGTGCAGGCTGCTCAGCTCTGTTCATCAGACCATTCCACTCCAGGATCTGGTGACTAGAACCCTTACTCTCCAATTCCCTTCATCTGTTCCAAACCTATCCACTAAACAGTGCTTATATCCTAAGACTGTATTGTGTTCTGCTGCTTTGATTTTGTGTGCTTGTGTAGCCCTATTATCCCCAAATGAAATGGTTAAACTTTATTTCACTCTCCTGCAGAATTTATTGCAAAAGCTGATCTTGGTATACATAGGCAACAAAGTTCCTGAGCTTTCCTGACCATCTGCTAAGCTAAGAGTCTGCTCTCATAAGAACATAAGAACAAGCCAGCTGGATCAGACCAGAGTCCATCTAGTCCAGCTCTCTGCTACTCGCAGTGGCCCACCAGGTGCCATTGGGAGCTCACATGCAAGATGTGAAAGCAAGGGCCTTCTGCGGCTGCTGCTCCTGAGCACCTGGTCTGCTAAGGCATTTGCAATCTGAGATCAAGGAGAATCAAGATTGGTAGCCATAGATCGACTTCTCCTCCATCAATCTGCCAAGCCCTTTTTCTGCTAGATCTGCTTGCAGCTTTGAAGCGGGAAAGGGGTGTGTGTGTGTGTTCTTCCAAGCATGCAAACGTTCCTTTTTATGCAAACTTGCTTCCGAATTTCATATTGCTGCGCGTGAGAGAGAGAGGATGTGTTGCTGTTAGTGCCTCTCTTTTCACTATGTGGTCTGAAAGAGACTGCTCTTTCGCCTCCTTCACCCGGCATGTGTCAACAAGAACTCCACACGTCATTCCAGATCCCGGATTATTGAGAAGAAGAGTCAACGAGGTCATGCAATTAACACTGACTTTGCATTTTTCTCCGCTGCTCCCTGAACTGAATGTTCCACAAAAAAGCTGAGACTAATTAATGTAGCTTTACATTAGATCTCCAAATCTTGTCCCAATAACTAGACTCTGCTGTGTTGCTCAGAAGTCTTTATTATGGATACGCAGATCAAGTATACATGTGAAGAAATCAGTTCTAGGGAACCTGGCTGGTTGATACACATTTATTACAGTCAAATCCCCCCTCTTGCTTTCTCAGAGCTGAACATCTGGCAAAAGTTACTTTCAGTTGTACTCAGTACCAAGGTTGTTCTATCACAGAATCACAGAGGATCTAGGATTCTGTGCTTCTATGATCCTAGAACTGAGTTGTAAATGTACAACTGAAACCATAATTATATGATTAAGATTCTGGCTGTTGCCAAGCTCCAGGTGATAGACAGAGACAGAGATTAGTTCCGCTGAAGAAAATGGCCGCTTTGGAAGGTGGACTCAATGGCATTAAACCCAGTGGTGGGATCCAAAAATTTTAGTAACAGGTTCCCTTGCCAGCCCCTCACGCCCCCAGTAAAGGGGGCAGAGGCGTACCTAGGCAAACCTGAGCCCTGGGCAAAACCTGAGTTGGATGACCCCCCCCATGGGCAGCCACCCCACCACGACCCCCCCAAATTTTTTTGCCCCAGGTCATTTCTAAATCATTATCACATTATAGAAAATGCCCCAACTCACAAATCTGAGCACAGCAATGGTGAAACACACAGGTTCTTTGATAGAGACTGGTGAGATAAAAGGTACAAAAGGCTGAGAATCCATGAATTGCAGTACCTGAAAGGGAATAACCCAGTTCAGGGAGTTACATTATTAATCACAATTGCTATATGGAACATTCACGTTCAAAGGCAGGATGCCTCTCGGGGAGGCGAGGGCGTGGAGATGGAAAAGTGGACCCAATTACTAACCCCCTCTCGGCACACACAAATAATTAGTAACCCACTCTCGGGAACTGGTGAGAACCTGCTGGATCCCACCTCTGATTAAACCCCACTGAAGTACCTCCGCCCCCAAGTCTCACTCTTCCCAGACTGCAGCTCTAAAAACTCCAGAAATTTCCCCATCTGGAGCTGGCAACTCTATTCTTCATTAGTGTTTCCAATGAAACCAATATCCTCTGTTAAGCATCTATCAGGAAGAGGAACTGAGATGTATTTGTAGTTTGTCTTTCTTTCCGGGAGTCATTGTGGATTACACAGAATAAGTCCCTGCAATCAACAGCATGCAGACAATGCAGGAGTGACGACCGGTGGAAATCCTGTCAACCAGGAGACGAAACAAAGAAGAAAACCAACCAGCATTTAGAATACATTAAATGATGGGAAATGACATTGTAGGATCCTACTTAGCAGCAATAGTGTGAACTATAGACAGTGGCATGGTCTTATTCTTCACCCTCAGCTTCTTTCTGAACTACTTTGTTGCAGTATAGCCCGTTGTAGAGGTGGGATCCAGCAGGTTCTCACAGGTTCCTGAGAGTAGGTTACTAATTATTTGTGTGTGCTGAGAGGGGGTTACTAATTGGTGATTTTGCCACGTGGTTTTTGCCTTTTATTACGCCTCTCCTCTCAGCAGTAGCGCGCAGAACTTGAAGCAGTCTAGCAGGAGGTGCACCGGCGTGCGTGGCAGCCTGCGCCTGCATGCATTCGTTTCCCGCCCAAGGACCGGCGCAGCGGCTGCGTCCTTGCCACAGCCCTGCCCAGGAATGTCCTGCCCCGGAATGCCCGGCCACGTCCCTGTCGTGCCCCGCCCAGCCCCATTGGCGCTACGCCACAGTTTGAATCCCACCACCATGGGAACCTGTTACTAAAATTTTTGGATCCCACCACTGCCGTGTTGTACCAGTATTGACCAATTCACCACGTATTGAAAGGCAACGGTTGGCCAGAGGAAAAAAGCCAGTTCTGAGAATTGTCTCGAATAACCGAAGTATATTAACCCCCCCCGCTTTGCCTTTCCCCCTCCCAATTCCACACCTCCACACTGTCCAGAGCTTTGCAGAAAGGAATGCAAGACAGGCTCAAGGTTAGGAACACCAAGATAGGAACATCTACTTTATTAGGCGAGCCAAAAGTGAAAGTAGCTTTCCATCACCCCATCTGTCTCCCCCCACCCCCCAGGGTGCAGTCCTGTTGGATGCCAAGCTCCAGCCTGCCAGTGTAGTGGTTAAGAGCAGGTGGACTCTAATCTGGAGAACCAGGTTTGATTCCCCACTCCTCCACATGAGCGGCAGATTGGATTGGCTTCCGTTTTCCTACAGGTGAAACCTGCTGTGTGACCCTGAGGATCTCCAGAACTAAATCAAGTCCTTTTAGTTAATAATATTTGATTGTATAATCAAACTGTCTGCAGTGACATAGTTGCAACTCAAAATAAAGGTTTCATTTAACTCTCTTTAATACATTCTGTATAACATATGCATGCAGATAATACATTATGCAGATTACTCCATTAATACAGATTAAATCTATAAAACTAAATTGATCTTATGTATTGTCATAGGCTTTCATGGCCAGAATCGCTGGGGTGTTGTGGGGTTTCTGGGCTGCATGGCGGTGTTCCAGTAGTATTTTCTCCTGACTTTCACCTGCATCTGTGGCTGGCATCTTCAGAGGATCTGATAGCATAGTGATGGCGAACCTATGGCACGGGTGCCGGAGGTGGCACTCAGAGCCCTCTCTGTGGGAACACGGAAACAATCGCCCCCACCCACCCAACACACATATAGGCTGGCCTGGGCTGCTGGGCTCAATTATTAGCATTAAACCTAAGCCCTAGTTTTGGGGAAGCAGTGTAGGTAACCCTGTTAAGCAGTAAAGCAAGTGGAGTCTATATACCTGTGGAATGTCCAGGGTGGGAAAAAGAACCATTTGCATTGGTTTACAAGTATAAAGGGTGCAATTAGCAAGTGTGATTTGCATGCGTTGAGTGGAATCCACCCATTGTAGCATATGTATGTAACACTGAAGTTGCATAATCCGATTAGTGATAATCCAATTCAATTGCTCTTTTTGCTAGAATAAAAACTTGCTAGGTTGAGTGCTGTGTGGTTTCCGGGCTGTATGGCCGTGTTCTAGCAGCATTCTCTCCTGACGTTTCGCCTGCATCTGTGGCTGGCATCTTCAGAGGATTGAAGATGCTAGGTTGACTTTTTAATTTCGAATTTTTAGCAGCTCCTGGGAATGTTGTTACCACCAGGAAGATATGAAAAATATTTTCCAAAACCTATCACCGGACTGCAATGAACAAACCCTAGAGCAGGGGTCTTCAAACTATGGCCCTCTAGATGTTCACAGACTACAATTCCCATCAGTCCCTGCCAGCATGGCCAAGTGGTAGGATTCATGGGAACTGTAGTCTATGAACATCTGGAGGGCCATAGTTTGAAGACCCCTGCCCTAGAGCAAAGAGACCAGTGTTACACAAAAATCTCCATAGGGCCTGGAAAGGACGTGTATATGTGTTTGTGCCAATGTTTTATATGGTTCTCTTCCTGCTTTTATTTCTGTTCAGACTTAGTGTAAGCCCCTCAGTGTTGGATTTATTGTTTGCCTAATGTTTATGCTTATGTCAGTAATACATGTTAACTAGGTTTTCCAGTTGATCCAAGGTTTATTAATGTTAATTTAGGATATTCTTGTTTGTGCTCTTTTATTATATTGTAAGTTCTGTAGGAGTGCATCTAATGTTTACATTAGAAATGTTATTTTAGATATTTGTATCCGTTAGTAAAAGCAATAGCTTGTAGCAGCTGATATTAAGACCCAAGGAAGTTAGTCTTGGAATTCAGTTTGGGCCAACACCCGGTAGATGTCTTCAGCAAAAACAAAGACCCTTTCGGAATTACAAATTGAATCTGATGACGACACTCCAGAGGTTCCAGCCGTTGAAGAACGCACCAAGATCACCATCGGACCATTTGAACCTTCTTTTGTTGCGGGACTGAGGCGCGGGAGCCTCAGGACATAACTCAAGGAAGCGGCTCATCTGATAACCAGATTCCTGGGTGCGCTAACAGCCTCACCCAGTTTTATGAATGGACACTCTTAATTCCTTTCTGCACTATAGGAAAGTCTGGCGGGAAGACACCTGACAGGGAGATCTCATGGTCCCATTGTTTCTTTATTGGTGCAAGGTAAGGGACCTGCCCCCTTGCCCTCTTTTGATCTTGGTGTATGAAAGGTCCTGCTCTTGGCTACGAGGGTGCGATTCCCCTGCCTGAGCTGTAACCACTACTTTCGAATAAAATATCCTGTTTTTGAAGAACACTGGCTTCCTGTGCCTCACTACGTTGCCTGACCTGAAATCACTTATTGTTACCTGAGCAGCAGCGGTGACAATCTCATGGTCCCATTGTTTCTTTATTGGTGCAAGATAGGGGACCTGTCCCCTTGCCCTCTTTTGATTCTTGGTGTATAAAAGGTCCTGCGCTTGGCTACGAAAGCGTGATTCCCCTGCCTGAGCTGTAACCACTACTTCTGAATAAAATACTTTGCTTTGAAGAACACCGGCTTCCTGCTCCTCATTAGGTTGCTGAGCTGAAATCACTTAATATTACCTGAGCAGCAGCTGTGATAATGTCACAGGAAGTGACATCCTGTCCGCGTTTCTTACCAGGGCGGATCACGCAGCTGCTTGTCCGAAAGAAAAACCCCGCGAAAAGGCGCGAGGAAACTCCCACTCCCACTGGAGAATCGGAACCTAGTTTGGCGCGAAACGAAGCGATGATATAGGGCAGCCACGCCCACCCGAGAGAAGCCACCAATGGCACCAGCCGCTCAGCCGCCAGCCCGGCCTCCAACGCGTCTTGTCCCCGCCCCCTCGGTGCGTAGGCCCTCCCTCTCCTGGTCCGCCTTCCCTCCATGAAAGTGTCACTGGCTCCGCCCCTGCTGCCCTGGCGCCGCTCACGTGCCCCGCTACTCTCCCCTTCGCTCGCGCGGCGTCACGTGTGAGTTTTCACGGCGCGCAGGCGCAGACGGGGGAAAAAGAGCGAGCGCGCGCGGCGGCGAGGCGGGGCCATACCCTCGGCCGTTGGCGTCCCTCGTCACGTGGGCAGGAGGGGGCGGGGTCTCGCGTCCGCAAGGCTGGCGGGGAAAGAGGCGGGGAGTGGTCACGTGACGGGGGAGGGCGCGGCCGCCGCTGCTGCTGCTGCTGCTGCTGCTGCTTTGTGAGCACATTGGGGGCAGGTAACGAGCGCGCGTGCGCGCGTGGCCGCGGCGGGGGCAGCTTGGCGGGGGGGGCCCCCCTCACGGAGAGCCCCCTCCTCCACTTGAGGGGAAGCCCCCCCTCAAATTGCGCGGGAGGGGAGGATTAACCCCCACCCTCGGGACAGGGGTTGTTGTGTGTGTGTGTGTGGGGGGGTCTGTCTAAGAGGGGAGCTTTCTCGTCACCAAGGTAACCCCCCCTCACGAAGTGCGTCCTGCCGGGGGGGGGAGGCTTCCAGGCCCCCTCTTGTCCGAGTCTGTGTCCCTCCCCCCGTGAGGCTGGGGCTGTGTGACGTGGTGGGGGTGGAGGGCATAAGTGTTTCCAGAGACCCCCCTCCTCCGAGTGGCACAGAAGTCTTTTCAATGGGGGGAGCAGAAGTTGGCAGAACTGCCCCCCCCCTTTTGACACGTGCGCCGCTCGACCCCCATTGGTAGACTCCTTGTGGGGAGGGCACATCTCCCTCCCCCCCCCCCAAGCTGGCGACGTAGAACTTTCTCAATTAAAGTAAATAAGAATTTTAAAATGTCCTTTTCCCAAAAGAGCCGCTGCTGGGGGCGGGGGGGCTTCCTTCGCCCAGGCTGCTTCCCGGGTTTTTTTTTTGGGGGGGGGTCTTTTTGGAAGGGTGAAGGTCGCCTCCCTTGGGTGAGGGGGGGGTCCCTTTCTGTGCTGCTGTCCTTGGCGTTCTTCCCGGGATGGAAGCTGGCCAGTCCACCCCTCCACTCTTTCCATTCAGAATCTGGGGAGGGGGGTAGATCTGGAATTTCCTTTTCTCTCTCTCTCCCCCCCCCTCCCCTCCCCTTTTGGCCAGCATAGGCCTAGTTCCCAGGGCCTTGTGGCAGCTTTAAGCACCCAGGAGGTTCTGGGAGGGTTAGATTCGAATCAGGTGTAAAAACTTTCAAGAGTCAAGGCTTCCTTCATCTGACAGGATTTATTTTCCAAAGGCAGCCGTGCTGGCCTGCAGCGGAAGAGTTAGGTCTGAATCTGGGACCACCTTAAAGACCGAGCTTTTCAAAGCCGAAGCTTTCTTGGGATACTTTTCACCTTCAAAAGGGAGCTGGGCTGGTGAGCAGTGGAAAATCTAGATTCGAATCTGGTGCCGCCTTAAAGATCACGTTTTTGATAGCCTGAACTTCGTTCATCAAATACCTTTTACTTTCAAAAGGGACCTGTGCTGGTGTGCAGTGAATGGCTAAGTTTCAATCTGGGGGCACCCCAAATTTTTTGGGGGGGTGGTGGAGTACAAGCTTTTGCATGTCCGAGGTCCCTTTGTCAGATACATTTGTAAGGAGGGAAGGTTTTGTGAGCCCGCTTTGACAGATTCAGGGTGAAGCCATTAGTAGCTTCATGCATCTGATGGTGTCTGGCTCCTGGAAACTTCCGTCCTAATGAATGGTTCCGTCTTTCGGTGGCTATGAAATCATTCGTTATTTTAACTGCAGCTAACTAATATGGCAGCCCCCTGGATTTTGCCTGTATGAGATGATCGTCGACGGTGTCCTGAGATAAACTTAAATAGGCTCTGTTTCCTTGGATTGCTACATCCCTACGAACAAAAGAATCATGCGATTTCTCCAAAACTGAGTAATTTTATCATGGCATGTGCTTTTGTGGGCTCGAATGTGTGTCATCAGCTGGGGTGAAGAGAATTTTTGTCAGATTTTATATGCTGAGAGAGGTCTACTTATGTGGGGAGAGTTGTGATCATTTGAATTGTGAGTCTTCTGGAGTGCCGGAAAAATAATTTGTGCGAGAAGGCGTCTCTGCAAACAAAGGCGCCAACCTATAGCCAGCAAAGGTCATTTGAGGACAAGAACTGAGAATAGTCGTGATTTCACTACTTACTTCTCAATGATTTCGGGAGCGGATAAAGAGGTGGAAGCTGGAGCAATGCTCTGCTCTTGGACTACTGTTTTTAGGAAAACAAGTGTACTGTGTTCGTTCCTGCAGCTTTGAAAAGATTATTAGCAGAAACAATAATGACCCAATTTGGAAAAAAAAAAGCATTGCTCAGTCATTAGCTATTTTGAGGTTGAGTGCAGTGAGCTGTCTGAGTGTAAGTCTGACCAGTAGTCTAAGAAGTCTAAGTATGGAGCAGCTCCTTGAGGTAGGTTGCAAGCGAGTCAGTTTTTGGCCCCGCTCAAGGGTGGGCTAACTTTTTATGGGTACCTTTTTTTGCCTGTCAGTTTCCTGCTTCTTGTCTTGGTCTTCTCGTAAGTGCCTGTTAGGAGTATTGTTTTATGATGGATGCGGAGGAAAGGGTTATAATAAAGTTGCACAGGCAAGAGTGCTCTCTCTGATGTCTTTGGTAGGTTTTAGAACAGGGGTGTCGAACATGCAGCCTGGGGGCCGGATCCGCCTCTTGAGAGGGCTTATCAGGCCCACAAGCCAACTGAAGCAACCCAACCCGCCTGCTCCTGATCTTGCTGGGTGAGCCCTCCTGACAAGATTGGGAGGCGAGGGTGGGGTTTGCCTCAGCTTACTTGCCTGATAAGCCCTCTTAATGCAGCCGCCCCTTCCCGCTGTGAGTTTTCCAGTCCAGGCACCCCCCTCTCCCCTGCTGTTCTGGGCTGGCTGAGGCAGCTGGACCAAGTCACATTTATTTCATATCCAGCTCTCAAAACAAATAAGTTCAACGCCCCTGTTTTAGAACATCTCCTTTCTGAAATAACTATCGCTGCAATCTGGGTAAGGACCAGGAATTCAAGTTAATCTCTCTCAGCCCTTTCTGCTTGAGCGATAAGTAGTTATGTTCCCAGCGTCGTTTTAACTTCTACAGTCAAGTCCTTTTAAAGTAGCGGCTAACTGTAATGCAAAGATGGTGCGATTGTTCGTTTTCTGTCTTGCCTTAACTGTCCTGTGTTTACTTCTCGTTAAACGCAGGTCGTTTCGCAAAGCTTTTTATGCGTTAAACTTTTGAGCAGCTGTATTCAGCGTCGTTTGTACTGGTGCCATCTGTCCACCGAGGCCCGGCTGCATTGTTAGGACTTCCTTCCTCTCTGCCTGTATCCCAAAGATGTTCTATAGGAGTTGTACAGATTGTCAGGTTTTGGAATGTTCACATCAGCTATTGGAAATTCACTTCTGATGGTGTTTGGCGTGGATCTGAAAAATGTTTCTTGGCTGATCTGCCAGGTTCTTTGTGTTTTCTGAGCTGGACTCGAATGTAGTGACACCCTAGAGCAGGGTGTGGAACTTATTTGTTATGAGGGTCGGATATATACATGTGACTTGATTTGGCGGGGGGGGGGGGCTGCCTGGTTAATCCTGGAACAGCACCAGGGATGTGTGAACCTGGACTGGTGAGCTGCAGGGTGGGGGTGGGGGGGCGTGACTGCCTTGAGAGGCTTATCAGGCCCACGAGCCAGCTGAGTCAGCCCCCCCCCCCATGCTCCTGATTTGGAAGTGGGGGTGTTACCTCACCTAGCTTGCGGGCCTGATAAGCCCATTCAAGGGGCAGAGCCAGCCCTTGGGCCGCATGTTAGAGCCCCCTGCCCTGGAGACGAACAGGGGTATAAGCTTTAGAAAGTTTGCACTCGCCTTGACTAAAGTGTATTTTCTGTATTAAAAGCAATTACTTATGAATAATTTGTAAATTTTCTCCCAAGTTTAATATGTACAAATCAATTCCTGGTCAATGTATTGTCAAAGGCTTTCACGGCCGGAATCACTGGGGTGCTGTGTGGTTTCCGGGCTGTCTGGCCGTGTTCTAGCAGCATTCTCTCCTGACGTTTCGCCTGCATCTGTGGCTGGCATCTTCAGAGGATCTGTGTGGTTTCCGGGCTGTATGGCCGTGTTTCGCCTGCATCTGTGGCTGGCATCTTCAGAGGATCCTCTGAAGATGCCAGCCACAGATGCAGGCGAAACGTCAGGAGAGAATGCTGCTAGAACATGGCCAGACAGCCCGGAAACCACACAGCACCCCCCAATTCCTGGTCGTTGAAATGTTAAATAAGCACTTTGTTTATTTCCTTTATACCCAGTGGAGACTCAGACCAACTTAAACCATCCTCTTCTCATCCGTTTTATCCTCCCACAACCACGTGAGGCAGGTCAGGCCGAGTGTACGTGCTCGGCCCAATGTTGTTCAGCAGACTTTTGCGGCAGAGGGGGAATTCGAACCTTGGCCTCCCAGCCCCTAGTCTGACACTGACCAGTATGCCACACTGGTTCATGCTTGCTGCTGAAAATGTGTGTGTGTAAGGGAGGGAAAACGGAACTGCGTTCACATGGTATGTGTCTTCTGAGCCCTCTAAGGTTTTTCAAGGCAAGAGACTTTGGAGGTAGTTTTCCAGTGCCTGCCTCTATGTCTCACCGCTGGTATTCCTGGGAGATCCAAATACTGGTACTGCAAAGGCATTTGTAAACCCAACTGCAACCGTCAGAGGAAATCAACAAAATAGGAAGAAACTGATGCATGATACATCCCAGATTTTTTTTGCTGCTGTTCTATTAGTTTTATCTTTTAATTTATTGTTGTCAAGTTACAGCTGACTTCTAACAATCCTGTAGGGCAGTGTTTCCCAACCTTTTCGAGGTCAGGGTACCCTTGACCTCACTCTTCATATCTCACGGTGCCCCTGCCGCCACCCTTCCCCTTCCCCTCCCATTGCCTTTGCTTGCCACACCCCCCCCTTCCCCTCCCAGGATGAAGGGAAGCACTGGGGGTGGTGGCGGCTGCTGACCTTGTGGCAGGCCCTGCCCCATGGGCCAGCTCCATGTCCTTGCTGGCACTGGTAGGAGACACCACAAAAATGAGGGGGGGGGGGGCGGTAGTGTTGCTGCGGTACCCCTGGGACATGCTCACAGCACCCCAGGGTACCAGGGAACCCTGGTTGAGAATGGCTGCTGTAGGGTTTTCAAGGTGAGTGACATTCAGACTTTCCATCTGTCTGCCTCAGCCTCAGGACCCCTGCATTCCTTGGAGGTCTTCCGTCTGAACAGTAGCCAGGGTCAGGGCTGAGAGTGTGTGACCCCCCCCCCCCCGGGGTCACCCAGCAAGCTTCCACGGCATGAGTGGGGATTAGAACCTGGGCTTCCCAGGTCCTAGACCAGTAATGGCGAACCTTTTTGAGGCCGAGCACCCAAATTGTAACCCAAAGTGCCAACATGGCAATTTAACCCGAATACTGAGGTTTTAGTTTACACAAAATGGTTGGCTCCGAGGCGTGTGTTACTTGGGAGTAAACTTGGTGGTAGTCGGTGGCTTTGCTTTGAAGCAACCTTGCAACTCTTTGAATGGGTGAATCACGACCCTAGGAGGGTTTACTCAGAAGCAAGCCCCATTGCCAGCAACTGAGCTTACTCCCAGGTAAAGGATCACACTTCAGTTCTTCGCATGAAAATCAGTGGGGCTTAACAGTGCTTAACAGGGTTACCTACACTGCTTCCCCAAAACTACGGTAGGTCTTAGGTTTAATGCTATAATCAAGCCCAGGCCAGCCTAGATGTGTGTGTGTGTGTGTGTGGGGCATTTCCCCCCACATGATGAACTCTGTTTGCGGGTGCCCACAGAGAGGGCTCTGAGTGCCACCTCTGGGATCCATGCCATAGGTTCGCCACCACTGTCCTAATCTGATGCCTTAACCACCACACCAGGCTGGCTCTTGTTATGCACAGAGAACTACCACAATGTTACTTCTTGAAAAGGAGTGGGGGGCAGTTATATGACTTTTTAAAATCACTGGATGATACTAAATTGGTTGAAATTCAGCAAGTGTTGGTGCTTGTCTATTCCAAGTCCGATTTGTTGTAATGTTCTTACGTTTCTGCTTATTGGTTTTTAAGTTGGAGCCAACTGAGTACATTGTTTGTAGTTCACACATTTTGCCTTCAGACTTATTTCATAAATGGGCAACTGTGACACATTCAGCTAACCTACCTTTTGGTGCCTCAGTTTTCCCATTACAGAACCGACTGCGCTGTACACTGCAGTGGGGCCATCTTGTGATGTTGCTTGATTTTGCTCTGTGTGTCACTGCGTGACATTGTTTTATTTCCTGAAAAGATTAAGCCGGGTACACGTGCTCGCTGTGCTATGGATGGGCATTGCCAGAAGAAAAGTTTAGGAAGTTTTCCCACGTGGGACCGGGGGACAGTTTTATTAAGGGAACAGGGCTGTTGCATAGAGGGATTGTTCAAGAGGACATTGCTTTATAAAAGAACAATGTTGTCGGATACTTCAGTGTTGTCTGTTTATATCCTCCTCTTTCTGCGATTCCTCCGCTTTTTAAATTCCACGTTCGGCATTGTTTCCTATCTACGATGTCTGATATCTTTACTATTGCGCTTTTTTTTAGTAGCAAGTCTTTCTATTTTTTAAAATTTAGCCCTATTGCATTGTTTATCTGACATAGGGTGATGACATGGTTCTACTGGAGGCGGGGAACATCTGTGTGGGTGTTTTCCAGCTGCTGCTCAGGGAGGCAGGATGAAGAATTTCGTCACTTCCTGGGCGGGGCTGGACACCCCTCTCTCCTCCAGTTTAGTTTCCTGCCTGACCAGGGACAGCAGCGCTTCTGAGTAGCTCCTCAGCTACCTTTTCTCCTTTTTCCCCCCGATTCCAAGTAATCCACCTACATCCTACCTTCTCTTCCCCTCCAAACCCATGGTTTATATCTGCCTTGAGTCTTCGTGAAAAAGATGAAATCAATAATAAGACCAACTGAAATTTCTGATAGAAGTACAACGCTTAGAGTACAGGACAGACTCAAAACAAGTGCTTCCTTTCTTCTCTTCCTTTTCTAACGTGGGCAACCAGTGGGCAGAAATGAGTTCCTTCAAGCTTTATAGTGTCTTATGTTCTTTACAAGTATAAGGAGTGCAGAGAATCCCATCGTGTTTCCATCATGCGTGAAGTAGCAATGTGGCTTCCCTCCCCTTGTTGAGGGACAAGGGCTATGTGCTAGAGTTCTCTTGTGTGTTATAAAAACAAACTCAACTTTCAAATTATAGAATTACAAAAAAAACAAGGACAAATTGTGGCTGACCTGAATCCACTCAGTTTTCCTAAACTTTTAAAGCAGTTGACTGTTGTGTTTCCCAGGCTGTGTGGTCGTGGCCTAGTAGTTTTATCTTGGGTGAAACGTTAGGAGCTCAAACTACCAGTCTACGGCCACACAGCTTGGGAAGCCCCACAACAACCAATTGATTCTGTCCATGAAAGTCTTCGACAACACATTTAAAGAAGTGCTAATCTTGGACACTCCTTGTGAAAATAATTTACCTCTTTGTTATGTTGTCCTGTTCTCAGGATTTTACTGTACAAGTGAAGGAGTGGGCATGGTGTAGGGCACAGGTGTCAAACTTGCGGCCCTCCAGATGTTATGGACTACAGTTCCCATCATCCTCTGCCAGCATGATGCTGGCAGGGGATGATGGGAACTGTAGTCCATAACATTTGGAGAGCTGCAAGTTTGACACCTATGGTATAGGGAGTCAAGAGCAGGACTCTATACTGGTGGTTAAAACTTTTCCTGAATAAATACTAAATCAGGGAATTCAGAAATCAGTTGCTTTCCCATGAAAGTGATAGGTTGACCTTGGGCTGGTCACTTATCTAACCTGGTGGCGGCAGAAAGTGGTATCAAGTTGCACCTGAGATGGTGCCCCAAATAGGGTTTTCAAGGCAAGAGAGGGTCCGAAGTGATTTGCCATCTCTGGCCTCTGCAGTTTCTTGGTGATCTCCTATTGAAGTACTAATTGGGACCAACCCTTCTTAGCTTCTGAGAGCTGGTGCATTCAGGCTGGGCTGGGCCATCCAGGTCAGGGCTATTATAGCCACCTTTCCAGGATTTTTTTCTGTGTATAAAATGAAGTGATGAGGGGGAACTATGTCTGCTACCTTTAGACCCTTGTGATAATCATATCTTGCTACCTGGCATTGTGGTGTCTTCCCATTGAGTGTGTGCTACTTGATTGGCCCAAAAAGAAAATGGCGCAAGACAAGCAAAAATTGGGCATTCAGTGCCAGCGTGGTGTAGTGGTTAAGAGCAGGTGGATTCTAATCTGGAGAACCAGGTTTGATTCCCAACTCCTCCACCTGAGTGGCGGAGGCTTATCTGGTGAACCAGATGTGTTCCCGCATTCCTACATTCTTGCTGGGCGATCTTGGGCCCTGTCACAGTTCTCTCTGAACTCTCTCAGCCCCACCTACCTCACAAGGTGTCTGTTGTGGGGAGAGGAAGAGAAAAGAGCTTGTAAGCCCCTTTTAGTCTCCTTGCTGGAGAGGTGGGGTATTAATCCAAAGTCCTCTTCTTTTTCTTGTCACTTGTATTTTTCTTCTAGATGATTAGTCAGAGGAGAGACTAACCTGGTTGAGCAGATCAGCTTGCATTAAGATCACTGGAGTATTCCAGACCACTGAGAGTACTTTGATCTTTCTTTCGGATTAAAAAAGAAGTCGCTCCAAACATTTCTGTGGAGAAAAAGAACAACTTTTCCTTCGGTCTGTTGGGAGAAGGTGTTTCTGCTGAGTCTCTGTCTCAAATCGTGCTGCGTGTGCAGGGTTTTTCTTTTTTTTAATCGCTGAACCTAAGATACAAATACCACATGGATCTGGCTGGCTGGCTGGAAAGAAAATGTTTGGTCGCCTTGTCTGTTTTGCTGAAGAAACCTGACTTTAATGAGGGGAGAAGCTCTTAGCTCTTTAGGAAACCGGCTGCAAGATTAGGAAGAGAGATTGCTCTCTCTCTCTGACACCTGGGAAATAGAAAGCTCTTAATAAGGCAGTTCTTCAATAGCTTTGCCCCTGAAAACGTTTTAATCTTTTCAGGGAGAGGAGGTTGGCTACGGGGGAAGTGATAAAGCTGGCGGTAGGCTCCAACGTCCTTCTGTGGCAGGTCTCTATTATAGAATGCATAAATATTTCTAAAAGGCACAGAACTATTGTGATGAGTTGTCTGACGCTAGAGAACAAATGGCTTTAAAGAACACCGTTTATTTTCCTCCTAACTGGTTTTGCTGCTCCTACTTAATTCTCGTAAAACGGGAGGAGGCTGAAAGCTTCGTCTGTGCTAAACATTCCGGCTTCCTTGGAGCTGCAAGCCACGGCGAGCCGTGATTCCGCTTCCTAATTTCTGTGAGCTGAATCCATCAGAAGAGCCGCGCTGTTTGTGCCCTGTCAATTAAAGCTCCTTGCTGCCAGAGACGGCTGCTCTGCTGCTCCCAAGCCATTGAAGACGGGAGAATACAGAAGCTTGCACTTAATTGACGCTGCATAAAAATCTTTCCGATGAACCCTTATTCTGAACAGATGAGCTGACCCATTTGTATTCAGCAGATAATTTCAGTCTTTGGATTTTACTTTAGGACGAAATAAAGGTCTCATTCTGGGTTTCAGTTCAGATTTGACTGCCGGTATAAACACAGGGGCCTTTCCTGGTAGAATCTTGATAGTTTCATGAGAAGCATCAATGCCGGTATTGTGAGATTAGATCATTTTCTGGCCATAGGTTTTGAATGACTTCATTGGACGATCTGACAAATTGTATTCTGATCCTTCATATAATTGTGTCCGCAGTGAGGCATTGTCAGGCTTCCAAGCTGATTTGAACCTTACAGTTTTCCTGTACTGCATTCAGCGTGTGTGTGTGTGTGTGTGTGTGTATGTATAATATTGCCTTTCCAGAGCTCAAGCCAACTAACAAAATTAATAAATAAAATGCTCACTGCAGCATTGTAATCAATAACAAATAAATAATATATTTAACATGGCAAGAGCAGTTAGGAAGTGGTACGATCAGATGAGAGAATGCTTGCTTTGCCATTTCCATCTAGGGGCATAGCCGAAACCTGTGAAATTGATATCTGAGCTGGAAAAGAAATGATGCATTCGCCATCAAATCCGCTTTTATGCGGAAGTCCGGTGATTTGCATGATAGGATCAAAATCCAGGCTTGAAGAGCTGTGATGATTTTAATGCTGGCATATTCACCAAGCCTTTGCCCTTGCTTCGTTATTCAGAGAACGAAGTTAAAAGAGAGTCAAAGTTCCTGCCAGGTATGTGCGTTCAAAATAAATGAGTAGAGTTCCGCAGTGATTAGATATTCAGAGTGCTTGAGAGTGCATCATCTCTCTTTGAATTGGCATTGCTGCTTATGCATAAGTGATTGCAGGAAGAGGCGTCTTGGAGAGGGGTAATTAAATGGCTTGCACCTGGCCCCCTTGCCGCTCAGTCTCTTCAACCAGAGCCGTGTGCCTGTTGGAACTTTCGAAGGAGTCGAGCCCCTTAAAAGAGCAAAGGTTTGGTTTCTTTGGTAAAGAGTTGCTTGCCTTGCTGCTTGAATTGTAGATCTGTAAAATGAAACTCTTCCTTAGCTTCTCTCACTAATACCTTCCGTGCACATACAAGGCACTGGTGTGACTGGCAGTAATTTTTTTTACCATGTGCAGTGGTTCCCTGATACCTTGTGGGAAAAGACTGCCTTGCAGGAGACAGCTCTTTAACTTGGGTAAACTTTTCACTGAGATCATCCGAACTGGAGCTTCAGAGTAGGTTGTATGTATCATTGTCAAAGCCTTCAGAAGCAACTGAGGAGGTCCTCTGCCAGTGTTTTAGGCCGTGGTCACAAAAGCAAACAAACGACGCAAGCAAAAAACTTAATCCAGACAAGATTGTACCTCTGTATTCTGTTTTGGTGAGACCTCACCTGGAATATTGTGTACAGTTCTGGGCACCATAATTCAAGAAGGATATTGACAAGCTGGAATGGGTCCAGAGGAGGGCAACCCAAATGGTAAATGGTAAAAGAAGTTCAAAACAGTTTTATTTCAAAGGGCGTTTGGTGGATATTAAATTGTTTCAGCAAACCTGGCTGAGATTTTATTGTTTTGTGTTTTATCTCCCGTGCGGTTTATATTGTTTGAAGAAGCAAACCATATTTGTGTGTTGCTTTGAAGAAGTAATTCGTTTTTATTGCCCTGATCCATCTACCTGCCCTCCTCTGTTCCTTTGCGGTTCTGATACTGCTTGATAGAGAAGCTGTCACTACAATGTTAGCCATTTTATTTAAGCATAAGCATAAGCATAAGCATTTTTATTGTCATTGTGCACGCACAACGAAATTTACAGCAGCATTCCTCGATGCACACAATTTCAGACTCATACATCATCCTCACTGCCCCTTCCTCCACCCATCCCTACACAGCCCCAAATACATCAATATGAAGCAGCGGAGTTTAGCATAGCCACAGCTCTAGAGTAGAAGCTGTCTCTAAGCCTCTTTGTCCTAGTTCTGAGAGCCCTGTATCGTCTGCCAGATGGTAACAGTTTGAAAAGAGAGTGTGCTGGATGCGACGGGTCCCTCAGCGTAGTTTGGGCTGTATTTAGGCTTCGGGAATTATAGATTTCTTCCAAGGAGGGAAGAGGGCAGCCGATAATCCTTTGTGCAGTAGTGATCACCCTTTGGAGCGCCTTCCTATTCGCCACTGTGCAACTGGAGAACCATACACAGATGCAGTAGGTTAAGACACTCTCTATAGCACAGCGGTAAAAGGACACCAGAAGTTTTCCATCTAGTTGTTGCTTCCTTAAAAGTCTCAGAAAGTACAGTCTTTGCTGGGCTTTCTTAACCACCGCTGCAGTCTGTAATGCCTCCCAGGGTCAAAGTCCTCTTTTAATCATAACGCCCAGAAATTTAAAACTAGCCACCCGCTCCACTTGATCTCCATTTATAGTCAAGGGCTGAATTTCTGAGCTATTCCTTCTATAGTCCACTATGAGCTCCTTTGTCTTGTTAGTGTTAAGAACCAGGTTATTTTCCCTGCACCATGAGAGCAGTCGGTCCACTTCATTCCGATAGGCAGACTCATCCCCTCCAGAGATGAGCCCCACCAAACTTATTTCAAGTTTCTTCATCCCTTGGAGCTTCTACGTCAAGCGTTCGTTTCTGTTCTCACCAGCCTAGAACAGCTTTTGTTCCTTTGCTTGACTTCACCCTCCCATTTTTCCTCTCACGCTAATGGCTGCGATGTTAGAACTTTGTTGAACTTTTTCATCCAGTCTCACGTGTCTCGCTTTTCCTGCGTACGTATTGGCTGTCCCAGAGGAACCTGCAAGTTCCCCTTGTGGTGGAAATGGCCTGTACCATTGGATTGCATATTGGATTATGCTACTCAGTCAATAAATGAAGACCTGTAACTGATGGTGATAGCTGTTTCATCTCACTGTCTTAGACAAGAGACCAAGATTAGAGATGATGAGATACATCCGGTGTTTTGGGGATGAGGAGTCCTGTGGAATACAATCCCACTTCCTCTTCAGTTAAGAAAAGTAATCGTGAGCATCATGGCCTCAAAAGCAGTCGTAAAAACAGGTTTTTATTTCTGTCCCTGTTTTCCAATAATAATATTTTCAGGCAGCTAACATCAATAAAGAGAGAAGGGCATAGCAAAAACAAAATTGGGCAGAGAGAAAAAGACGGAAGGTCAGTTTGACGGTCAGAATGTGTATCTAGTTGAGCGGGACTGATCGTCCTGGGTGGGTACACTCACTTGGATGGAAGTGGTAAAAGTGGTTGTGGTCCTTAATCCTCCCTTGAGTGACAGAGGCTGCCGTCCAGCTCTCTTCTCAAATCTCAGAGCACCTGGCAGATGGAGAAGAGTTTTCTGTGGCAGAGACTCAGTGTGTGCATTTTTTTTCTCTTTTGGATGACTGGGGCGATACTGACCTTTCCCTTGCAATCCTGTTCTTCCTGGAAAGCAGGGATATATTCTCCCAGTGGCCGTTTGCTGTTCTCTTCCTTATGGTCTCGGGCTAGTTTTATCTTGCAAAGAGGGCATGGCTCAGCGGTAGCCACATGGAAGCACCTTGGTTCCAACTCCAGCATCTACAGATTGAGGTACCGGGAAAGGCCTGTTTCAACCTGAGGCACTGGAGGACAAATGCCTGGTAGAATAGACAAGTCTGACCTAGCGGGATTAATAGTCTGCCTTGGCATATAATCTGTAGCTGTAGCACCAACCTTTCTTGGCAGATGGGTTCTAGTTTTCCCCATTAAGGTCGAGTATACACAGCTTTACTCCCAGCAGGTGAACACAAAGTGTTCAGCGTTCTTGTACCGTGTGTTCCATAACTGCATCCGAATAGTTCCCCCTTCCCCCTGGCTGAACATTAGGGGTGTCAGAGTTGGACACCTCTGTTCTAGAGCGTTGCCTTCCCACCCCACCCCATGGAAACACATAAACACATTTATTCATATTCTCCCTCTCTCTCTCTTTCTCTCATTTGCTGACGAGGTGTCCGATAGATTGACACTTGGTTCCTTTGTTGACAGCACTGCAGGGTAAGTAGCGATATTTATTTACTTAATTTATTAAATTTGACATGCTGCCCGAATAGGAAGCCAGCATGGCGTATTGGTTAAGATCGGCACGCTCTAATCTGGAGAACAGGGTCTGATTTCCTATTCCTCCACATGAACAATGGACTCGAATCTGGAGAACTGGGTTTGTCACTGATGGTCACTGATCTCCTAGCACAGTGATGGCGAACCTTTTTGAGACCAAGTGCCCAAATTGCAACCCAAAACCCACTTATTTATCGCAAAGTGCCAACACCAGCAATTTAACCTGAATATTGAGGTTTTAGTTTAGAAAAAAATGGTTGGCTCCGAGGCGCACGTTACTTGGGAGTAAGCTTGGTGAGGCAACCGTGCAATGCTTCAAATGAGTGAATCATGACCCTAGGAGGGGTTACTCAGAAGCAAGGCCCATTGCCAGCAACCAAGCTTACTCCCAGGTAAAGGATTGTGCCCAGGCTAGCCTAGATGTGTGTGTGTGTGGGGGGGATGATTTTCCGCCCCCCCCACATGATGAACTGTGTGCACGTGTGCCCACAGAAAGGGCTCTGAGTGCCACCCCTGGCACCCGTGCCATAGGTTCGCCATCACTGTCCTAGCAGCAAGTGCTCTCTTGTCGAGTTCTGGCCCCGGCTTCGCTGCCTCAGTGCTTATTCTGAACTCTTGACTTGTTCAGCAGTTCCTGTTGACTCGATTTGGAAACTTAACTAAGCGCGCTCAACAGCTGTTCCTGTGGCGTGAACCGGTGACAGCTGGCTGTTTTGTGGCAGGTCAGCAGTGAGCGGGGCGGCTGTTGCTTAGTGGCAGAGCAGTTTCTAAGCATTCTGAAGGAACCAGGTTCAATCCCCAGCTAAGTGAATTGCGGTAGGCAGTGTGGAAATGCTCCGCCTGAGAGCGACTTGGAGAGTGGCTGCCAGTCTGAGTAGGCGATACTGACCTTGATGGACTCAGAGCCTGATTCAGTATAAGGCAGCGTTGTGAGTATTTTTGTGTGTGTGAGAGAGAAGGACAAAAGTGATCTTTCCAGAGTATTATTATTATTATTATTATTATTATTATTATTATTATTATTATTATTATTATTATTATTATTATTATTATTATTATTATTATTATTATTATTATTAATTCAATTTGATTAAACTGCCCTATTCCTGAAGGGCTCAGGGCGGTGTACAACAAAACAACAACAAACATATGAAACAAATCACATAACCCCAGTTAAAAATACAAAACCTTAAAACTATAGCAGCAGCATCCTACAATAAATAGTTAATAATTAAAAAATAAGGGGCGTCTGGCATCACACCCCAATGGTCAAAACCTGGGAGTGGTCAAATTCTGGAAGGGGGCTGGCAGATGGTCAGGTGCACAGCCAATGAACAGGGCAGTGAGAGGGGCGGAATCAGCGGCCGGTCCCCCCAAAAGCCCGGTGGAACAGCTCAGTTTTACAGGCCCTGCGGAACTTCCCAAGGTCCTGCAGGGCCCTAACTGCTGGAGGAAGAGCGTTCCACCAGGCAGGGGCCAGGGCAGTAAACGCCCTGGTCCGTGTGGAGGCCAGCCGTATCATAGAGGGGCAGGGGACCACCAGCAAGTTTGCCTCCACTGAGCGGAGGGTACGACGCGGGACATATGGGGTGAGACGGTCCCGTAGGTATGAGGGCCCCAGGCCGCGAAGGGCCTTAAAGGTCAGAACCAACACCTTGAAGACAATCCGGAATTCCACTGGAGTATTAGGAGTAGGAGTATTAAAGTCATGTGACCGGCTCAGCTGGGCTTGAGAAAGGGGGTGGCTGCCTCAGCTGGCCCCAGAATGGTGTGTGTGTGTGTGTGTGTGTGTGTGTGTGTGCGCCTGCATGGACTGATGAGTCCACAGTAAGATGCTTGAGGGGGCTTGTCAGGCCTGTGAGCCAGCTGAGGCAAAAACACCCCCCCCCCCCTTACCGATCAAGTTCGCCAGGCCAAATCAGGAGCAAGGAGTTTTTTTTGTCTCAGCTGGCTCACAGAAGCAAGCCTTTATTGGCATAGACAGCAGTACAACAATAATAAAAACAGATTAAAAAGCATATACAATACAGGATATACATGTTAGGACGAAGGAAATCTACTGGCATTTAGTAATTTCCAGGAGAAAGTCTGCCACTATCATACAGAGAGAAGGATCAGGGTTGTCCAACAAGTAGTGTAATCTAAATAAATCGGGGAGATTGGGTAAATGTAAAGGAGTGAGATTCACATACTTGGATCTGATTTCCTTGAATCTGAGACAGTGAAGTAATTGGTGGGCCAGAGATTCAACTGAGCCGTCGTTACATGGGCACAATCTTTTAGCTTTTTCTTGCTTATTAAGTCTGCCATGTAACAAGGCAGAAGGCATAACATAAAACCTGGCGAGCATTATGGCTCTCCTTTGAACAGGGTTTATTAAGCAATACAGGTAGTGTGCCAAGTGGCCTTGTTCAAATGGGAGAGAAAAATACAGGGGGGAGCACTTTTTCTTGGCTGCAGTGATTAGGGTAGAGAACTATCTATCCAATAGTTGACCTTTTAATTTCCTATAAGCTTCTGAATAGGACAAAGAGCAAAGTGAATCCACTGACAGTCCAATAGAGGCCATTTTTTCTTCAATTATGGAAAACCAGGGGTTGGAATGGGTGTCAGAGAGCAGACGGTGGACCAGGGAATCACAGTCCGAGAGAAAATGAATTCGCAGCCAGAATCTAAAAGTCCTCAGCCAAGTGGCTGATTCCAGGGAGTTTTGACCTAACTCCAGACAAAGGGCTGCATCGGGCACACAATTTGGGAGTAGCTGGCTCACAGGCCTGACAAGCCCCCTCTGGGGGCCAGATTCACCCCCCAGATTGCATGTTTTAGGGCTGTGGTGGCGAACCTATGGCACTCCAGATGTTCATGGACTACAATTCCCATCAGCCCCTGCCGGCATGGCCTGATGGGAATTGTAGTCCATGAACATCTGGAGCGCCATAGGTTCACCACCACTGTTTTAGAGTGACTGCAGGAGGAGAAATTAATCTTCAGAGATAAATTTTGTCACCTCTTTACTAGCATCTTAAATCCGTTCTTGTCATTTTCAGTGGTTTCCCTGTTACCAAAAAAAAGGTGCTCTCCAGAGTTGGGGTGGGAGCCATCCCCAGTCAGAGTAGACTGCCCGGATCTCAAGGCACCGAGCGGTCTGATTTGGCGTAAGCCGGCCTCCTGTCTCCTCCTGCCTTACGTGCTTCCTCCATCCCCAGCACACACATTCGGTTCGAAAGAAGGAGGAGGCTGTCCTGCTGACTTTACTCAAGCATTTGTGACAGCCACGTGATGTCACAAATCCAGAGCTGTGCCTTTGACTGCATTGTGAATCGGGGCTTCCCACCACAGACCACAAAGAAGAACGTCAAGGGGACTAAATGTCAGCAGCCTCTGAAGATGTAAGCGACAGAGATAGAGAGGTTAGACCGAAGGACTCTTGTCACGGGCAGGGTTAACCATTAACCTGCTGTTAAGGTTAAGAGGTGACTCGACCCGGGGGGCTTTTGAGCTAGATGGTTCGTTCAGGGGTGCACTCAGGCCTGCGTGACAGTCAGAAGTGCCCTTTAAAATATTGAAGAGGAGACATGCAAGGCAAGAACTTAAATCTCTACCTTGTTGGGTGGTGCCTTCCAAAGGCCTCTGCTCAGATGGCTGAAGTTGCGGTGGTAGAGAGGTAGTCCTGCGGCTATGTGGATGGCCAGCTGAATCCCACCAATTACAGAAAAGTACTGTTTTCTCAGGCATCAGCCATTGTGACCAGCAAATATGTAAAATCTAATGTGACTTCCAGTTTTGCTTACCATGTAGATTGTGTTTATCTTTTGCCAGTAGAAAAGATGTCTGCATCTGACACAGGAAGCACAATTTGGTTGCAGAAATAGAGAAAGCAGGTGTTGTGGTATTGGGTGCCAAAACAGTAAGGCTGCACAGCTGGAGGGGAAGGAGGAGACACTCCTGTCAGTGGCCCCGTGTGCGGAAGGCCCAACTGTGCTTCGGTGTGTGAGCTAATCTTGTGTAAAAGACAACATCAGCAAGACTTGCTGCAACATCTGGACTCAAATGCATAGTAGTTTTTGGACGATCATCACTTTATATATTTATACCTAACTTGCCTCTCCAATGGGGGACCAAGGTAGCTTACAACATGGTTCTTATCTGCTCCGTTTAGCCCTCACAAATCAATCCTTTAACTTGCACAAAAAAAACTAGGATAATTCACAGACGAGTAACTGTCTTCTCCCTTGCTTTCTTCCAACTGGTAGTTCAAAGAACTGCTTCCATAGCTGTCTCCCTTTCACTTCCTGGTATCAATTGTTGTAGCATGTTTAAAACACCCTAAACCTAATGGTATGAAGCTGTACTGGATCCTTTCATCTGCCACACTTCTTAAGATCCTGCAGTAGGGTGTGCTGCTGCCACAAGGACTTTGTTGAGTATTCTGAAAATGTGGTCAGTTGAATTGAAAATGGAAATCTGGACACACTGAGCCTTCAGATTCTAGGAACAAAGGTGTAGCTGGAGGAAAAGAGGCAGAATCTGTTCGTAGCCAGTGTGGTGCAGTGATTAAGAGCAGGTGGACTCTAATCTGGAGGATCAAGGTTGGCTACCAATCTTGACTCTAATCTTGACTCTAATCTGGAGAATCAAGGTTGGCTTCCAATCTTGATTCTAATCTGGAGAATCAAGGTTGGCTTCCAATCTTGATTCTAATGTTGACTCTAATCTGGAGAATCAAGGTTGGCTTCCAATCTTGATTCTAATCTTGACTCTGGAGAATCAAGGTTGGCTACCAATCTTGATTCTAATCTTGACTCTAATCTGGAGAATCAAGGTTGGCTACCAATGGCTACCAATCTTGAACCTCCTTGATCTGAGATTGCAAATGCCTCAGCAGACCAGGTGCTCGGGAGCAGCAGCAGCAGAAGGCCATTGCTTTCACATCCTGCATGTGAGCTCCCAAAGGCACCTGGTGGGCCACTGCGAGTAGCAGAGTGCTGGACTGGATAGACTCTGGTCTGATCCAGCAGGCTCTTTTTTATCTTCTTATCAATTCTCCATATGAGTGGTGGAGTCGTATTTCGTGAACCAGATGTGTTTCCCCGCTCCTACATTCCTTGTGGGTGGCCTTGGGCCAGTCACAGTTCTTTGGAACTCTCTCAGCCCCAACTAACTCATAAGGTGTCTGTTGGGAGAGGAAGGGAAAGGAGTTTATAAGCCCTTTTGAGTCTCCTTGCGAGAGAGAAAGAAGGGTATAAATCCAAACTCTTCTTTTTCTAGCGGGGAAAGGGTTCCTACCAGCTTTGAGAGAATAAAGAAGCTGAGGTATGTTTATTAATTAATGAGAAGGGATAGAATTAATAGATGAGCTGCCCAAATCCTTTCTCTTTGACAGTTGGCAGGAAGTGCTGGGCAGGCACTCCAGCAGACCAGCTAGCGGAAATTAAAGAAAATATACTTGATCTTGAATTATGTGATTCGTGCTGAAGGAAGCTTCAAGCGGTCAGAGGGACAGAAGTCTCTTTCGAGGCTGTCCTGGTTTGCGGCAGTTAACATCATAAATGCCGTATGAGGAAGATGTGTCCAGGGGCATAATTTTCTTCCTTGCACCCTCTTTTATATACATCATTATATCCTTGTAGACCAGGCTTGGCATATGAATAGCTTGGGAATGCTCTCTGAAATGTACCGGTTTATTGGTTGATTTAGAACAGTGGTGGCGAACCTTTGGCACTCCAGATGTTATGGACTACAATTCCCATCAGCCCCTGCCAGCATGGACTGTTATGGACTACAATTCCCATCAGCCCCGGATTTAGAATGTGGGGCTGGAGTCAATCGCTTAGATGTACAGAGAACAGCCAGAGGGCTCCAGGCAGATCTCCTTTCACAGTATTGCTTCTCTAATTTTAAATATCCACATTCAAATACTTGTACTTACAGTCTGTTTCTTGTACTGCAGCATTTGACAATATACGTACTTGACTTCACAGTCTAAGTTGCAGTTTTCTTTTCCCTAGTGACCCTTTGCTGTTCTACGTAGAATAGAATAATAGAATCATAGAGTTGGAAAAGACCCCAAGGGCCATCAAGTCCAACCCCCTGCCATGCAGGAACACACAATCAAAGCACTTCCGACATGTTCATCCAGCCTCTGTTTCAAAACCTTGATCTATCTTTCTTGATCTTTCAGGTCTTAGTCCCTGTAGCTGATAACTTGATTCCCTTCTGAAGGCACAACCTAATGTTCTTCTGCGTGTGTGCATGTCCCAGAACCAGGAGGGATGCTGATTATTTTTTTGTACAGCACGCGTTCTGTTTTTCTCCATGTGGCAAATTTCATTTCGAAATTCTTGCAACTGTTGAATATCCATCTTGATTTGAGTCCTCCCTGAAGACTATTTCAGACTCATTCCACTAATGGTGAAAGAAGGCACTGCCAACTGAGCTTATGTGTGGGATACAACCCATTTATTTATTTATTTTTATTTATTAGCATATTTATATACTGCCCCATCCCCTGAGGGCTCTGGGCGGTGAACAACAAAACAATATTACATAAACGATAATAGCAACAAATAATTAATATAAATAACATCATTAAAACATAAAATTACAGCGGTCCGCATAAACCACTTGGCGTCTAGTATTAAAACTATCAGTAAAACCCTCCTAAAGAGGGGGACAGTAGATCTAGATGTCACAGCTCCCATTGAGTTTCCTAAGAGAGGTCTGACCATCCAGGGCAGTACGGCCAGTAGTCCTGGATTATCTGTGAACGAGGTATGGGAGTATGCTTTAAATACGAGACCACAGGCAAACTGAGCAAGCCCCTCTGTCAAGCCAAGCAGTCACTGGTCACCACTACCTTTGATAGCATCGCCCTTCGGGAACCATAAACCAGTAAACGATTGCCATCTACCCGTATAGGACTCGTAGCTTTCTGAGGTAGATGTGGGCCTTGTTGATTCATATTGCTCTGGGCAAGAATTCCCAGCACACAGGGGAATTGTAGGGGCTGATGGGAATTGTAGTCCATGAACATCTGGAAAGCCACAGGTTGCAGACCCCTGCGTTAGGTGGGCCCTAAACCTGACCTGTTAGAGCCATGGTTCCCAACCTTTTTTCACGTGCATACCCCTTGGCAACCCATTTCCCTAAAATTGTACCCCCATATTATCAAACCTGTTATGTAATTTTTTTTTTGCATACCCCCAAATGCTCTGGCGTGTGCCCCAGGTTGGGAGCCACTGTTTTAGAGCCTGGTTAATTCTGTTCTGGACGCGGCCGTGAGCGTGTGCCATGTTTTGTCACTGTTGGTAAGATGTCTCAGTCTGCAACGAGAAATATTTAGAACTAGCGCAATGTTTTTGAACGTGATTGCGTGTGTCCAGATCAGGGGTCTTCAAACTATGGCCCTCCAGATGTTCAGAGACTACAGTTCCCATGAGCCCTATCACTTGGCCATGCTGGCAGGGTTGATGGGAATTGTAGTCCATGAATATCTGGAGGGCCATAGTTTGAAGACCCCTGGTCCAGATGCTTGAGGTGTTTTCATTTCAGCACTTGTTACTTACGCAAGGAGCTTGGGTTGCAGATTTCCCTATTTTGAGGGTAGGTACTTTGCAGCTCTGTAGGTGTGTCTTTATCCGATGTGCAGAGTGGTCTAGTGGCCTGTCGGGAGCATCGTTCGTCATGGACCTCTTCAGTCTTTTCAGCCTCTTCCTGCTTTCGTGCCAGGGAGCGTCGTCTGCCTTTAGTCCGTTGGGGCCAGACGTGGCAGGGGCCTTCGAGAGTCTGTATGTTTGTGATATCCTGATTAACTTATGAGCCCTCCGTGTGGCTATTAATAGAAAGCGCGGCTTCTTCCTGCTTCTATTCTCGGAATTATTTGAAACTTGTTCCAGGGTTGGGGGAAGGGGCTTAGAAAGTTCAGGAGACTGGGCTGCGGGGTGTGGGGCAGGGGAGGCGGGGGGGAGAGACGAACATGCGCAAACGTTTGTGTCATCTGGCAATTGCGTGCAGCGTGCACCAGTTCTGTTTGCTCCATTTCTGTTCCCACTTCACTGCCAGCTTCAGAAAGACCGTCTTTTTAACACTGTATTCCAAGCAGCCGGGAGTTGATTGAGCCTTTTGTTTCTTTTTATTGTCATTCAAAATAACTGATCCAGGTGTGCAGTTGTTTGCCATCAAATCACATCTGACTTACGACCACCCCCTGTGTGGGGTTATCAAGGCAAGAGATGTTCAGAGGTGGTTTGCCGTTGTATTGTCGAAGGCTTTCATGGCCGGAATCACTGGGATGCTGTGTGGTTTCCGGGCTGTATGGCCGTGTTCTAGCAGCATTCTCTCCTGACGTTTGCTGTTGTTTGCCTCTGTGTCACACCCTGGTATTCCTGAGAGGTCTCCCACCCAAATACTTGCCAGAATCAAAGTGGAGAGTGTTTCCATGAAAGGGGGGGGGGGGTTCGAATCTCGGTTTCCCAGATCTTAGACTGACACCTTAACAACTATACCACGCCGGCTCTCTATCTGTTCTCCCAGTTTTGTAGATAGAGGATTGGACTTGGGTTCCAAATCTGGCAAAGTTGAACTTCGACTGAGGACACTATGTGTCTCAGTGCCTTGGTTGGTAAAACTGGAATTTAGTTCTGTGCAGAGTTCTTTTGTGACTAAATGAAACAAAGGTAATGTTGCAGTCCATTGTGATTCATGGGCATAATGCACAGGTGTCAAACTCGCGGCCCTCCAGATGTTATGGACTACAGTTCCCATCATCCTCTGCCAGCATCATGCCAGCGAGTTTGACACCTATGGCATAATGCATTGGGTGGGGTGGAGGGGGGTTGGCATGAGGCAAGAGGTCTGCTCAATTAACCCTTTGTTCCCCCTTGTGTGCCCTTCAGTTGAATCTCAGAACTGGTTGGGCAAACTGAGGTCCCCGATGTCCTAAGAAGAACCATCTTTCTTCTCGTCCCCCACCCAACCAATCCAAAAACATGCATGTGGCACAAAAAAAGAAGGGATGCATTATGGAGCACAGTTGCTCCAGATGGACACTGATTCAAGCGACAGACTCTGCCTTGTGCCCAGTGGTTTTCAGATTGTGTGTGTGTGTTTTTTTTAGGGCGCGGGCTATAGGGTCCTGGGAAGGTTGCTCAGTTTAATAAGACTCTAGTGGACAAGAACAACCTTGGGGTGCTGTGTGGTTTCCGGGCTGTATGGCCGTGTTCTAGCAGCATTCTCTCCTGATATTTCACCTCCATCTGTGGCTGGCAACGTCAACTCTGAAGATGCCAGCCACAGATGCAGGCGAAACGTCAGGAGAGAATGCTGCTAGAACACGGCCGTACAGCCCAGAAACCACACAGCACCCCAGTGATTCCGGCCGTGAAAGCCTTTGACAATACAAGAACAACCTTGTTGGGGTAGGACAAAGATCCAGATAGTTCTGCAGTTTTCCACAGTGGCAACTGCAAGATTGATTGATTGATTGATTGATTGATTGGATTTGTAGACCGCCCCATCCCCGAGGGGGCTCTGGGCGGTGCACAACAATATCCACATGTATACAATATATCATAAGGGTTATATCATAAGGTTCACAATAGTGACCACATAACAATCATTACGTTTGCTAAAATCCAGTAAAATCCATTAAAACAGCGGTCAGTACAAAAATATTAGGCGTCCCAAAACCCAATTCATTAGAAGCCTCCCTAAAAGGAGGGAACGGCCGGACTCCTCCCTAGGAGGGTAGCATAGATGGAACCAAAAATAAGACGGTAAAATAAATGTGTAAGGGGGGGTCGCCCCACTCAGCGACTGGACACAACCCAAAGGCCCAAGGAATGATAGCTCAGTCTAACAGAGCCCCATCGCGAATTCACCAAGGTCCCGCAGGGCCCGGACAGCTGGAGGAAGAGTCCTGGCCCATAAAGGTCCTGGCCCGTGTGGAGCTTTGGCCCATAAAGGTCCTGGCCCGTGTGGACCTTTGCATCATTGAGGGGCCAGGAACCACCAGCAAATTGGCCTCTGCTAAACGCAGAGGCCGAGTAGGGGCATATGTGGTAATGCGGTCTCTAAGGTATCCCCAGGAAACTCCTCTTAAAGTTAGTCTTCCTGTGTGTCCCATCCCTGTTCTGGGCAACAGGTGTACCTTGACCATGAAGGTCCGTGTTGTTATCATGACTGATAGTGTTTGATACTTCTCCCGAGCGTCAAGAGGTACGAGTCCGGTCTCCTTGTAGCGACCAGCACAATTTTTGGGTTATAAGCATTCAAGAGTCAAAGTTCCCTTTGTCAGATAATGTTGACTCTTGAAATCTTGTGCCCTGAAAATCTTGTTTGTCTCTGAGGTGCCGCTGGACTCAAATCTAGGGGTTCTACTGCAGACTTAACGTGACTTCTCTCTGAAACAACCACTGTGAACGAGCCATTTCCTTTATTCCAGTTATACCCTAAAACAGCCTGCCAGTTAATCCGGCACCCGAGTCTGCATCTTGTAAATTCATTCTGCTAATGGATTGGCAATGCCCTTACATTGGGGGAAAGCTTGTCCCTAAGTGGAAGGAAACAGCCTGGACTGGCCCACCGAGACTAGAGTCACATCTAGATATTGCCCATTATCATGGTGTGCTATAGTACTCGAAAAGTAAAAAACTGACCTCTATTCACTGGCTGTCCTCTCAACAGGACTGTCAGCCACCAGGGTAGTAACAGATGAAACAAAAAACAAAACAAAAGAAAGATAGAGAGAAAACAGAGAAAAACCCCCAAAGCCGCCTGGTCCAAACGTTGCAGGTCAAGGTAAAAGCGGGTTCAGTGGCGTAGGAGGTTAAGAGCTCATGTATCTAATCTGTAGGAACCGGGTTTGATTCCCAGCTCTGCCGCCTGAGCTGTGGAGGCTTATCTGGGGAATTCAGATTAGCCTGTACACTCCCACACATGCCAGCTGGGTGACCTTGGGCTAGTCACAGCTTCTCGGAGCTCTCTCAGCCCCACCTACCTCACAGGGTGTTTGTTGTGAGGGGGGGAAGGGCAAGGAGATTGTCAGCCCCTTTGAGTCTCCTGCAGGAGAGAAAGGGGGGATATAAATCCAAACTCTTCCTCCTCTTCTTCTTCTTAACATGACCACTGGTTTGCTGATCCAGCCTCCAGCCTCAGTGCAGGTATTGTGGGGTTAATTGTGGGACCTCCTTGTTAGCCTGAGAGCCAGAATGGTGTAGCGGTTAAGAGCAGGTGGATTCTAATCTGGAGAACTGGGTGTGATTCCCCACTCCTCCACCTGAGTGGCTGAGGCTTATCTGGTGAACCTTTCCTGCTGGGTGACCTTGGGCTAGTCACAGTTCTTTCTGAACTCTCTCAGCTCTGCCTACCTCACAAGGTGTCTGTTGTGGGGAGAGGAAGGGAAAGGAGCTTGGAAGCCACCTTAAGTCTCCTTACAGGAGAAAAAGGTGGGATATAAATCCAAAACTCTTCTTCTTTCAGAAGCTTTATGGGCTGTTGTTAAAGGAATGTGTTTGCAAGATCTTCACATCCCCTGAAGAGGCCAGCCACAGATGCAGGTGAAACGTCAGGAGAAAATGCTACTGGAACACGGCCATACAACCCAGAAAACCCACAACACCCTCGCTTTCACAGTGTTCAGTTTGTTCCTAAATGCTCCAGAATTGGGGGTCAGCAGCAAAGCAGACAAAACAGCACATGCCATCAAATTATTCAGGGTGGGGAGACTCAAGTTGATTGTGGTGGGCTTTGAAGGGATCGCTCCACTGTGACCAATGAGGTTCAGGACTAGGAAGTGCAAATTGATGCACATTGGGGTGTGAAAAATCTGGGCTTTAAATTTACACTGATGGGGTCTGAACAGGTGGGGGACTGACCTTGGGGTCACGGCGAGGTGTGGGAAATGCCCCATGGCTCTCATCGCGGCTTTCCTACTTTTCAACCTTTCATTGAAAATGCCCAACCTTTGCTGTGGTTGCCTCCATTAAGAAACAAGCTGGACAAAACCACAGCATGTAAAATAGAATCTGAGTAGTTTGAACTTCTAGTTTCTTTGGGTTTATATTTCTTCCCACCCCCTTTCCAGTTTGCTATTAGCATGAAAGTCACTCCTCTGTTCCTGCTGGGTATGGGAGAACAGTGTCATGCTCTTTCCTGGGGTAGACAGTCCGTTGGGTTGCGTTCTAATAGCCAGTGAGCTGGAGAAGACGTGGAGTTTTTAATGATAGGCTTTTGATCTTCCATCCCAGGGTAGGAACATTTTCAAAGTCATTTATAAGCAGGCAGGGTTTAGAAGTAGAAATGGGTGAACTTTGACACGTTGCCGTTGTATGGAAATTACAGGCTCTGTCACTGGGACCTGAAAAACCCGTCTTCTGGTTTTCTTCCTCTGAATTGGAACTACTGCTTAATGGAACAGCAGCTGCTAGGCGTGCAGCCCTTCGCTTCTAGCTGGGCTGGGCTGGGCTGGGCTTGGTAACAGGGAATTTTCCCTAGAAGGTTTTTGAAACATAGAGTACAATTACACCTGCAATTCCGACAGGCCAAGGTCTGGGTGGAAAAGGTGTTAGAACATAGCACGTTATTCCAGAGTGATCTGGTACTGTCTGGTACGTGTGCATTTCTTTTCCTCTCTTGCCAGTTTGAGCATGTTGTTGTTATTATTATTACTACGTTTTACGGCTCTGGCCCCTACCTGGTGGAACAGGCTTCCAGGTGAGATCAGGGCCCTGCGGGACTTACAAAGTTTCCGCAGGGCCTGTAAAACGGACCTGTTCCGCCAGGGGTTTGGCCCAGCCGGGATGATGTCAACTCCGCCATAAGAACATCTGGCCTCCCGTGGGTACATAAAGGGGGAAGGAGGGGCTGAAGCCATCTGTAGTTTTGGTATTTTATATATTATTTTATTGTAAATTATGTATTTGATGTCTTAAACTGTTTTAGTGTTGATGGACACCGCCCTGAGCCTTCAGGGAGGGCGGTATATAAATAAATACATACATACATACATAGATACGTACATACGTACGTACATGCGTACATACGTTCATACTTTCATACGTTCATACATACGGTCATACATACGTTCATACGTTACATTTATACCTTGCCTTTTTCTGGCAGACTCAAGCGGCTAAGGTGGTTCCTAAGGTTGAGAAACATAGGAGGGTAAGGAGGGAGACAATCTCTGTCCGACGTTTCGCCTGCATCTGTGGCTGGCATCTTCAGAGGTGTATCACAGAGAAAAGTCTGTTTCACACTGTGTCTAAGTGAGAAGGGAAAGTTTAGTGTGGTATATTGTCCAAGTGCCAGGGTGTATCCTAGGACATGGACAATATACCACACTAAACTTTCCCGTCTCACTTAGACACAGTGTGAAACAGACTTCTCTCTGTGATACACCTCTGAAGATGCCAGCCACAGATGCAGGCAAAATGTTAGGAACAAAATCCACCAGACCACAGCCACACAGCCCGGAAAACCCACCAGAACCAGTTGAATCCGGCCGTGAAAGCCTTCGACAATACATTAAGCTTGCTTCCTCTTCAACATGCCATTCCTTCAAATATTTAAACGTGGCTATCATGTCACCCCTTTTCCTTCTCTTTACCTGAACACCGAAACACTTTAAACACATTTCCATGCTTACAGGTAGGGACCCATAGGCCTTGACTTATTGGCCATTCTCCTGCATATGGGGCCTGATTTTAAATTATGCAGAGAGCTGTCCTGGCTTCGAATTGAAAACGTTGAACATTCCAGACCTGTGCAGAATTTGGAATCCTGAGAATCTCTTGACGATTCTGTTAAGACGTTTCTGGTCCTTAGGACTGGCAAAGCAAGCTGTCTCCGTGAGAAAGGCAGGGTATAAATGAAATGAACAAACAAAGGAATGAAGGGTGTAAATGTTTTGTAAATCCCCTGGGGAAATCTTAATAAACTTTTCAGAGGGTTGGTGGGTAAATAATCAAGTTTCGCCTTGGCTGCAGTAACTAGCTGGCATAATGCAAGCATTCTTGGAGAGAGAAAATCCTGGCCTCATAAGCGTTATACCCCAGATGTTCTTTCCCCACCACAAGATTCAGTTTACACAAACCAGCGTGTGACAGAAGGCCTGCTCTGAAAACTGTGAATGTACACATAGACCAGAGCATCAGCTTCCTCAAAATAAAATTGACTAAACCAGTGATGGCGAACCTTTTCGAGGCCGAGTGCCCAGATTGCAACCCAAAAACCACTTATTTATCGCAAAGTGCCAACACGGCAATTTAACCTGAGTACTGAGGTTTTAGTTTAGAAAAAACGGTTGGCTCCAAGGTGTGCATTACTCAGAAGTAAGCTTGGTGGTAGTTGGTGGCTTTGCTTTGAAGCAACCGTGCAACTCTTCCAATGGGCGAATCACGACCCTAGGAGGGTTTACTCAGAAGCAAGCCCCATTGCCAGCAACCGAGCTTACTCCCAGGTAAAGGATTGCACTTTATTTCTTTGCATGAAAATCGGTGGGGTTTAACAGCGCTTAACAGGGTTACCTACACTGCTTCCCCAAAACTAGGTCTTAGGTTTAATGCTAATAATCGAGCCCAACAGCCCAGGCCAGCCTAGATGTGTGTGTCGGGGGGGGGGGGGGGGCTCTGTTTGTGCGTGCCCACAGAGAGGGCTCTGAGTGCCACCTCTGGCACCCGTGCCATAGGTTCGCCACCACTGGACTAAACCATCACTAGACTAGCTTGACCCTGGCCCCTGATACCGTAGCAGACTATCCCTGTAAACCATTCTGCACTAAACGGCTTCCCAACAGTGAGCCAAAAGCTAGCTCTTG
Source organism: Sphaerodactylus townsendi (assembly GCF_021028975.2). Taxonomy (NCBI): domain Eukaryota; kingdom Metazoa; phylum Chordata; class Lepidosauria; order Squamata; family Sphaerodactylidae; genus Sphaerodactylus; species Sphaerodactylus townsendi. Next base: position 478,802 of record NC_059431.1, on the reverse strand, counting down.
AAAAATAGTTCTCAGATTCAGCATTACAGAACATTGCTCTAAGGTTTCCAATAGAATCGAGTCACGGAAACCAAGATTTTCCAGCTAATTACACCTCAAGGTCTACATATTTAATGTCCATCATATGCGAAAATGTAGCAACTCCAAGGACAGATCCGCGTGACGTTACCTGCTATCCCTGCACGTTACCGGGAAAGCAACTAATAAATGCTAGCGAACTAATTCTAGCATATCCAGTGTGGAGGAGAATGTTTAAAATTCATTTTTAACAGGATCCCCCTTTTCAGCGGTTTCCTTCTCTCGCCCTCTGCACTTCGATGCTGCAGGTTAATCAAATCGGGTTTGAGAACCCCGTTGCCATAGAGATGGCCAAGATGTCAATTTCAGGCTTTCCATCTTCAATGCTGACTTTGTGAAAAGGTGGGGCGAAGTGGGGGAAAGAGGGAGCAGTCAAGATCTGTACCGAAAACACGGACCAATAAATGCGTCTGATTGCGTGCTTTTAGTGTTACAGGGTTAATCCTTAACAAAGCACTCCAGATCGTGCATAGTCTTTGCAACTAGACAGACATAGGTTATCCTTGGGGTTAAGTGTTAGCTGGTGCTCTGGTTTTGAAACAGGAAGAGGATCTTTGTCCCAGGAGGCGTGTTCTCAGTGCTTTTGAACAAGGGGACTGGATTTTTTACACAGAAAGCTGTTTAATGCTACGCTGCTTTACAGACTGTAGCAGGTACAACCTTTCCTGCCTTCAATAATGCCATTTCATCTCCCACTGCTTCCTTCTGCATAAATTTCGTCTGTGCCCAGGCCCTCTGCCTCTCTTATCTTCTCATCGCCAGCATGGTGGAGTAGTTAGAGCACCTGCCAGGAAAACCCACCAAGACAGTGATGGAGAACCTTTTCGAGACCGAGTGCCCAAATTGCAAACCAAAACCCACTTATTTATCGCAAAGTGCCCACACGGCAATTTAACCTGAATACTGAGGTTTTAGCTGAGAAAAAACGGTTGGCTCCAAGGCGCGCATTACTCAGGAGTAAACTTGGTGGTAGTCAGCGGCTTTGCTTTGAAGCAACCGTGCTACTCTTTGAACAGGTGAATCACAACCCTAGGAGGGTTTACTCAGAAGCAAGCCCCATTGCCAGCAAGCGATCTTACTCCCAGGTAAAAGATCGCGCTTTAGTTCTTCGCATGAAAATCAGTGGGGTTTAACAGCGCTTAACAGGGTGACCTACACTGCTTCCCCAAAACTAGGTCTTAGGTTTAATGCTAATAATCGAGCCCAGTGGCCCAGGCCAGCCTAGAAATGGGGGGCGGGGGGGAGGCACTCTGCGAGTGTCCACAGAGAGGGCTCTGAGTGCCACCTCTGGCACCCGTGCCATAGGTTCGCCATCACTGCACTAAGACCTGGGAGACCTAAGTTCGATTCCTCCTTCTGCCACGGAAGCGCATCGGGTGACCTTGGGTCCATCACACACTCTTAGCCTCATCTACAAGAAGAACTTCCTGATGGGGAGGGTGGAGTACGCTGCCTCTGTGGGTGGTGGAGTCTCCTCCTTTGGAGGTTTTTCGGCAGAGGCTGGATGGCCGTCTGTTGGGAGTGCTTTGTCTGTATGTCCCTGCATGGCAGGGAGTTGGACTGGATGGCCCTTGTGGTCTCTTCTAACTCTGATTCTGTGATTTTGCCCCGTAGACATTCACGAGATCCACAGCGCATGCCTTTGTGCATTATACAGCAGCAAGGGTTTGTTGCTGCTTCCCTGCTGACTGCCTGCTTGCTTGCTTGCTTGCTTGCTTGCTTGCTTGCTTGCTTGCTTGCTTGCTTGCTTGCTTGCTTGCTTGCTTGCTTGCTTGCTTGCTTGCTTGCTTTCTTTCTTTCTTTCTTTCTTTCTTTCTTTCTTTCTTTCTTTCTTTCTTTCTTTCTTTCTTTCTTTCTTTCTTTCTTTCTTTCTTTTCGATTTTTATACCACCCTATCCCCGAGGGGCTCCGGGCGGTGTACAACATGTAAACATAATACAACATAAGATGGCTAAAACCTTTAAAGGCAGCGATAAAAACAATGGAAGCTGAATCTAATAAATATAATACAATAAATACCAGTATAAATATGAGTGGCGTCCAGCAACTCCATTTTCAAAGTCCTCTCCCCAAGAGGGAGGGATGGCGAGTCCCGTTAGATGGCAAGCGGCCCAGGTGTAAGGGACTTCTGTATGTACGAGGCACGTTTGCAAATAGGGCCGTACTTCCACTCCTGTGTTTTCAAGGCTGCAATCCAAGGCATGCTTGAACTTCCTGACTGTCAGGGTTGCTTGACAGTGGAATACACTGCCTCGGAGTGTGGTGGAGTCTCCTTTGGAGGTTTTTAAATTTTTATTTATTTATTTATTTATGGGATTTTTATACCGCCCAACCCCCGAAGGGCTCTGGGCGGTGCACCACACAGATTCCACATACAAAATATACAGACAAAACCTCCATTAAATTAAAATTTAGATTTAGATTTAAAATTTTTAAAACACAGCGGTAGATTCAATAAAAATGGCGTCAGCAATAACCCCAATTAAACCCTCCCAAAGAGGGGGAAACAGGACAAGAATAAGTCCCCTAGATGACAGGGGGACTCTGACCCAGAGGAATAGAAGGGGGCACCTTTGATCAGTGGCTGACACTCCAAAGCCTGGTGGAACAACTAGGTCTTACAGCAGGCCCCATGGAACTCTACTTCCAAGATCCCGCAGGGCCTGGACAGCTGGAGGAAGAGTGTTCCCCCAGGCAGGGGCCAAGGCTGAGAAGGCCCTGGCCCGAGTGGAGGCCAGCCGCATCATTGAGGGGCCAGGAACCACCAGTAAATTGGCCTCTGCTGAACGCAGAGGTCGAGTGGGGACATATGGGGTAATGTGGTCCCGAAGATACGAGGCTGGATGGCCATTTTTCAAGGGTGCTTTGATTGTGTCTTTCTGCATGGCAGGGGGTTGGACTGGATGGCCCTTGGGGTCTCTTCCAACTCTATGATTCTAGGCATTCAACAGAAGTGTTGCAAGTGTTTTCTGTAGTTGTTGACAACTGTGGTTTTTGCCACTCTTTTCAAATATATATAGGACAGAGGAGGGGTCATAATATCATTTAAGCGGTAGCCTTTTTTCAGAGGAAGATCTGAAATCTGCTAAAACAAACAAAAAACAAAGTCCTGATTTATGTGAAATGTTAAGAAACACTTTCAGTTGGAACCCAGGGGTTCCGTTCTACTGATGGTGGTCCCTTCCACAACCTTCTTGTATTTTCCTGTGTTCAGGCACCCAAATGGAGCCCCGTGCCACCCAGAAATTCTCCATCTTCATTCAGTCAATTTACTAGCAATGGGTTATGCTTAGGAGTTCAGAGCAAATGACCCTGAATGATGGCTGGTGTTGAGGGGAGTAGGCCGTCTAGGGGAGTGGGTCCCAGGCAGGTACTCTGACTTCCTGTAATGGGATTTCCTGTCTTCTCTGCTCCAAGAGTGTCAAAACACGCACATTTGCCGTGACGATAATATGCTGGGCTTATTGCGCAAATGTGACACGGTTTTCAAACGGATGTCCCACGTACCTGGGATTCCTCAGAAGCTTCGAGGAAAGAAGATCACCGCAAATACATCCTGATGTCTGTTACTACCCTGTTTCCCCAAATATAAGACATCCCCGAAAAATAAGACATCATCATCATCATCATCATCATCATCATCATCATCATCATCATCATCATCATCATCATCATCATCATCATCATGTAAATGTCATAATATTAACCGCCCTCCCCCCCCCCGAAGGGCTCACATTGTACAGAGGTTTTGCTGAAGTGCTTAAAAATATAAGAGCATCCTCGAAAAGTGGAGAAGATCGTGAGTAAAAGCTTTTTGTTTGAAGCACATGCCCAATTTTAACAGAACACAGAAAAAATAAGACATCCCCTGAAAATAAGACATAGCGCATCTTGGGGAGCAAAAATTAATATAAGACACTGTCTTATTTTCGGGGAAACACGGTAGTTTCTCTCTCCACCCGGCTCCAGTGGTCTGCTGCAGGGGAGCTCTAGCTGTATTTTAGGGAGCGTTCTTGGTACAGCCTGGCCAATGTCATCTGTGCCCAAAAATATGTCTCATCATCCTCTGCAGTTCTCCAGGTCAAGGTTTGGGGGGGGGGGACCTCCCTTCACTGTGTAGAAATCTTAAAAGCTGCCGATCCTTCTTCACAGAGGCGCGTAGCAAAAAACGTTTCTGCTTTGAAAGTCGGGCTAATCAAAGCAGCCCGTCCTTTGGAGGAGCCGAGACAGAGCTACACGCTTTGACTTTTCTATTTTTGGGCTTTTGAAGAAAAAGCGAACGTGCAAAGCGACCGTGCAGTTGAACCAGGTTCTGAGCTGCACTACTACGCACTTCTGTAAGCTGCTTTTCTATGAACTTTTCTTGGCTGGGCTGGAAAAGTGAACAGTGGACGCAAGTAAGTTCACAGATTTGGTGCCCTTGGACATTTAAAATGTTTCTACGCAGAACGGAGGCACGTCTGCCGAGAAAGTTAATATGAAGTTTCACTGTATTTGGAAGAGGACAGGAGTGGTGCCAGCATGGTTTAGTGCATATAGAGAAATAACTCATTGCTCCTCCAGATGATAAAGACTACAGTCTCCTATCATCCCCTCCCAGCATGATGCGGGTAGGGGATGATGGGAATTGTAGTCCATAACATCCGAGGGGTCATGAAGCCTGATTAATCTGTGGTTTTAGTGGCTGAGAGCAGTGGACTCTAACCTGGTGGACTGGGTTTGTTTCTCTGCTCCTACACATGAAACCTGCTGGGTGACCTTGGGTAGTCACAGTTCTTTCAGAACTCTCTCATCCCCACCTACCTCAGAAGGCGTCTGTTGTAGGGAGAGGAAGGGAAGGAGTTTGCAGGCTGAGAAAAGCGTCATATAAATCCAAATTCTTCTTCTCTTTCTCGGCCGCCTCCTTGTGGATTTCTTGCTTCCGTGCTCATCTTCAGCCGGCTGTGCGCTGTTTATTCCTCTCCGTGATGGATATTGAGCAAAACAAATTCAATGCTATCTTTCTGCATCAAGTCTTTATTCTGCATCAGGCCAAATATTCAATGCTTCTTTCAGTTTTCTGTAATCCTAGTCCAGTGCTTGTTATATGTCTCATCAGTTTTGATGATATCAGCTTCCACTGTCTAGTCTGCCTTGAGTTTCAGTCAGAGAGGCAGACTATAACCATGATTTTTAAGAAAGTTCACCGTTGCTCCACCTTGCGCTGCTAGGCAGAGGTTAATTTCTGTACAGAAGGGGCATCAATAAGGGCTCTTAGACAGCAAAGATGATGTTTTGTGTATTGACTAAGGACTAAGGAGCAGCAGTGGCGTAAGAGGTTAAGAGCTCGTGTATCTAATCTGGAGGAACCGGGTTTGATTCCCAGCTCTGCCGCCCCTGGAGCTCTTCGTGTAAGGTTTATCTGGGGGGAATCTAGATTAGCCTGGGCACCCCCACACACTCTAGCTGGGTGACCTTTGGGCTAGTCATAGCTTCTGCGGAGCTCTCTCAGCCCCACCTACCTCACAGGGTGTTTGTTGTGAGGGGGGAAGGGCAAGGAGATTGTAAGCCCCTTTGAGTCTCCTACAGGAGAGAAAGGGGGGATATAAATCCAAACTCCTCCTCTTCCTCTTCCTCCTCCTCCTCCTCCTCTTCTTCTTCTTCTTCTTCTTCTTCTTCTTCTTCTTCTTCTTCTTCTTCTTCTTCTTCTTCTTCTTCTTCTTCTTCTTCTTCTGAAAACAATTGTCTTGGTGCTTCAGTCGTTCATTACATTTTTACACTTCAGTCGTTCATTACACTTTTCTTCAGAGCACCAGGTAAGTTGGTTTGCCAAGACCATTCATAAAACTCGGTGGAATGTGATCATCTGGGTCAGATAATTCCACCGTCTGTTCCGGTAAAAGCTGGTATTTTTCCGCTGAGCTGTGTGGGAGTTCACGGAAGCGGCGCCTTTCCTTCTACCAGCCGTTTTTTTTTAATTCTTTCCTTATTGCATTAGACATTGTAATGGTGTTTGCAGCCTAGGTCAATTTAAACCAGATTCGAGAGCAGTCCAAGGGAGAGTCTAAAATGTCAGTTGAGACAGTATTGCAGTCTCAGGTGGCTGCACAAAAAATATGCAGTTGTAGCTATTGCATATGTGAACAGATCCTGCTTTGTTTTGGTTCTGGTGGGTTTCAGAGCTAGTGACAGGTTCGAGTTGATTTTACTCCTAGCGTCTAGCCAGCACCATGGTTGGAGATTTTCAGAGGTGTATCACAGAGGGAAGTCTGTTACACACTGTAATACACCCTCCTCATGCAAATGTGTGGATTGGTCTGGATCTTGTTCCTAACGTTTCGCCTGCACCCGTGGCTGGCATCTTCAGAGGTGTATCACAGAGGGAAGTCTGTTACACACTGTAATACACCTCTGTGATACACCTCTGAAGATGCCAGCCTCAGATGCAGGCGAAACGTTGACTTATGTTCTTAAAATTCCTGACCAGCTTCCCCAATAACTACCTACTTTGTTTTGTACGTGTTAACTTGATCCGAACAATTCTGGTGGATAGCATGCTGTCAGGATCACGGTTTTCTGGTTGATGTAGATTATTTTGTGTACTTCCAGTTTCTCCGGCTTGATAGGAAGAAGAGTAGGTTTTTACACTCTGCTTTTTCTCTTACAAGCAGCTTACAAACTCCTTCCCTCCTTCCCCCTGCAATAGACAGCTTGTGAGGTTGGTGGGGCCGAGAGAGTTCTGAGAGGACTGTGGCTGGCCCAAGGTCACCCAGCTGGCTTCATGTGGAGGAGCAGGGAAACAAGTCCAGTTCACCAGATTAGAGTCTGCTGCTCAGGTGGAGAAGCGGGGAATCAAAACCCAGATCTCCAGATTAGAGCCTGCCCCTCTTAACCACTACACTGCACTGTCTGTAAATTGATGCCATTCTGGCACCCTGCTGAGTTCAGGTTTGTGGGCCGACTTCCTCTTCTCCCTGATCCCTCACCCCACCAGCTTGCTCCACCAGCTTTTCCTAGAGTGGTCATCTTCTCTAGTCACTTGCGTCTTCTCACGGTGTGGTCAAAGTACAATAGCCGCAGTCTAGTCATTTTAGCTTCTAGGAGGGTTGAGACTGTGGTGGTTTTATTCAAATATCTGTTCATCTCTCCACTCACACCAGCTTAACGTAGCTAGGTGAAATTAGCCGAGCTGACAAACACCTTGATTTTTTTTTTACAATAATGAGTTAAACTAAACTTTTGATGGCTTAGCTTGTGGATTTCGCTGGACGTGTGTTTCTTGCAGTTGCTACTACCAAGAAGGGGAGGCTGATAGAAAACTAACACCCACTGTACAACTGATAGGCTGTCCGGTAGCCTACGAGGCTGAATTAAGAAGCGAGTCCCTTTGTGAACCTGAGTGAATTCTTATTCTGTTTGCAGTGTGTTGTGCCGTTTGAAAAATGCCGTTCTCATTGCCTGTCTGTCCCAAGCGGTTTTGTTCAGCTTGCAAAACTAACCAGCTCTTCTTCATTCAATTCGTGTCCTGAGCCAGCAATTCAAAGCCTTCTCAGTGTGATGACCGACAAGGACTTTGTGTGGTGCCCTGTCCAGGGCAGGGCCAAGGTTTTTTGGGCAAACTATGATCCTGGCACCCATCTAGTTCAGCATTCCATTGTCTATAGTGGCTAACCAGATGTTTCTGAGAATCCCACCAGCATCATACAATGGGCACAGCTGCTCCCCCTATGAACCCCAACCACTTGGCATTCCGGCATGCATAGTCTTTACTTATGGAAGTTACATTCCAGCCTTTGACCTCCCTGCCCTTCTCCGTTACTCCCTCTAATCCCCCCTAAGAGTCTCACTAACTCTAGTGCAGTGATGGCGAACCTTTGCCATTCCAGATGTTATGGACTACAATTCCCATCAGCCCCTGCCAGCATGGCTGATGGGAATTGTAGTCCATAACATCTGGAGTGCCAAAGGTTTACCACCACGGCTCTAGTATCTGCCAGGAAGCATTTATTTATTATATTTATACCCTGCCTCATACGAGTGTCTCTAGGTGGCTTACAAAGGTTAAAAAAATAATATAAACCACAATAAAAACCTCATGAATAAAATGTAACAAATAAAACAGTAATCACATTAAAATAACCCACCCTCACTTCCTCCTCCCCCCCTACCAGCAGCTGTAAAAGGGGGGTTCCAAAGGGGGTTGAGATCTTTGCCATACACTTAAACCATAAAGGGTAGGTGCATGGCGATTCTCCCCAGAGCGGGAGGACATCTTGTGGAGTGGTTCCCATTGTCCCACTGAGGAGGCAGGAAATGACTTTTTTCCTCTTCCTGTTGGGAGGAACCGCCCCCAAGACCTTCTCCACAGGGAGACTATTCCAGAGCCTGGGCACGATCACGGAAAAACCCCTCATGGGTGCCTCCGACCTTCAGCGGGAGGTATCACTGCCCCTTGATGGGTAGGAGAGCATTCCCCCGTAAGCTCAGTGCCCAGGCAGGTAAATTCGGGCACAGGCACTACTTCAGGTCGGCAGAGCCCAAACCATTTAGGGCTTTTGCTTGATCAACATGCATAGGCGGGGGTGGGGAATAGAAGATATTGTTTCCAGGGTGAGATCTTGTTTTGTAAGATACAAAGGAAAGCGTTGGGAAGGGCAGAGCTGGCCCGTAACCCACACACAGAGACTTGACATCCCACCAGTAGGGGATACTTACCGTGAAGGGACCTTCTACTGAACGGGTGGAGGACGTCTGGGCCCCTCCCTGAAGCGAACAACGGTCTCCGATTATACACCATCCTGATCCTGAACTTGACCTCGACTCTCACTTCCTTACCTACTAACGGAACCTTCCACTGCTTGGACAGTCACTCACTGGAGTTAAGATGGGCGCCCAGCCGGTTCCCAGGAAGTGATGCAAAAACTACATCCTGTCTCCCTGAGAACGAGCTAGGAAACACCCCATCCAGACGTCCTCCACCCGTTCAGTAGAAGGTCCCTTCACGGTAAGTATCCAATGGACCGATCCCACCAGTTGAGGAACACTCTGCAACGTTTCCTTGGGCCTGTTGGGAGAGGGAAATTCCGGGAAATAACGATCATAAACAAAATAAATATTCCTGTGTAATATTTCCCCCCCCCCCCCAGAACCTTAACCTAAACGTGCGATTCTCCTGATTTTTTCCCCCCTGCAGATTTTCTATTTTGTACATACATTGATTTGTATATACTGTATATGATGACTTCGGTGGGCAGTGAACGTACTCGGGGCACGCGAGACAAAGCACAGATTTCAACCACGCAGCCAGCACAGCCACAGAAACAAGTAGTACAGGTAAGGGCGAGTGTGCTCCGGTTGTGTGTAGGGGTTACGTGTAAGGAGGGGTGGAGATGAAACGAGGCTTTAAAAACTGTCCTGTCATTTCTCAGTTGGTGGAAGTACATAACTGATTTTCCTCTGGTGGTACCCTTATTGTTGAGTAAGATGTTGAAAAAATACAATCTGGCTTTTTCTACAAAATACTTGGGGTACCACACTCTGTACCATATGCTGTACTATGCTTAGAAACTGGTCAGAACCTACTTGAAACAAGAGCATGGCTGAATATATTCAAGTATTGGATCAAACTATGTTTTAACTCTGATGAGCGCAGTTTAACATATATTGTGCGCCCAGATCTATTTGCCTCCGAATGGTATCAATTTCTTAAATCAAAAATCTACTCTCTAGGTTTAATAATTTAAGATCTCTGTATGCTGTCACCCAGAGAGATTCTGCAAACCTTAAAAAGCAGTCTTTTAGAACAGGAATACCATATCTTGTTGGGGCAAGCAAATAAATCATGCTCACCCCTTTCTGTTGGAATAGTACCAGAACAGGGGCACATAGCCAAATACCTTGAACTATTAACTGAACCCCAACAGAGATGGATTATTACAAGGGCCAGATGCAATACTTTTCCATCGGCCATTACAAAGGGTCGCTACCTATCTATCCCTCTCCAGGATCGGGTCTGTCCACACTGTAAAAACCAAGTGGAGACTCTTGCTCACATTATACTTGACTGTCCGAGATATGTGGGTATTAGGAATTTCTCTCCTGGGCGGGTCTTAGACAAACCTGAAGGAGACTCTGACAACTCTGTTGTGGAGCTTTTGTTAAATGACACAGAGGCCGTGTTCTTGGAAAAAAGTAGCAAAATTTCTTTTACAAGTGACAGAACTTTCTAAGTAATGTCCAATGCTAGATACAGTTTATCTGTCTGTGTTTTGAATGTACTTTTGATTTGTACTTCAGGAATCTCTGTAACGCTCTGGAGTCTATTTTAATATGCCTAATAAAGGTTGTTGTATTGTTGTGTTGAGTAAGATTAACCTGAAGTCTAGATTTGTTCTTATGAATACTCAGTGGGACTGGCAGTGTGCACGGCTGTTACCAAGACCAATGTGGTATGTGAAAGGAGTGTTTCTGTTGGACAAACACATGGAGCCGCCCTGCAGAAAGTCAGTATTGCCTGCTCTGGCTGGCAGCTGCTGTCCAGGGTCTCAGGCTGAGGGCTTTCAAATCATCTGCTGCCTTTTAACTGGAGATGCCGAGGATTGAACCTGGGACCTTCTGGGTGTCAACCTGAGTCTCTGCCACTGAGCCCCACCCCTTGTTGTGAAACCAAGTTGCCCTTTTTGGAATTCAGGAAATCCTGATTTATTTATTTACAAAAAAATAACCTAAATATGGGAAGAAACAGTTGAAGGTTCACAGACTGACAATATGAAATTCTCAGAATGCGTTCAATGCATTCTGATTTAAAATCTGAGTGAGAAATGACATTGACCACGTGTTACCCAAGGAATCCAGATTGTGAACAAAAATGAGAAGAACCATCAGAGGTGGTTCCATATGGAGCAGGTTTTTAAGCCAGGGTTCGAGCCCCATATGCAAACAGCTGTCATGTCCCTGGGCTATTCAGTAACGAGACTCCGTGTTAAAACGTGAAAAAAAGCATCTGGAGAAGGCATTTAGACTTCCGTTGACAGAACTAAGAATTGGGCACCAAAGCAACTTCCACTATAGAAAAGGAGGAAAGAAGTTGATAATAAAACTGCAAGGATTGTCATGCCCTTATATAAAGCCGTGGTGCGACTGCACTTGGAGTACTGTGTTCAGTTCTGGTCGCCACATCTCAAAAAGGATATCGAAGAGATAGAAAAAGTGCAGAGAAGGGCAAAGAGGATGATTGAAGGATTGGAGCACCTTCCCTATGAGGAGAGGCTGCAGCGTTTGGGACTCTTTAGTTTGTAGAGGAGACGTCTGAGGGGGGATATGATTGAAGTCTATAAAATTATGCATGGGGTAGAAAATGTTGACAGAGAGAAATTTTTCTCTCTTTCTCACAATTCTAGAACCAGGGAGCATACATTGAAAATGCTGAGGGGAAGAATTAGGACTAATCAAAGGAAACACTTCTTCACGCAACGTGTGATTGGTGTTTGGAATATGCTGCCACAGGAGGTGGCGATAGCCACTAACCTGCATAGCTTTAAAAAGGGCTTGGACAGATTAAAAAGGGCTTGGAGGAGAAGTCGATCTATGGCTACCAATCTTGATCCTCCTCGATCTGAGATTGCAAAGGCCTTAGCAGACCAGGTGCTCAGGAGCAGCAGCAGCAGCAGAAGAAGACCCTTGCTTTCACATCCTGCCTGTGAGCTCCCAAAGGCACCTGGTGGGCCACTGCGAGTAGCAGAGAGCTGGACTAGATGGACTCTGGTCTGATCCAGCAGGCTAGTTCTTATGTTCCATTCCCCTTCCACGTCACATAACACCTCCCCTCGGTACCAGTTCCCAGAGAGGAACAGCACCTCCCATTCTCATGGGAATGAGAGACGACAAGGTCTTAATTAGAACAAAACAACCCACCCTCCCTTACACTTTGAAGTGCAAAAGCCAGCAGGCATCTAATGAGCAGAATAACTAGGAAGAGACTAAATTATCAAGCAAGGAAAAACAGTTCAAGAGAAAGGATTCCACATCCCAGTTGGGAGACGTGGCAGGATCAGGCTGCAGCAGGACGAGATCGTGATAGCGGCAGATGATGTGGTTTTTCCATAATTTCCTCAGGAGAAACAGTTCAGGGGGAGGGGAGGGGAGTGGTGCTACATGTACTCTGGTTAGAGACCAAAACTCGAATTATAATGTCTTAAGACATCTCTTGTGCATGCGACATTTTAGGTTTTTTTTTTCTATTTCCAAGATGTCATCTTTGGGTATAACTTGTTTGACCACGTGCATATTTTAGTCTTGCATGGTAGCAGAGCATAGAGTTCTGTTTGATGGAATGGGCAGGCAGGCAGTGATATATCTCCTCCCCCCGCCCCCCCCCCCGGCAGAAGTAGAGGGCAGCCAAGACCGCTAGTGACGCATGTCTGTATAGCTTCAAGAAGATTCACCAGAAGACTGCAGTGGTCTGACTTACGATTGGTTAACCCTGGGATGTTGAACTCCTCTAGATGTTCATGGATAACCATTTCCATCAGCCTCTGTGTCAGACCTCGAATCCGGAAGTAATAGAAACTGTAGGTTTGTTCTAAAGCCTTTATTTTGACACGAAAGGACAACATGAAGCAAAGAAGAATCTGAGGTTCCCGCTCAAATCTACTGCCTATATCCCCCAAAGAACCGTAGCCAAACGGCTCCTGCAATTCCCACTACGGCCCTGGCCCCGGCCTGGTGGAACACTCTCCCTCCAGCTGTCCGGGCCCTGCGGGACCTTGGTGAGTTCCGCAGGGCCTGTAAGACTGAGTTGTTCCACCAGGCCTTTGGAGTAACCAGCCGTTGATGGTGCCCCCCCCCCCCCCCCGCTTCTGTTCTCGTCTCTGTTTACATCTTCTTATTGATGGAGCCCTCAGTCTTCCCATTTAGGGAGGGTTTTAAAATGGGTTTGCTGGGCGCCTTGACTTCGATTTTAAATTTTGTACTAACTGCTGTTTTTAATGGGGATTTAGTAATCTATTTATATTGGAATTTAATTGTTTAGTTTTGATTGTGTTTAGTTGTATATGATTTAACTTTGTTGTACACCGCCCAGAGCACTTCAGGGATAGGGCGGTATATAAAACTAAACAATAAATAAAATAAATAAATACAAAGCACTACAAGCCTGGGAACAGCTCACACTTCCCACATGCTAAGATCAGTTCTGTCAGGGCTGCCTGCCGAAGGAGAGAGAGCTGGACCCCTGCAGAGTGCAAAGCAATGCAGAGCAATACCATTCCCCTTTGCAGTGCCTGCCACCCATCAACTGGCAGGTCCAGGCCTGACACCCTGTCAGCATGTTGATAGAGGCTGATGGGAATTGTAGTCCGTGAACATCTGGAGGGCCAGAGTTTGACACTCCTGGTTTAATCAGTGCATCCCCTCCCAGAAAAAAACCTAATGAAACGGGGCCAAGGAAATCAAATGCTTTTACTGATGAAGGGGGCCCAAATATTGATGGAAGCAAAGATCCTAAAGGAACTCTTTCTCACAATACTAGAACCAGGGGGCATTCATTGAAAATGCTGGGAGGAAGAATTAGGACTAATAAAAGGAAACACTTCTTCATGCAACATGTGATTGGTGTTTGGAATATGCTGCCACAGGAGGTAGTGATGGCCACTCACCTGGATAGCTTTAAAAGGGGCTTGGACAGATTTATGGAGAAGTCGATTTATGGCTACCAATCTTGATCCTCTTTGATCTGAGATTGCAAATGCCTTGGCAGACCAGGTGCTCGGGAGCAGCAGCAGCAGGCGGCCATTGCTTTCACATCCTGCAGGTGAGCTCCCAAAGGCACCTGGTGGGCCACTGCGAGTAGCAGAGAGCTGGACTAGATGGACTCTGGTCTGATCCAGCTGGCTTGTTCTTATGTTCTTAACTGAATGCGCCTTCTGTCTGTGAATCTTGTTGTTGTTAACTGACTGAAATGTTGGCGCTTTCAGGCAACAGCGGAACAAATTCGTCTCGCCCAGATGATCTACGATAAAAACGACGCCGACTTTGAGGATAAAGTGAAACAGGCAAGTATTGCCTTGTGTCCTTGAGGGGGAGGAAAAACGAAGGGAGGGAAAAGAAGTTGGGCCATTTGGAAGCTATAGAACTGAAGGGGAAAAAAAGCTCCTGTCTTTTGCTGCCTGAAGTTATTTTAGAGTCTACCAGGCTTGCTAAACGACTGCGTAAACTACTGACACATTTTCAAACTTTTCTGTGCAATGACACGTTTTAAAAAGATGACTTGGAGTTGCTGGGAACACATTCCCATGTGTGAAAAGCATTCCTAAAATATGTGCAGCTGGCAATCCCAACTCCTGCTGGGTGACCTTGGGCTAGTCACAGTTCTCTCAGGACTCTCTCGAGAGCAGCAGTGGCGTAGGAGGTTAAGAGCTCGTGTATCTAATCTGGAGGAACCGGGTTTGATTCCCAGCTCTGCCGCCTGAGCTGTGGAGGCTTCTCTGGGGAATTCAGATTAGCCTGTACACTCCCACACACGCCAGCTGGGTGACCTTGGGCTAGTCACAGCTTCTCAGAGCTCTCTCAGCCCCACCTACCTCACAGGGTGTTTGTTGTGAGGGTGAAGGGCAAGGAGATTGTCAGCCCCTTTGAGTCTCCTGCCGGAGAGAAAGGGGGGATAGAAATCCAAACTCTTCTTCTTCTTCATCCCCACCTACCTCACATCCCCACCTACCTCACCTACCTGTCTGTTGTGGGAACGGTCTCCTGGCAGGAGAGAAAACTCTTCTTTTTCTTCAAAGGCACTTGGTGGGTGGAGAAGTGGTGATATTAAATACTACATTTTAAACTGCCAGCTTAACTGACTCTCAGCTGCTAGATTTCAAGGCTTGGGTTGTTAGGGGTAAACCGGCCTTCATTTTACCTTCCAAACAGCTTCATGGGTGCCAGATCTCTGGCCACGATTCTCAGGCACAGGTATTGCAAACTCCCTTCGGCTGAACGAGGATATCGTTTGTTTTTCCCAGAAACCGTCACTGCTGTAAATTTGAATCTGTCCAATTGTTTGCAGTAGGTTGCAAGATGTCTTAAAGGCGACAGTAGCGACATCGTGGTAGAAAGTGCCATTAAGTCTCAGCTGACTTACGGCAACCCCATTCAAATACAAATACAAAGACCTTTGATGGCATAAAAGAGGTGGTGGTGTACAACATGTGTTAAAACCAAATGACTAAAACTTACAAAAAGGTTTCACTCTTGATCCAAGTGCTTTAGTTAAAAACCTAGCGACTGACTCAGTAGTGTGGGGATGATGGTCACTGAGCAAGTATGAAACTATTTCCCTGTCTGATCTCGCTGAAAATTTCTTCAGGATGGCCTCAAGAAAAAGCAACCGATAGACTGCCAAATCTTTACAATGTAGGAGCACGTGTTCAGTTGTTTCTGGTGTGCCCGCTGCACAGGAACATGCCCTGTTCTCCTGTGGGATGCCATGATATCTGCCTCTTGTTTGGGCAGGCGACCCCGTTCAAGGCAGGAGATGATCAGAGGTGGTTTGCCATCACCTGCCCCTGTGCAGCCACCCTGACCTTCCTGGGTGGTCTCCCTTCCAAGTGCTAACCAGGCCGACCCTGCTTAGCTTCCAAGACGTGAAAAGATCAGGCTAGCCTGGCTGCATGCATGCAACTCTCACGGCCACTTTTTTTTGCCCAGAGGTGGCACTCTGAGCCCTCTCTGTGGGCACGCGCAAGACACAGAGCTCAAGCCGCGTGGGGGGGCGGAAATCCACTTCCAGACACACACATCTGTATCGGCCTCGGGGCCATTGAGTAGGCAACGCTTGATCGCACACTCACCGGTGTGAGCAGGAGGGACTTGGCTGGGCGAGCCTGGTGCCTGTGTTTCAGGTGCCTGGCGTCTGAGGGGGGAGTGGGGCGCAGAGGAGGCAGAGATGCTAGAGAGGCACAGAGCGGTGCGCATGGGACTTGCTGGAGGCTAGAGCAGGCTGCCCCTGCTTTCGAGCAGGTGTATGGCGGAGTGAAGAGGAGCCAACCATTTTTTTCTAAACTAAAACCTCAGCATTCAGGTTAAATTTGCCGGGTTGGCACTTGGCGATAAATAAGTGGAGTTTGGGTTGCAATTTGGGCACTTGGTCTCAAAAATGTTTGCCATCACTGGGCTAGCCTGTCCCATCTAGATCAGAAGAAGAGTTTGGATTTATACCCCACTTTTCTCTCCTGTAAGGAGACTCAAGGTGGCTTACAAGCTCCTTTCCCTTCCTCTCCCCACAACAGACCCCTGGTGAGTTAGTTGGGGCTGAGAGAGTTCAGAGAGAACTGTAACTAGCCCAAGGTCACCCAGCAGGAATGCAGGAGTGCGGAAACACATCTGGTTCCCGAGATAAGCCTCTGCCACTCAGGTGGAGGAGGAGTGGGGAATCAAACCCGGTTCTCCAGATTAGAATCCACCTGCTCTGAACCACCACACCGGGGGGGTGGGGGGGGGGGGGGGTGGGGGGGGGGGGGGGTGGGGGGGGGGGGGGGTGGGGGGGGGGGGGGGTGGGGGGGGGGGGGGGTGGGGGGGGGGGGGGGTGGGGGGGGGGGGGGGTGGGGGGGGGGGGGGGTGGGGGGGGGGGGGGGTGGGGGGGGGGGGGGGTGGGGGGGGGGGGGGGTGGGGGGGGGGGGGGGTGGGGGGGGGGGGGGGTGGGGGGGGGGGGGGGTGGGGGGGGGGGGGGGTGGGGGGGGGGGGGGGTGGGGGGGGGGGGGGGTGGGGGGGGGGGGGGGTGGGGGGGGGGGGGGGTGGGGGGGGGGGGGGGTGGGGGGGGGGGGGGGTGGGGGGGGGGGGGGGTGGGGGGGGGGGGGGGTGGGGGGGGGGGGGGGTGGGGGGGGGGGGGGGTGGGGGGGGGGGGGGGTGGGGGGGGGGGGGGGTGGGGGGGGGGGGGGGTGGGGGGGGGGGGGGGTGGGGGGGGGGGGGGGTGGGGGGGGGGGGGGGTGGGGGGGGGGGGGGGTGGGGGGGGGGGGGGGTGGGGGGGGGGGGGGGTGGGGGGGGGGGGGGGTGGGGGGGGGGGGGGGTGGGGGGGGGGGGGGGTGGGGGGGGGGGGGGGTGGGGGGGGGGGGGGGTGGGGGGGGGGGGGGGTGGGGGGGGGGGGGGGTGGGGGGGGGGGGGGGTGGGGGGGGGGGGGGGTGGGGGGGGGGGGGGGTGGGGGGGGGGGGGGGTGGGGGGGGGGGGGGGTGGGGGGGGGGGGGGGTGGGGGGGGGGGGGGGTGGGGGGGGGGGGGGGTGGGGGGGGGGGGGGGTGGGGGGGGGGGGGGGTGGGGGGGGGGGGGGGTGGGGGGGGGGGGGGGTGGGGGGGGGGGGGGGTGGGGGGGGGGGGGGGTGGGGGGGGGGGGGGGTGGGGGGGGGGGGGGGTGGGGGGGGGGGGGGGTGGGGGGGGGGGGGGGTGGGGGGGGGGGGGGGTGGGGGGGGGGGGGGGTGGGGGGGGGGGGGGGTGGGGGGGGGGGGGGGTGGGGGGGGGGGGGGGTGGGGGGGGGGGGGGGTGGGGGGGGGGGGGGGTGGGGGGGGGGGGGGGTGGGGGGGGGGGGGGGTGGGGGGGGGGGGGGGTGGGGGGGGGGGGGGGTGGGGGGGGGGGGGGGTGGGGGGGGGGGGGGGTGGGGGGGGGGGGGGGTGGGGGGGGGGGGGGGTGGGGGGGGGGGGGGGTGGGGGGGGGGGGGGGTGGGGGGGGGGGGGGGTGGGGGGGGGGGGGGGTGGGGGGGGGGGGGGGTGGGGGGGGGGGGGGGTGGGGGGGGGGGGGGGTGGGGGGGGGGGGGGGTGGGGGGGGGGGGGGGTGGGGGGGGGGGGGGGTGGGGGGGGGGGGGGGTGGGGGGGGGGGGGGGTGGGGGGGGGGGGGGGTGGGGGGGGGGGGGGGTGGGGGGGGGGGGGGGTGGGGGGGGGGGGGGGTGGGGGGGGGGGGGGGTGGGGGGGGGGGGGGGTGGGGGGGGGGGGGGGTGGGGGGGGGGGGGGGTGGGGGGGGGGGGGGGTGGGGGGGGGGGGGGGTGGGGGGGGGGGGGGGTGGGGGGGGGGGGGGGTGGGGGGGGGGGGGGGTGGGGGGGGGGGGGGGTGGGGGGGGGGGGGGGTGGGGGGGGGGGGGGGTGGGGGGGGGGGGGGGTGGGGGGGGGGGGGGGTGGGGGGGGGGGGGGGTGGGGGGGGGGGGGGGTGGGGGGGGGGGGGGGTGGGGGGGGGGGGGGGTGGGGGGGGGGGGGGGTGGGGGGGGGGGGGGGTGGGGGGGGGGGGGGGTGGGGGGGGGGGGGGGTGGGGGGGGGGGGGGGTGGGGGGGGGGGGGGGTGGGGGGGGGGGGGGGTGGGGGGGGGGGGGGGTGGGGGGGGGGGGGGGTGGGGGGGGGGGGGGGTGGGGGGGGGGGGGGGTGGGGGGGGGGGGGGGTGGGGGGGGGGGGGGGTGGGGGGGGGGGGGGGTGGGGGGGGGGGGGGGTGGGGGGGGGGGGGGGTGGGGGGGGGGGGGGGTGGGGGGGGGGGGGGGTGGGGGGGGGGGGGGGTGGGGGGGGGGGGGGGTGGGGGGGGGGGGGGGTGGGGGGGGGGGGGGGTGGGGGGGGGGGGGGGTGGGGGGGGGGGGGGGTGGGGGGGGGGGGGGGTGGGGGGGGGGGGGGGTGGGGGGGGGGGGGGGTGGGGGGGGGGGGGGGTGGGGGGGGGGGGGGGTGGGGGGGGGGGGGGGTGGGGGGGGGGGGGGGTGGGGGGGGGGGGGGGTGGGGGGGGGGGGGGGTGGGGGGGGGGGGGGGTGGGGGGGGGGGGGGGTGGGGGGGGGGGGGGGTGGGGGGGGGGGGGGGTGGGGGGGGGGGGGGGTGGGGGGGGGGGGGGGTGGGGGGGGGGGGGGGTGGGGGGGGGGGGGGGTGGGGGGGGGGGGGGGTGGGGGGGGGGGGGGGTGGGGGGGGGGGGGGGTGGGGGGGGGGGGGGGTGGGGGGGGGGGGGGGTGGGGGGGGGGGGGGGTGGGGGGGGGGGGGGGTGGGGGGGGGGGGGGGTGGGGGGGGGGGGGGGTGGGGGGGGGGGGGGGTGGGGGGGGGGGGGGGTGGGGGGGGGGGGGGGTGGGGGGGGGGGGGGGTGGGGGGGGGGGGGGGTGGGGGGGGGGGGGGGTGGGGGGGGGGGGGGGTGGGGGGGGGGGGGGGTGGGGGGGGGGGGGGGTGGGGGGGGGGGGGGGTGGGGGGGGGGGGGGGTGGGGGGGGGGGGGGGTGGGGGGGGGGGGGGGTGGGGGGGGGGGGGGGTGGGGGGGGGGGGGGGTGGGGGGGGGGGGGGGTGGGGGGGGGGGGGGGTGGGGGGGGGGGGGGGTGGGGGGGGGGGGGGGTGGGGGGGGGGGGGGGTGGGGGGGGGGGGGGGTGGGGGGGGGGGGGGGTGGGGGGGGGGGGGGGTGGGGGGGGGGGGGGGTGGGGGGGGGGGGGGGTGGGGGGGGGGGGGGGTGGGGGGGGGGGGGGGTGGGGGGGGGGGGGGGTGGGGGGGGGGGGGGGTGGGGGGGGGGGGGGGTGGGGGGGGGGGGGGGTGGGGGGGGGGGGGGGTGGGGGGGGGGGGGGGTGGGGGGGGGGGGGGGTGGGGGGGGGGGGGGGTGGGGGGGGGGGGGGGTGGGGGGGGGGGGGGGTGGGGGGGGGGGGGGGTGGGGGGGGGGGGGGGTGGGGGGGGGGGGGGGTGGGGGGGGGGGGGGGTGGGGGGGGGGGGGGGTGGGGGGGGGGGGGGGTGGGGGGGGGGGGGGGTGGGGGGGGGGGGGGGTGGGGGGGGGGGGGGGTGGGGGGGGGGGGGGGTGGGGGGGGGGGGGGGTGGGGGGGGGGGGGGGTGGGGGGGGGGGGGGGTGGGGGGGGGGGGGGGTGGGGGGGGGGGGGGGTGGGGGGGGGGGGGGGTGGGGGGGGGGGGGGGTGGGGGGGGGGGGGGGTGGGGGGGGGGGGGGGTGGGGGGGGGGGGGGGTGGGGGGGGGGGGGGGTGGGGGGGGGGGGGGGTGGGGGGGGGGGGGGGTGGGGGGGGGGGGGGGTGGGGGGGGGGGGGGGTGGGGGGGGGGGGGGGTGGGGGGGGGGGGGGGTGGGGGGGGGGGGGGGTGGGGGGGGGGGGGGGTGGGGGGGGGGGGGGGTGGGGGGGGGGGGGGGTGGGGGGGGGGGGGGGTGGGGGGGGGGGGGGGTGGGGGGGGGGGGGGGTGGGGGGGGGGGGGGGTGGGGGGGGGGGGGGGTGGGGGGGGGGGGGGGTGGGGGGGGGGGGGGGTGGGGGGGGGGGGGGGTGGGGGGGGGGGGGGGTGGGGGGGGGGGGGGGTGGGGGGGGGGGGGGGTGGGGGGGGGGGGGGGTGGGGGGGGGGGGGGGTGGGGGGGGGGGGGGGTGGGGGGGGGGGGGGGTGGGGGGGGGGGGGGGTGGGGGGGGGGGGGGGTGGGGGGGGGGGGGGGTGGGGGGGGGGGGGGGTGGGGGGGGGGGGGGGTGGGGGGGGGGGGGGGTGGGGGGGGGGGGGGGTGGGGGGGGGGGGGGGTGGGGGGGGGGGGGGGTGGGGGGGGGGGGGGGTGGGGGGGGGGGGGGGTGGGGGGGGGGGGGGGTGGGGGGGGGGGGGGGTGGGGGGGGGGGGGGGTGGGGGGGGGGGGGGGTGGGGGGGGGGGGGGGTGGGGGGGGGGGGGGGTGGGGGGGGGGGGGGGTGGGGGGGGGGGGGGGTGGGGGGGGGGGGGGGTGGGGGGGGGGGGGGGTGGGGGGGGGGGGGGGTGGGGGGGGGGGGGGGTGGGGGGGGGGGGGGGTGGGGGGGGGGGGGGGTGGGGGGGGGGGGGGGTGGGGGGGGGGGGGGGTGGGGGGGGGGGGGGGTGGGGGGGGGGGGGGGTGGGGGGGGGGGGGGGTGGGGGGGGGGGGGGGTGGGGGGGGGGGGGGGTGGGGGGGGGGGGGGGTGGGGGGGGGGGGGGGTGGGGGGGGGGGGGGGTGGGGGGGGGGGGGGGTGGGGGGGGGGGGGGGTGGGGGGGGGGGGGGGTGGGGGGGGGGGGGGGTGGGGGGGGGGGGGGGTGGGGGGGGGGGGGGGTGGGGGGGGGGGGGGGTGGGGGGGGGGGGGGGTGGGGGGGGGGGGGGGTGGGGGGGGGGGGGGGTGGGGGGGGGGGGGGGTGGGGGGGGGGGGGGGTGGGGGGGGGGGGGGGTGGGGGGGGGGGGGGGTGGGGGGGGGGGGGGGTGGGGGGGGGGGGGGGTGGGGGGGGGGGGGGGTGGGGGGGGGGGGGGGTGGGGGGGGGGGGGGGTGGGGGGGGGGGGGGGTGGGGGGGGGGGGGGGTGGGGGGGGGGGGGGGTGGGGGGGGGGGGGGGTGGGGGGGGGGGGGGGTGGGGGGGGGGGGGGGTGGGGGGGGGGGGGGGTGGGGGGGGGGGGGGGTGGGGGGGGGGGGGGGTGGGGGGGGGGGGGGGTGGGGGGGGGGGGGGGTGGGGGGGGGGGGGGGTGGGGGGGGGGGGGGGTGGGGGGGGGGGGGGGTGGGGGGGGGGGGGGGTGGGGGGGGGGGGGGGTGGGGGGGGGGGGGGGTGGGGGGGGGGGGGGGTGGGGGGGGGGGGGGGTGGGGGGGGGGGGGGGTGGGGGGGGGGGGGGGTGGGGGGGGGGGGGGGTGGGGGGGGGGGGGGGTGGGGGGGGGGGGGGGTGGGGGGGGGGGGGGGTGGGGGGGGGGGGGGGTGGGGGGGGGGGGGGGTGGGGGGGGGGGGGGGTGGGGGGGGGGGGGGGTGGGGGGGGGGGGGGGTGGGGGGGGGGGGGGGTGGGGGGGGGGGGGGGTGGGGGGGGGGGGGGGTGGGGGGGGGGGGGGGTGGGGGGGGGGGGGGGTGGGGGGGGGGGGGGGTGGGGGGGGGGGGGGGTGGGGGGGGGGGGGGGTGGGGGGGGGGGGGGGTGGGGGGGGGGGGGGGTGGGGGGGGGGGGGGGTGGGGGGGGGGGGGGGTGGGGGGGGGGGGGGGTGGGGGGGGGGGGGGGTGGGGGGGGGGGGGGGTGGGGGGGGGGGGGGGTGGGGGGGGGGGGGGGTGGGGGGGGGGGGGGGTGGGGGGGGGGGGGGGTGGGGGGGGGGGGGGGTGGGGGGGGGGGGGGGTGGGGGGGGGGGGGGGTGGGGGGGGGGGGGGGTGGGGGGGGGGGGGGGTGGGGGGGGGGGGGGGTGGGGGGGGGGGGGGGTGGGGGGGGGGGGGGGTGGGGGGGGGGGGGGGTGGGGGGGGGGGGGGGTGGGGGGGGGGGGGGGTGGGGGGGGGGGGGGGTGGGGGGGGGGGGGGGTGGGGGGGGGGGGGGGTGGGGGGGGGGGGGGGTGGGGGGGGGGGGGGGTGGGGGGGGGGGGGGGTGGGGGGGGGGGGGGGTGGGGGGGGGGGGGGGTGGGGGGGGGGGGGGGTGGGGGGGGGGGGGGGTGGGGGGGGGGGGGGGTGGGGGGGGGGGGGGGTGGGGGGGGGGGGGGGTGGGGGGGGGGGGGGGTGGGGGGGGGGGGGGGTGGGGGGGGGGGGGGGTGGGGGGGGGGGGGGGTGGGGGGGGGGGGGGGTGGGGGGGGGGGGGGGTGGGGGGGGGGGGGGGTGGGGGGGGGGGGGGGTGGGGGGGGGGGGGGGTGGGGGGGGGGGGGGGTGGGGGGGGGGGGGGGTGGGGGGGGGGGGGGGTGGGGGGGGGGGGGGGTGGGGGGGGGGGGGGGTGGGGGGGGGGGGGGGTGGGGGGGGGGGGGGGTGGGGGGGGGGGGGGGTGGGGGGGGGGGGGGGTGGGGGGGGGGGGGGGTGGGGGGGGGGGGGGGTGGGGGGGGGGGGGGGTGGGGGGGGGGGGGGGTGGGGGGGGGGGGGGGTGGGGGGGGGGGGGGGTGGGGGGGGGGGGGGGTGGGGGGGGGGGGGGGTGGGGGGGGGGGGGGGTGGGGGGGGGGGGGGGTGGGGGGGGGGGGGGGTGGGGGGGGGGGGGGGTGGGGGGGGGGGGGGGTGGGGGGGGGGGGGGGTGGGGGGGGGGGGGGGTGGGGGGGGGGGGGGGTGGGGGGGGGGGGGGGTGGGGGGGGGGGGGGGTGGGGGGGGGGGGGGGTGGGGGGGGGGGGGGGTGGGGGGGGGGGGGGGTGGGGGGGGGGGGGGGTGGGGGGGGGGGGGGGTGGGGGGGGGGGGGGGTGGGGGGGGGGGGGGGTGGGGGGGGGGGGGGGTGGGGGGGGGGGGGGGTGGGGGGGGGGGGGGGTGGGGGGGGGGGGGGGTGGGGGGGGGGGGGGGTGGGGGGGGGGGGGGGTGGGGGGGGGGGGGGGTGGGGGGGGGGGGGGGTGGGGGGGGGGGGGGGTGGGGGGGGGGGGGGGTGGGGGGGGGGGGGGGTGGGGGGGGGGGGGGGTGGGGGGGGGGGGGGGTGGGGGGGGGGGGGGGTGGGGGGGGGGGGGGGTGGGGGGGGGGGGGGGTGGGGGGGGGGGGGGGTGGGGGGGGGGGGGGGTGGGGGGGGGGGGGGGTGGGGGGGGGGGGGGGTGGGGGGGGGGGGGGGTGGGGGGGGGGGGGGGTGGGGGGGGGGGGGGGTGGGGGGGGGGGGGGGTGGGGGGGGGGGGGGGTGGGGGGGGGGGGGGGTGGGGGGGGGGGGGGGTGGGGGGGGGGGGGGGTGGGGGGGGGGGGGGGTGGGGGGGGGGGGGGGTGGGGGGGGGGGGGGGTGGGGGGGGGGGGGGGTGGGGGGGGGGGGGGGTGGGGGGGGGGGGGGGTGGGGGGGGGGGGGGGTGGGGGGGGGGGGGGGTGGGGGGGGGGGGGGGTGGGGGGGGGGGGGGGTGGGGGGGGGGGGGGGTGGGGGGGGGGGGGGGTGGGGGGGGGGGGGGGTGGGGGGGGGGGGGGGTGGGGGGGGGGGGGGGTGGGGGGGGGGGGGGGTGGGGGGGGGGGGGGGTGGGGGGGGGGGGGGGTGGGGGGGGGGGGGGGTGGGGGGGGGGGGGGGTGGGGGGGGGGGGGGGTGGGGGGGGGGGGGGGTGGGGGGGGGGGGGGGTGGGGGGGGGGGGGGGTGGGGGGGGGGGGGGGTGGGGGGGGGGGGGGGTGGGGGGGGGGGGGGGTGGGGGGGGGGGGGGGTGGGGGGGGGGGGGGGTGGGGGGGGGGGGGGGTGGGGGGGGGGGGGGGTGGGGGGGGGGGGGGGTGGGGGGGGGGGGGGGTGGGGGGGGGGGGGGGTGGGGGGGGGGGGGGGTGGGGGGGGGGGGGGGTGGGGGGGGGGGGGGGTGGGGGGGGGGGGGGGTGGGGGGGGGGGGGGGTGGGGGGGGGGGGGGGTGGGGGGGGGGGGGGGTGGGGGGGGGGGGGGGTGGGGGGGGGGGGGGGTGGGGGGGGGGGGGGGTGGGGGGGGGGGGGGGTGGGGGGGGGGGGGGGTGGGGGGGGGGGGGGGTGGGGGGGGGGGGGGGTGGGGGGGGGGGGGGGTGGGGGGGGGGGGGGGTGGGGGGGGGGGGGGGTGGGGGGGGGGGGGGGTGGGGGGGGGGGGGGGTGGGGGGGGGGGGGGGTGGGGGGGGGGGGGGGTGGGGGGGGGGGGGGGTGGGGGGGGGGGGGGGTGGGGGGGGGGGGGGGTGGGGGGGGGGGGGGGTGGGGGGGGGGGGGGGTGGGGGGGGGGGGGGGTGGGGGGGGGGGGGGGTGGGGGGGGGGGGGGGTGGGGGGGGGGGGGGGTGGGGGGGGGGGGGGGTGGGGGGGGGGGGGGGTGGGGGGGGGGGGGGGTGGGGGGGGGGGGGGGTGGGGGGGGGGGGGGGTGGGGGGGGGGGGGGGTGGGGGGGGGGGGGGGTGGGGGGGGGGGGGGGTGGGGGGGGGGGGGGGTGGGGGGGGGGGGGGGTGGGGGGGGGGGGGGGTGGGGGGGGGGGGGGGTGGGGGGGGGGGGGGGTGGGGGGGGGGGGGGGTGGGGGGGGGGGGGGGTGGGGGGGGGGGGGGGTGGGGGGGGGGGGGGGTGGGGGGGGGGGGGGGTGGGGGGGGGGGGGGGTGGGGGGGGGGGGGGGTGGGGGGGGGGGGGGGTGGGGGGGGGGGGGGGTGGGGGGGGGGGGGGGTGGGGGGGGGGGGGGGTGGGGGGGGGGGGGGGTGGGGGGGGGGGGGGGTGGGGGGGGGGGGGGGTGGGGGGGGGGGGGGGTGGGGGGGGGGGGGGGTGGGGGGGGGGGGGGGTGGGGGGGGGGGGGGGTGGGGGGGGGGGGGGGTGGGGGGGGGGGGGGGTGGGGGGGGGGGGGGGTGGGGGGGGGGGGGGGTGGGGGGGGGGGGGGGTGGGGGGGGGGGGGGGTGGGGGGGGGGGGGGGTGGGGGGGGGGGGGGGTGGGGGGGGGGGGGGGTGGGGGGGGGGGGGGGTGGGGGGGGGGGGGGGTGGGGGGGGGGGGGGGTGGGGGGGGGGGGGGGTGGGGGGGGGGGGGGGTGGGGGGGGGGGGGGGTGGGGGGGGGGGGGGGTGGGGGGGGGGGGGGGTGGGGGGGGGGGGGGGTGGGGGGGGGGGGGGGTGGGGGGGGGGGGGGGTGGGGGGGGGGGGGGGTGGGGGGGGGGGGGGGTGGGGGGGGGGGGGGGTGGGGGGGGGGGGGGGTGGGGGGGGGGGGGGGTGGGGGGGGGGGGGGGTGGGGGGGGGGGGGGGTGGGGGGGGGGGGGGGTGGGGGGGGGGGGGGGTGGGGGGGGGGGGGGGTGGGGGGGGGGGGGGGTGGGGGGGGGGGGGGGTGGGGGGGGGGGGGGGTGGGGGGGGGGGGGGGTGGGGGGGGGGGGGGGTGGGGGGGGGGGGGGGTGGGGGGGGGGGGGGGTGGGGGGGGGGGGGGGTGGGGGGGGGGGGGGGTGGGGGGGGGGGGGGGTGGGGGGGGGGGGGGGTGGGGGGGGGGGGGGGTGGGGGGGGGGGGGGGTGGGGGGGGGGGGGGGTGGGGGGGGGGGGGGGTGGGGGGGGGGGGGGGTGGGGGGGGGGGGGGGTGGGGGGGGGGGGGGGTGGGGGGGGGGGGGGGTGGGGGGGGGGGGGGGTGGGGGGGGGGGGGGGTGGGGGGGGGGGGGGGTGGGGGGGGGGGGGGGTGGGGGGGGGGGGGGGTGGGGGGGGGGGGGGGTGGGGGGGGGGGGGGGTGGGGGGGGGGGGGGGTGGGGGGGGGGGGGGGTGGGGGGGGGGGGGGGTGGGGGGGGGGGGGGGTGGGGGGGGGGGGGGGTGGGGGGGGGGGGGGGTGGGGGGGGGGGGGGGTGGGGGGGGGGGGGGGTGGGGGGGGGGGGGGGTGGGGGGGGGGGGGGGTGGGGGGGGGGGGGGGTGGGGGGGGGGGGGGGTGGGGGGGGGGGGGGGTGGGGGGGGGGGGGGGTGGGGGGGGGGGGGGGTGGGGGGGGGGGGGGGTGGGGGGGGGGGGGGGTGGGGGGGGGGGGGGGTGGGGGGGGGGGGGGGTGGGGGGGGGGGGGGGTGGGGGGGGGGGGGGGTGGGGGGGGGGGGGGGTGGGGGGGGGGGGGGGTGGGGGGGGGGGGGGGTGGGGGGGGGGGGGGGTGGGGGGGGGGGGGGGTGGGGGGGGGGGGGGGTGGGGGGGGGGGGGGGTGGGGGGGGGGGGGGGTGGGGGGGGGGGGGGGTGGGGGGGGGGGGGGGTGGGGGGGGGGGGGGGTGGGGGGGGGGGGGGGTGGGGGGGGGGGGGGGTGGGGGGGGGGGGGGGTGGGGGGGGGGGGGGGTGGGGGGGGGGGGGGGTGGGGGGGGGGGGGGGTGGGGGGGGGGGGGGGTGGGGGGGGGGGGGGGTGGGGGGGGGGGGGGGTGGGGGGGGGGGGGGGTGGGGGGGGGGGGGGGTGGGGGGGGGGGGGGGTGGGGGGGGGGGGGGGTGGGGGGGGGGGGGGGTGGGGGGGGGGGGGGGTGGGGGGGGGGGGGGGTGGGGGGGGGGGGGGGTGGGGGGGGGGGGGGGTGGGGGGGGGGGGGGGTGGGGGGGGGGGGGGGTGGGGGGGGGGGGGGGTGGGGGGGGGGGGGGGTGGGGGGGGGGGGGGGTGGGGGGGGGGGGGGGTGGGGGGGGGGGGGGGTGGGGGGGGGGGGGGGTGGGGGGGGGGGGGGGTGGGGGGGGGGGGGGGTGGGGGGGGGGGGGGGTGGGGGGGGGGGGGGGTGGGGGGGGGGGGGGGTGGGGGGGGGGGGGGGTGGGGGGGGGGGGGGGTGGGGGGGGGGGGGGGTGGGGGGGGGGGGGGGTGGGGGGGGGGGGGGGTGGGGGGGGGGGGGGGTGGGGGGGGGGGGGGGTGGGGGGGGGGGGGGGTGGGGGGGGGGGGGGGTGGGGGGGGGGGGGGGTGGGGGGGGGGGGGGGTGGGGGGGGGGGGGGGTGGGGGGGGGGGGGGGTGGGGGGGGGGGGGGGTGGGGGGGGGGGGGGGTGGGGGGGGGGGGGGGTGGGGGGGGGGGGGGGTGGGGGGGGGGGGGGGTGGGGGGGGGGGGGGGTGGGGGGGGGGGGGGGTGGGGGGGGGGGGGGGTGGGGGGGGGGGGGGGTGGGGGGGGGGGGGGGTGGGGGGGGGGGGGGGTGGGGGGGGGGGGGGGTGGGGGGGGGGGGGGGTGGGGGGGGGGGGGGGTGGGGGGGGGGGGGGGTGGGGGGGGGGGGGGGTGGGGGGGGGGGGGGGTGGGGGGGGGGGGGGGTGGGGGGGGGGGGGGGTGGGGGGGGGGGGGGGTGGGGGGGGGGGGGGGTGGGGGGGGGGGGGGGTGGGGGGGGGGGGGGGTGGGGGGGGGGGGGGGTGGGGGGGGGGGGGGGTGGGGGGGGGGGGGGGTGGGGGGGGGGGGGGGTGGGGGGGGGGGGGGGTGGGGGGGGGGGGGGGTGGGGGGGGGGGGGGGTGGGGGGGGGGGGGGGTGGGGGGGGGGGGGGGTGGGGGGGGGGGGGGGTGGGGGGGGGGGGGGGTGGGGGGGGGGGGGGGTGGGGGGGGGGGGGGGTGGGGGGGGGGGGGGGTGGGGGGGGGGGGGGGTGGGGGGGGGGGGGGGTGGGGGGGGGGGGGGGTGGGGGGGGGGGGGGGTGGGGGGGGGGGGGGGTGGGGGGGGGGGGGGGTGGGGGGGGGGGGGGGTGGGGGGGGGGGGGGGTGGGGGGGGGGGGGGGTGGGGGGGGGGGGGGGTGGGGGGGGGGGGGGGTGGGGGGGGGGGGGGGTGGGGGGGGGGGGGGGTGGGGGGGGGGGGGGGTGGGGGGGGGGGGGGGTGGGGGGGGGGGGGGGTGGGGGGGGGGGGGGGTGGGGGGGGGGGGGGGTGGGGGGGGGGGGGGGTGGGGGGGGGGGGGGGTGGGGGGGGGGGGGGGTGGGGGGGGGGGGGGGTGGGGGGGGGGGGGGGTGGGGGGGGGGGGGGGTGGGGGGGGGGGGGGGTGGGGGGGGGGGGGGGTGGGGGGGGGGGGGGGTGGGGGGGGGGGGGGGTGGGGGGGGGGGGGGGTGGGGGGGGGGGGGGGTGGGGGGGGGGGGGGGTGGGGGGGGGGGGGGGTGGGGGGGGGGGGGGGTGGGGGGGGGGGGGGGTGGGGGGGGGGGGGGGTGGGGGGGGGGGGGGGTGGGGGGGGGGGGGGGTGGGGGGGGGGGGGGGTGGGGGGGGGGGGGGGTGGGGGGGGGGGGGGGTGGGGGGGGGGGGGGGTGGGGGGGGGGGGGGGTGGGGGGGGGGGGGGGTGGGGGGGGGGGGGGGTGGGGGGGGGGGGGGGTGGGGGGGGGGGGGGGTGGGGGGGGGGGGGGGTGGGGGGGGGGGGGGGTGGGGGGGGGGGGGGGTGGGGGGGGGGGGGGGTGGGGGGGGGGGGGGGTGGGGGGGGGGGGGGGTGGGGGGGGGGGGGGGTGGGGGGGGGGGGGGGTGGGGGGGGGGGGGGGTGGGGGGGGGGGGGGGTGGGGGGGGGGGGGGGTGGGGGGGGGGGGGGGTGGGGGGGGGGGGGGGTGGGGGGGGGGGGGGGTGGGGGGGGGGGGGGGTGGGGGGGGGGGGGGGTGGGGGGGGGGGGGGGTGGGGGGGGGGGGGGGTGGGGGGGGGGGGGGGTGGGGGGGGGGGGGGGTGGGGGGGGGGGGGGGTGGGGGGGGGGGGGGGTGGGGGGGGGGGGGGGTGGGGGGGGGGGGGGGTGGGGGGGGGGGGGGGTGGGGGGGGGGGGGGGTGGGGGGGGGGGGGGGTGGGGGGGGGGGGGGGTGGGGGGGGGGGGGGGTGGGGGGGGGGGGGGGTGGGGGGGGGGGGGGGTGGGGGGGGGGGGGGGTGGGGGGGGGGGGGGGTGGGGGGGGGGGGGGGTGGGGGGGGGGGGGGGTGGGGGGGGGGGGGGGTGGGGGGGGGGGGGGGTGGGGGGGGGGGGGGGTGGGGGGGGGGGGGGGTGGGGGGGGGGGGGGGTGGGGGGGGGGGGGGGTGGGGGGGGGGGGGGGTGGGGGGGGGGGGGGGTGGGGGGGGGGGGGGGTGGGGGGGGGGGGGGGTGGGGGGGGGGGGGGGTGGGGGGGGGGGGGGGTGGGGGGGGGGGGGGGTGGGGGGGGGGGGGGGTGGGGGGGGGGGGGGGTGGGGGGGGGGGGGGGTGGGGGGGGGGGGGGGTGGGGGGGGGGGGGGGTGGGGGGGGGGGGGGGTGGGGGGGGGGGGGGGTGGGGGGGGGGGGGGGTGGGGGGGGGGGGGGGTGGGGGGGGGGGGGGGTGGGGGGGGGGGGGGGTGGGGGGGGGGGGGGGTGGGGGGGGGGGGGGGTGGGGGGGGGGGGGGGTGGGGGGGGGGGGGGGTGGGGGGGGGGGGGGGTGGGGGGGGGGGGGGGTGGGGGGGGGGGGGGGTGGGGGGGGGGGGGGGTGGGGGGGGGGGGGGGTGGGGGGGGGGGGGGGTGGGGGGGGGGGGGGGTGGGGGGGGGGGGGGGTGGGGGGGGGGGGGGGTGGGGGGGGGGGGGGGTGGGGGGGGGGGGGGGTGGGGGGGGGGGGGGGTGGGGGGGGGGGGGGGTGGGGGGGGGGGGGGGTGGGGGGGGGGGGGGGTGGGGGGGGGGGGGGGTGGGGGGGGGGGGGGGTGGGGGGGGGGGGGGGTGGGGGGGGGGGGGGGTGGGGGGGGGGGGGGGTGGGGGGGGGGGGGGGTGGGGGGGGGGGGGGGTGGGGGGGGGGGGGGGTGGGGGGGGGGGGGGGTGGGGGGGGGGGGGGGTGGGGGGGGGGGGGGGTGGGGGGGGGGGGGGGTGGGGGGGGGGGGGGGTGGGGGGGGGGGGGGGTGGGGGGGGGGGGGGGTGGGGGGGGGGGGGGGTGGGGGGGGGGGGGGGTGGGGGGGGGGGGGGGTGGGGGGGGGGGGGGGTGGGGGGGGGGGGGGGTGGGGGGGGGGGGGGGTGGGGGGGGGGGGGGGTGGGGGGGGGGGGGGGTGGGGGGGGGGGGGGGTGGGGGGGGGGGGGGGTGGGGGGGGGGGGGGGTGGGGGGGGGGGGGGGTGGGGGGGGGGGGGGGTGGGGGGGGGGGGGGGTGGGGGGGGGGGGGGGTGGGGGGGGGGGGGGGTGGGGGGGGGGGGGGGTGGGGGGGGGGGGGGGTGGGGGGGGGGGGGGGTGGGGGGGGGGGGGGGTGGGGGGGGGGGGGGGTGGGGGGGGGGGGGGGTGGGGGGGGGGGGGGGTGGGGGGGGGGGGGGGTGGGGGGGGGGGGGGGTGGGGGGGGGGGGGGGTGGGGGGGGGGGGGGGTGGGGGGGGGGGGGGGTGGGGGGGGGGGGGGGTGGGGGGGGGGGGGGGTGGGGGGGGGGGGGGGTGGGGGGGGGGGGGGGTGGGGGGGGGGGGGGGTGGGGGGGGGGGGGGGTGGGGGGGGGGGGGGGTGGGGGGGGGGGGGGGTGGGGGGGGGGGGGGGTGGGGGGGGGGGGGGGTGGGGGGGGGGGGGGGTGGGGGGGGGGGGGGGTGGGGGGGGGGGGGGGTGGGGGGGGGGGGGGGTGGGGGGGGGGGGGGGTGGGGGGGGGGGGGGGTGGGGGGGGGGGGGGGTGGGGGGGGGGGGGGGTGGGGGGGGGGGGGGGTGGGGGGGGGGGGGGGTGGGGGGGGGGGGGGGTGGGGGGGGGGGGGGGTGGGGGGGGGGGGGGGTGGGGGGGGGGGGGGGTGGGGGGGGGGGGGGGTGGGGGGGGGGGGGGGTGGGGGGGGGGGGGGGTGGGGGGGGGGGGGGGTGGGGGGGGGGGGGGGTGGGGGGGGGGGGGGGTGGGGGGGGGGGGGGGTGGGGGGGGGGGGGGGTGGGGGGGGGGGGGGGTGGGGGGGGGGGGGGGTGGGGGGGGGGGGGGGTGGGGGGGGGGGGGGGTGGGGGGGGGGGGGGGTGGGGGGGGGGGGGGGTGGGGGGGGGGGGGGGTGGGGGGGGGGGGGGGTGGGGGGGGGGGGGGGTGGGGGGGGGGGGGGGTGGGGGGGGGGGGGGGTGGGGGGGGGGGGGGGTGGGGGGGGGGGGGGGTGGGGGGGGGGGGGGGTGGGGGGGGGGGGGGGTGGGGGGGGGGGGGGGTGGGGGGGGGGGGGGGTGGGGGGGGGGGGGGGTGGGGGGGGGGGGGGGTGGGGGGGGGGGGGGGTGGGGGGGGGGGGGGGTGGGGGGGGGGGGGGGTGGGGGGGGGGGGGGGTGGGGGGGGGGGGGGGTGGGGGGGGGGGGGGGTGGGGGGGGGGGGGGGTGGGGGGGGGGGGGGGTGGGGGAAGGGGGGTGTGTGGGGGGGGGGGGTGGGGGGGGGGGGTGAAGGGGGGGGGGGGGGGTGGGTAGGGGGTGTTAAGGTGTGAAGGGTGGGGGGGGGGGGTGTTGGGGGGGGGGGGGGGTGGGGGGGGGGGGGGGTCTTCTTCTTCTTCTTCTTCTTCTTCTTCTTCTTCTTCTTCTTCTTCCTCTTCCTCTTCCTCTTCTTCTTCTTCTTCTTCTTCCTCTTCCTCTTCTTCCTCTTCTTCTTCTTCTTCTTCTTCTTCTTCTTAACAAGCCAGATTATAATGATCATGAAGCAAAGTTTGGAAAGGCTAATGCTTATGCAATGTCAAAGCCTTGGGGAACTTCTCAGCGTGACCCAGCGTTGTTGTAAAGAGAGGCATGGAGCTTTGTTGGTTTTAGTGCGTTCCTTTCTTACTGAGGCCCATTATCCCACTGTCCCTTCACAGTGGGATCTGCTCACATTTCCCTGTTTAAACGCAAAGAGGAGCCCCGCTGTCTGCCACACGGCCGCGCTCATGGCTGCCTGCCCCCACCCACTTAAAAGTCAAGATATAACCAGTGGTGAGCAGAGGTGGGATCCAGCAGGTTCTCACAGGTTCCCGAGAGTAGGTTACTAATTATTTTGTGTGTGCCGAGCGGGGGTTACTAATGGGTGATTTTGCCAGGTGATTTTTGTCTCAGTTTGTCCTCAGCAGTGGCGCGCAGAACTTGAAGCAGTCTAGCAGGAGGCGCACCTGCGTGCGTGGCAGCCTGCACCTGCGTGCATTCGTTTCCCACCCAAGGACCGGCGCAGCGGCTGCGTCCTTGCCACAGCCCCACCCACAATGCCCTGCCCCCTTAGTGCCCCGCCCAGCCCCATTGGTGCTACGCCACTGTTTGAATCCCACCACCATGGGAACCTGTTACTAAAATTTTGGGATCCCACCACAGGTGGTGAGGTTCTATTAATTTATCTACATATTTATCTACCAGATAAATTTATCTACGGGTTCCCAGGGGAGGGGCTTTTAGAGTCCCGGAGTGGCCTGGCGGCAAGGCACCAGGCTGCTCCGGGACTCCGAAAGCCCCCTCGCTCCCCCTCCCCTGGGGTGGTGGGATTCGGCTGGTTCGGCGAACTCAGGAAAAAATTAGCTACTGGTTCTGCCGAACCGGTGCAAACCGGCTGAATCCCACTACTGCATATAACCCTATAAAGGTAGAATCAATATTGTTTATATTGATGGTGTTCAAGCTGGTTTTTGTTGCTTTTGCATTTTTAGGGAAAGCTCTCCATGGATCCCACCCACCCTCCTCTCAGGGATCTACGGCCGGCTTTCCCCTAAAAATGCAAAAGCAATGGAAGCAGCCTCAGCCACATTAATATAAGTAATGCAGAAGATATTGTTGAAGACTTTTGCAGCCGGACTCGGTTGTTGTGGGCTTTCCGGGCTGTGTGGTCTACAAGTCTGGTAGATCTTGTTCCTAACGTTTCGCCTACATCTGTGGCTGGCGTCTTCAGAGGTGTATCAAAGAGAGAAGTGTGTTACATACTGTGTCCAGTGAGAAGGGACTGTTTAGTGGGGTATATGTTGTCCACGTCCCAGGGTGGGGAACCAATCAGTAAGTGTTTGGGTGGAACTTGCTATGCAAAGGTGTGGTTGATTGCATTGTATTGTGGATGAGGTTTTCAGTCCATTTACATTCGTATTCGCATTTGCATTCCCTTCAGTAGCAACAGCATTAGTGAATGCAAGTCCTGTGTGTGGGTGGAGTCCATTGTCCATGAACCTAGCATGCCCTTGGCCTTTGATTCTGGTGTTTTTAAGTACTGGTAGCCAAGCTTTGCTAATTCTCAGAGTCTCTTCCTTCTTGTTGAAGTTGTCTTGGTGTTTGTGGATTTCAGTAGCCTCCTTGTGTAGTCTGACATAGTAACCATCCGAGTTGTCTAGAATTTCAGTGTTTTCGAATAAAATGTTATGTCCAGTTTTGTTTAAAACATGTTCTGCTACTGTAGATTTTTCGGGATGTTGAAGCTGACACTGTCTTTTGATCTCTTTAATACAAGTCTGAATGCTGTGTTTTGTAGTTCCCATGTAGACCTTTCAACAGCTGCAGGGTATGCTATAGACTCCAGCAGAAGTGAAAGAATCTCTCTTGTCCTTTGCTGAGTGTAGCATCTGCTGTATTTTTCTGGTAGGTTTGAAGATTGTTCGTAGGTTTTGTTTTTTCATCAGTTTCCCTGTTTGATCTGTGATTCCCTTGATGTATGGTAGAAATATTTTTCCTGTGGTGGGCTGTTTCTCCTCAGTCCTCTGGGTTTCTCTTGGGCCCCTTCCGCACACGCAAAATAATGCATTTTCAAACCACTTTCACAACTGTTTGCAAGTGGATTTTGCTATTCCGCACAGCTTCAAAGAGCACTGAAAGCAGTTTGAAAGTGCATTATTCTGCATGTGCGGAATGAGCCTTGGTCTTAAAGCTCTTCTGTTTTCTGTTGTGGAGTAGCCATTAGCCTGCAGAGCCCAGTCAAGATGATTGATTTCATCAGGGAGGAAGTGAGGTTCACAAATTTGTGTTGCACGATCTGTCAAAGTTTTGATTATACCCCTTTTTTGTTGTGGTGGTGGTGGTTGGAGTTTTTATGTAGATACCAGTCCGTGTGTGTCGGTTTTCTGTATACTGTGTGGCCCAATTAATGGTTGGGTTTGTGAGACTTTAGCAGGCAAATGGGATAACGTCTCTGAGTTTTCTGTTTGGGCAACTCTTAGCATACTCTGTGATTTTCAAAGTCATAATTTAAAGAAATATTATTGCCTATACCTTGTCTCACAGAAAGATAGAACATCAATGTTGAATTAATCCGCAACCACTTCCTGGATCTTCTTTGTATCAAAAGGAAGTGGTAGCCATCTTAGAGACCAGGAAAAAA
The DNA here is from genome assembly GCF_021028975.2 of Sphaerodactylus townsendi. NCBI lineage: Eukaryota > Metazoa > Chordata > Lepidosauria > Squamata > Sphaerodactylidae > Sphaerodactylus > Sphaerodactylus townsendi. The sequence continues at coordinate 444,494 of NC_059431.1, read as the reverse complement.
ATGATGAAATTGGAAGGTCTGAGTTATGAAAAACCAATGGGTAAAAAAGAATTCCTAGATTACCCCAAGCAGAATGTAGTTAAACTGCTGTGATAGGTCAAGGGATTCCAGAGGTACTGGCATTTTTTTCCTGTGGCAGCCATTTTGGAATAATTGGTGGGTCAGAATTAAAAAAAATTAGTGGGGGAGAATCCTCAGGGGCCAGTGAACAGAGTGCCATTTAAACCGCTGTGATAGCCCAAGGGGTTCCAGAGATATCCGCAGTGGCCAACGTAATATCAGGATTTTCCCCCCTACAGTTGATGCGTACTGCTTTTACTCCTTCCGAACAACACAGAACTGCGTTTTTATCTTTTGGGGGGACAGAGTATACCTTAAGAACATAAGAACAAGCCAGCTGGATCAGACCAGAGTCCATCTAGTCCAGCTCTCTGCTACTCGCAGTGGCCCACCAGATGCCTTTGGGAGCTCACGTGCAGGAGGTGAAAGCAATGGCCTTCTGCCGCTGTTGCTCCCGAGCACCTGGACTGTTAAGGCATTTTCAATCTCAGATCAAAGAGGATCAAGATTGGTAGCCATAAATCGACTTCTCCTCCATAAATCTGTCCAAGCCCCTTTTAAAGCTATCCAGGTGAGTGGCCATCACCCCCTCCTGTGGCAGCATATTCCAAACACCAATCACACATTGCGTGAAGAAGTGTTTCCTTTTATTAGTCCTAATTCTTCCCCCCAGCATTTTCAATGGATGCCCTCTGGTTCTAGTATTGTGAGAATACTACCTTTCAGTAGCCATGAGCCATGTTGACTGAAGGGAACCTCCACGCTCAGAAGCAGTCACCCTCTGAATTATTGGCGGCAACCTCAGTGGAAGGTCTCAGCCTCTGTGTGCTGCTTTTGGGCTTTCGGAAGAACTGGTTGGTCCACAGCATAAGGCGGGATGCTGGGCTGGTCCGGACCAGTTGTCTGATCCATCAGTTCTCTTCTCATGACATTATTAATGCTGTTGTTTTTGTACTGAAGTGGGGATGGTGATCCCCCCCCCATATCTGTTGAAAAATTAGAATAGCTGTACTTATTATCAAATTGACCCTTCTTCCCCTTTTGTGACCAGAGTTTTGCTGCTTCTGAAGTGAAGAGAAGGGATTTTACTTTATTTGGCTAACCAAGTTTGGCTTCCTTGCTGAAACCCGGGGAGTTCTGCTTGTCCACGCCTACTCTTAAACGAGGTTCTTTCTTCCTGTAGGATTTGGCCGAAACAGAAGAGGAGCGGGGAGGTTTTCAGGCCAAGCCATGGGGTAGGTTTTTTTTTTAATGCTGGGTGAAAGGGAGCATCTTAACAAAACAAAAACAAAAAAACCGAACCTATCAGTACAGTTTTAGCTGGGGAGTGTTCATCTGTTAGCCTCTAACAGGAGCAGCAGTGGCGTAGGAGGTTAAGAGCTCGTGTATCTAATCTGGAGGAACCGGGTTTGATTCCCAGCTCTGCCGCCTGAGCTGTGGAGGCTTATCTGGGGAATTCAGATTAGCCTGTGCACTCCCACACACGCCAGCTGGGTGACCTTGGGCTAGTCACAGCTTCTCGGAGCTCTCTCAGCCCTACCTACCTCACAGGGTGTTTGTTGTGAGGGGGGAGGGGCAAGGAGATTGTAATCCCCTTTGAGTCTCCTGCAGGAGAGAAAGGGGGGATATAAATCCAAACTCCTCCTCCTCCTCCTCCTCCTCCTCTTCTCCTTCTCCTTCTCCTTCTCCTTCTCCTTCTCCTTCTCCTTCTCCTTCTCCTTCTCCTTCTCCTTCTCCTTCTCCTTCTCCTTCTCCTTCTCCTTCTCCTTCTCCTTCTCCTTCTCCTTCTCCTTCTCCTTCTCCTTCTCCTTCTCCTTCTCCTTCTCCTTCTCCTTCTCCTTCTCCTTCTCCTTCTCCTTCTCCTTCTCCTTCTCCTTCTCCTTCTCCTTCTTCTTCTTCTTCTTCTTCTTCTTCTTCTTCTTCTTCTTCTTCTTCTTCTTCTTCTTCTTCTTCTTCTTCTTCTTCTTCTTCTTCTTCTTCCTTCTCCTTGCTGATGACACTGCTCACGGTTGGTGGCTGCTTCCAGCTTCACAGTTAAATGTTCAAAGCAGGGAGTTTGGGGGAAAAACCCCTTGTGCTGTGGATTCTGCAGGGCAGAGCATGAGTGGGTGCACTGTAACAATGATCATTAAGGCTTTTTTTCTGTTCAGCAGTAGATGCCCGTTCCTGCTGTCTCTCAAGGAAACTTGGGATCTGGTGGACACTCATGGGGACGCAGTCCAAAGCAAGGGAGAAACTTCCACTAAAATATATTGTCAAAGGCTTTCACGTCTGAAATCTGCTGGCTGTTGTGAAGGCACGGTCTGGTAGTTTTTGCTTCTAACGTTTCGCCCACATCTTCAGAAGCGTGGTGTGACATTCCAGCCATAGATGTGGGCAAAACATTATGAGCAAAAACTACCAGACCACGGCCGCATGGCCCAGAAAAGCCACAATCGCTTTTCACTACAACCTTACGTGGAACACTGAGTTATTGCATCCAATGGAGCGTAGATGCTGCAGGAAATCTGAATAATTCTTTGTTTATTGCAGCCTTTCTAGTACCTAAATACAAAATACATTTTAATGCAGATCTGGGAAACAAAGTAATGGTTCTAATGTGTTTCCTCTGAATGCAAACACTTCCACGTGCATAACATTGTCGACCTATATTCCCATGGGTAGCCAAATCAAGAAGTTGGTCAAATGCAAGGGGCCGAAAAACCAGGTGAACCCCAAGCCCCTGCTGTCTGCGACAGTCAGAGCACCGAGCGGGACTCCTGGAGCCTTTTTTATACTTTGCCAACTGAGCCGGCAGTCGTGATGCGGTGCTAAAGTCCAGAGGGAATGCTGCCAGCATTAAAATAAACCTAACGTCGGCAGCAGACTGGGTGGGATGCAGAATTAAAACGGCTACCTAAGCTCATTCACCACAACCGTACTCCCGTTGGAGGCTTCTGAAATTACATCCTCGGCTGGCAGAGCACAGGGCTCGCTCTTTGGTGCCATCTGGCCATGTTGGATTAATTGCACGTTTGCTTATTCTTGTGCAGTTAACATGTGCCAACTTTGGCTGGATTCTCCTCTTTCCCCTGTGGTAGATCCTGCAATTTGAAGACTGTTTGACTAGAAGACAGATTTGTTTTAGGTCACTTCCTTTTTAAAGGAGCGTAATACTAGATGAAATAAGGCCTTGTTGTGACGATATCCCCTCCCTGCCTTCTACGTGCAGTAGGATGGGGGGGGGGGGTGTTGGCATCTGCTTCACATGGAGCAGCAGTGGCGTAGGAGGTTAAGAGCTTGTGTATCTAATCTGGAGGAACTGGGTTTCATTCCCTGCTCTGCCACTTGAGCTGTGGAGGCTTATCTGGGGAATTCAGATTAGCCTGTACACTCCCACACACGCCAGCTGGGTGACCTTGGGCTAGTCACAGCTTCTCGGAGCTCTCTCAGCCCCACCTACCTCACAGAGTGTTTGTTGTGAGGGGGAAGGGCAAGGAGATTGTCAGCCCCTTTGAGTCTCCTGCAGGAGAGAAAGGTGGAGTATAAATCCAAACTCTTCCTCCTCCTCCTCCTCCTCCTCCTCCTCCTCCTCCTCCTCCTCCTCCTCCTTCTTCTTCTTCTTCTTCTTCTTCTTCTTCTTCTTCTTCTTCTTCTTCTTTTCTTTTCTTCTTCTTCTTCTTCTTCTTCTTCTCCTCCTCCTCCTTCTTCTTCTTCTTCTTCTTCACCACATATGGAAGGTAAGAGCCAATTTTTCTGGCTCTTCAGATGTGGAACTGCCTTCTGCTATCATGGCCGTTGCTCCTTGTTTAGCAGCGGAGTGATCCCTGTGGCCTGTAGATCAGTTTTAATTCTTGGGATAACTCCAGGTTTCCCTTGGGGGTTTGGCCGCCTTACCAGAAGAGGCACTGAACTTGGAGAATGGGAGGGCCCTGGAGACGTTTATAGGCCTGATCTAATGGAATTCCCACCACGTGAACTTGATCCTTAAGAGAAGAGAGCCCCATCACCGTGCCCGTCTTCCACTGTTGGGTGGCAAATGGTTTGTGCTCCTGTACTGTGCCCCGGAATCCTTGCGTTGGTTTGATGTGAAGCGAGGCCTCCTTGCAACCTCAGCTGAGAAAAGCTACATGCTTTAGAAATGGGCTCGTGGTTGGGAGAAATCAGGAGCATGCTGTTCCGTTTCCTGGTTTTAGCCTCTCCTCCTCTCACTGGGGGAAAGTAAAAGCCCTTAAATATCATTATCAGGAGGTGCCACCTGACTCAGCCTGGCCAGACCAGCACGGGTGATTCACGGTTCTCCCAAGACCTGGCATATTTTGCTGACAAAGGTTCTTCAAGTGGAAACACTCGAGTGGGACAGAGGCGTTATGCTTGCATAAAAAACGAGCAGCAGTGGCGTAGTGGCTAAGAGCAGCGGCTAAGAGCAGGTGCACTCTGATCTGGAGGAACCGGGTTTGATTCCCAGCTCTGCCGCTTGAGTTGTGGAGGCTTATCTGGGGAATTCAGATTAGCCTGTACACTCCCACACATGCCAGCTGGGTGACTTTGGACTAGTCACAGCTCTATGGAGCTCTCTCGGCCCTACCCATCTCACAGGGTGTTTGTTGTGAGGGGGGAAGGGCAAGGAGGTTGTAAGCCCCTTTGAGTCTCCTACAGGAGAGAAAGGGGGGATATAAATCCAAAACTCTTCTTCTACTCTTCTTCTTCAAAGCACAGTGGACTACGTGGCCCAGTCTCATTTAATTCCCAATAAAATGACCATGTTTTGGAAGCTCCTCCCTCTGCTTTATAATCAAGCCTTTATTGGCATACCAAATTACCATAAAACAATTGTCCATAAAAGACAGATAAACATAACAAACATTCAGAGTCTTATCAATGGTGTAGTCCAAGTGAACTCATCAAAAGTGGCATTCCCATACACCTTTCCACAGACCAGACTGAAGACCCACCCACAGAACCCAGGCCTCACAATAACGTACAGTATCAGCACTCCACTATAAAACACAGAGTTTGTTGGGGTGGCGCCAAACACAAAACAAGGGATAGGGGACAAGGAAATGGGCGAACAAATTGATCTGACTCCAATAGGTTGCCACAGCCTTCAATTGTCACACCATCTGGCAATCGATAACAAGACTACGACATCTCTCTATGAATCACCCCCAGGTTATTTGACGTTGGATGACCATGAACCCACAGGTTACTGGCAGAAGTAGGCACCGTATACCAGTAGTATTGCACCATAACGAGAAAAAGGGGATGGGTCAGAACCACAAGGCAGTGGAAACAAAAGTCGTACCACAGCTTAATGCTAACAAAATAAGCCGCCTGCTGGAGTGCAGTAACACAGACTTTTTTTTTAACTAATATATTTCTTTTACAATTCAGAACAAAAACGCATAAAGGTATACAAAATGTAACAAACCAGCCATTTATACAAGAATAAGCTAGCCGGAAATCTAGATCCAATGCCGACCTCGTAACGAGACTTCAAGGCTTATTCTGTGAAAATAATGAAAAAAGCAAATAAATAGAAAAATCCACAAGGTCCTTTATGCATTTTTATTTTGAATTGTAAAAGAAATATATAAGTAAAAAAGTCTGTGATACTGCACTCCAGTTGGAGGCTTATTTTGTCAGCATTAAGCCCTAGCCCTGTGGTACCACTTCTGTTTCCTCTACCAAATCTATTGCGACTAATGTTGTATTTACTTATTTATTTTATTCCATTTATATCCTGCCTGTTCCTGCCCGTCGTCCGGCTCAGGCACTGAACTCACCCTTTGGGGGTGAGGCAGCCTATAAATCCAACAAATAAAAAATAAACAAATAAATAAAACTGTTCACAAAAAATATAATAATGAGATAAAACTAAAACCAGAGAATGCAATTTCAGATGGTGCAAAATATGATACTATCAATCAGCCTATGGCCGAGGTGGCGAACCTATGGCACTCCAGATGTTCATGGACTACAATTCCCATCTGCCCCTGCTGGCAGGGGTTGATGGGAATTGTAGTTCATGAACATCTGGAGAGCCATAGGGTCGCCACCACTGGCCTATGGCAACATCCCCCAACCTGTCATTGGTCTATTTCCATAATGAGAGGGACCACAAGGGGCCAATGACAATGAAGGCAGAGAAGAAGGCGGAAAGCGCTAAGAGTGAAATAGAAGGCACTTGATGAAATTAATAATTGGGGGTCAATCATTGGTCGCAAGTTGGTTGGCAGGCCGACGAGGTGGCACGGAGATAGCAGGAGTCCTCGTATATAGTTGATATCAGTGTTCAAATGGCCCTTCATGGTTGTATAGATTGACAGGATTCGCAAGCATAAAGCTCCAAGTCCTCAGCATCTTCCGGTTTTAAAATTTTCAGAAGTAAAGAGTTCTTAGAACTACCTCTTGCCTAGCATGAGCTTGTAGCGATACGGTTGGATGTAGGTTTATTTGTTCAGTTTTTCTGTGCGTTTCTGACTTTCTCAACTCTTCTTGACCTGTAGGACATTTAACCCTGCAGATTATACGGAATCTCCTGCCACGGATGGCTTTGGGAAAAAGCAAGAGTCTTGGGAAGCTGGGCAGAATGACACTGATCATTGCACAGGTAGTGAGACCCCACCACTAAGAAATAAATCTGTAGCTAAATACCTGCGAGGGGTGGCCGTTGGCAAAAGTGTTTGGCTGGGGGTGGGCAGGGTCCGCTCAGGTGTAGCCAACAGTCATTAGTTCATCTAAGCAGATTTCCTAGTGTGGTCTACTGGAGCAGGTTTAGATGTTGTTGTGAGCGTACGCACCAAACTGAGACCATCATATTAAGATGTCGGCAGTTTTAAGGTGGGCATGTGGAATACCTAATTCAGTTGCCTCAAGGTGGAACTCTGTGGACTTCTCAACAGTGGCTATTTGGGGTTCAGAAAATACCCAGGAGTCATGGTGCCCAGAAATGAGCTTACAAACTTGATGGGAAGAATTGGAAACCTTGAAGAAAAATGTCGTTTTACAGTCCATATTTTGGAGGGCAAAAACTTTTAAGCATAAGCATTTTTTTGTCATTGTGCACGCACAACGAAATTTACAGCAGCATTCCTCGATGCACACAATTTCAGACTCATACCCCATCCTCACGTTCCCCTTCATCCACCCATCCCTACGCAGCCCCAAACACATCAACATGAAGCCACAGAGTTTAGCATAGCCACAGCTCTAGAGTAGAAGCTGTCTCTGAGCCTCTTTGTCCTAGTTTTGATAGACCTGCATCGTCTGCCGGATGGTAACAGTTCAAAAAGAGAGTGTGCTGGATGAGACGGGTCTCTTGGAATATTTTGGGCTTTCTTTAGGCTTCGGGAATTATAGAGTTCTTCCAAGGAGGGGAGAGAGCAGCCGATAATCCTCTGTGCAGTAGTGATCACCCTTTGGAGCGCCTTGATTGCCAACATGTTAGGTGCCCTACTAGAGGAGCCAATACATTGGATAAAGTGTATACCAACATTAAGGATGCCTACAAGGTGATACAATTACCACAATTGGGTCAGTCAGACCATTTGTCACTGTTTCTAGCACCAGCATATATTCCGCTTGGGAGGCGGGTGTTGCCTGTAATAAAGACTCTGAAATCAATAACATAATAATAGAATTGTGTGTTCCTTCACAGCAGGGGTTTGGACTTGATGGCCCTCATGGTCTCTTCCAACTCTGTGGTTCTATGATTCTGTGAATGTTGTGGTGTAAGAGGAAGGCTGGGTTTGGTTGGATTTTTTTTAAACCTTATTTCATCTGTACTTGCCCTCTATGTCTTGTAAATCTTGCATAAACAGGAAAAAAAGGCTTTCTTGTATGACTCTCAAAGGTGTGATTCATTCACAATCTACCATTTTTTGGTTGAGGCTCAGTTTGCATTTAGCTTCAGAACATAAGAACATAAGGAAGAGCCTGCTGGATCAGACCAGAGTCCATCTAGTCCAGCACTCTGCTACTCGCAGTGGCCCACCAGGTGCCTTTGGGAGCTTACGTGCAGGATGGGAAAGCAATGGCCTTCTGCTGCTGCTGCTCCTGAGCACCTGGTCTGCGAAGGCATTTGCAATCTCAGATCAAAGAGGATCAAGATTGGTAGCCATAAGTCGACTTCTCCTCCATCAATCTGTCCAAGCCCCTTTTAAAGCTATCCAGGTTAGTGGCCATCACCACCTCCTGTGGCAGCATATTCCAAACACCAATCACACGTTGTGTGAAGAAGTGTTTCCTTTTATTAGTCCTAATTCTTCCCCCCAGCATTTTCAATGGATGCCCCCTGGTTCTAGTACTGTGAGAAAGAGAGAAAAATGTCTCTCTGTCAACATTTTCTACCCCATGCATAATTTTATAGACTTCAATCATATCCCCCCTCAGACGTCTCCTCTCCAAACTAAAGAGTCCCAAACGCTGCAGCCTCTCCTCATAAGGAAGGTGCTCCAATCCTTCAATCATCCTCGTTGCCCTTCTCTGCACTTTTCCTATCTCTTCGATATCCTTTTTGAGATGTGGCGACCAGAACTGAACACAGGACTCCTTCCTGTGTGCCCAGGGACTTGGGAGCAGCTCGTACTGCGGGAGAAGTAGACATTCATTAGACGTCCAAAGGCTGTGACTTTGTAGAGGCTGTTGGGAAGGGGTGTGTGTGTGTGTGTGTGCTTGTTTTCATTTGTTCGTTTATTATGATCCAAGATCTGCCAACATAACGGCAGAAGCTAAACACAAATAGAATAGCGTGGTGTAGTGGTTAAGGACAGGTGGACTCTAATCTGGAGAACCGACTTTGATTCCCCACTCCTCCACATGACCAACAAACTTTAATCTGGTGAACTGTATTTGCTTTCCCAATCCTCCACTTGGGCTAGTCAGAGTTCTCTCTGAACTCTGTCAGCCTCACCAGATGCCTGTGTGGGGAGAGGATGGGAAAGGAGTTCGTAACCTGCCTTGAGTCTTCTTACATGAGAGAAAGGCGGTGTATAAATCCAAGCTCTTAAGAACATAAGAACTAGCTTGCTGGATCAAACCAGAGTCCATCTAGTCCAGCACTCTGCTACTTGCAGTGGCCCACCAGGTGCCTTGGGGAGCTCACGTGCAGGATGGGAAAGCAATGGCCTTCTGCGGCTGCTGCTCCTGAGCACCTGGTCTGCTAAGGCATCTGCAATCTGAGATCAAGGAGGATCAAGATTGGTAGCCGTAGATCGACTTCTCCTCCATCAATCTGTCCAAGCCCTTTTTAAATCTATCCAGGTTAGTGGCCATCACCACCTCCTGTGGCAGCATATTCCAAACACCAATCACACGTTGCATGAAGAAGTGTTTCCTTTAATGAGTCCTAATTCTTCCCCCCAGCATTTTCAATGAATGCCCCCCTGGTTCTCTTCTTCTTCTTCTATATCAGGGGTAGGGAACCTGCGGCTCTCCAGATGTTCAGGAACTACAATTCCCATCAGCCTCTGTCAGCATGGCCAGTTGGCCATGCTGGTAGGGGCTGATGGGAATTGTAGTTCCTGAACATCTGGAGAGCCGCAGGTTCCCTACCCCTGCTCTATATAGAAACAATAAAAATGCTTAACTTGGTTAAGTACTAATTTCAGTATTGGTGGTGGAAATTGTCATCAAGCTGCAGCTGACTTATGGTGATCCCTGGTGGGGTTTTCAAGGTGGTAGACACTCAAGAGGTGGTTTGCCATTGCCTGCCTCTGCATTGAAACTCTGGACTTTTCTGGTGGTCTCCCATCCAAGTACTAATCAGTGCCAACCTTGCCTAGCTTCTGAAATCTGATGAGATCCAGCTAGCTGGGCATCCCAAAACTTTAGTCGCGCAAGGTAGCTGGTAAAGGATTGAAGCATCTGCTTCCTTATCAGACCAGCTGAAGCACAGCATTTGGCCTCTGTTATTTCATCAAAGCAGGGGACATATGGAATTTATCAGATTTGCCTTGAAACTTAGAAGAGTTGGGAGTGATGTCCAAGGACCGAATATCCTTATAAAACGAACAGTGAAGTAACATGCATTCAACTTCAGCTTGCTTTGACGGGAAGAGCAAAATACTGCCCTGACCATAGAAACACTGCCTCTTTGGATTAGAAGGCAGCGTTTCAGGATGTCTTTAAAAATAGTTGTATGCTGCCTTTACCTGCTTGAGGCAGCTTGCAACTAAGGTAATAAAACAAAGAGGGCTTCGTTTCTCCAGTGGATAAATATTTTGAGTGATTGATTCATTTCAACTCACTGAAAACATTTCCACCTGCTAGTTTGTGCCTAGCGGTTGCATTGGCTTTTGATGGCTGAAGACGTTTTCAGGGAGCGTATTTGGTCTCTTGGCACTCCCCTCTAGCTGTCTCACAGTGGTGGAAGAGCGTTTCCTAATGTGTAAAGAGGGAGGTCGCTTCTATTGCTTGGGTTGATCGCTTGCCTGTGTTCTGTCTTTCGTTGCTACAGGAGCATGGAAGAACTCAGTCGAGGAGTGGACTGCCGAAGACTGGAATGAAGATGTAAGTTCATATTTGTTGGGTAGGGAAGAACATTCATTTCTAGGGTGTTGTGGGTTTTCTGGGTTGTATGGCCGCGTTCCAGTAGCATTCTCTCCTAATCCTCTGAAGATGCCAGCCACAGATGCAGGTGAAACTTCAGGAGAGAATGCTACTGGAACGCGGACATACAACCCAGAAAACCCACAACACCCCAGTGATTCCGACTGGGAAAGCCTTTGACAAAACACTCATTTCGTTCTGGGACCATCCTCTACTAGGGAGTCAGCTGGAACATTTTTTTTTCTGATTTCCAGATCTTTGAAATTTAGCAAAAGTAATCATTTGATCCTTCGGTAGGCAACTAGATCTCATTAATTTTTCAAAAAAGTTCTGGCTTACTATTTACAAGATTTGAATGCTGCATCTCTGGCCGGTCGGGGCCACCTAGGTGACTGATGACAGTAAAAAGACATCTTGAAAAAGCAATTAAAATACATATGTAGGAAACAGAAAGGAAGGGGTCACTGAAGGAATGCCAGATGACTCGATGGAAGGGTCCAGGCTAATCTTCCTGGGGAGAGAATTTCATAATATAGTTATTCCATATGTCCCCATATGTCCCAGCTCGACCTTTGCGTTCAGCAGAGGCCAACTTACTGGAGATCCCTGGCCCCTCAATGATGCAGCTGGCCTCCACTCGGGCCAGGGTCTTTACGGCTCTGGCCCCTGCCTGGTGGAATACTCTCCCTCCAGCGGTCCGGGCCCTGCGGGACCTTGGCGATTTCCGCAGAGCCTGTAAGACTGAGTTGTTCCACCGGGCCTTTGGAGGAACCAGCTGCTGAGTTGTGCCCCCCCCCCCCCCAGGTCATGGGTCCCCAATATCATCGGGACCCGTTATTGAGACCTACAGGTCCTAATACCATCAGGACCCACTACCTCTCCCTCCTCCTCCTAGGAGGATTAGGTTTAGGTGGGATGCCATCTTAGGATACTACTGCTGTTTTTATTATATTTATGGAAGTCTGATTATGATGATTTTATACACGGTTTTAATGTTGTACACCGCCCAGAGCCCTTCGGGGATGGGGCGGTATATAAAATAAAATAAATAAATAATAAATAAATAATAATTTTAGCACCAGGAACAAGAATGCCCTGCCTGCCTCGGCTTGTCACCTGCCTAATGTGGCATCCAAAGTAGGACCTCAGGAGATAGCTATAGTGTTGGGTAGGTTTGTAAGGGAATAGGCAGTTCTTTTGATATGACAATCTCAAGCTGTATAGGGCTTTGAAGGTCAATGCCAGAACCTTGAATTGAGTGCAGAAGCAAAAATTGTTTGGGGGGGGGGGGGGCGTATAGTTGAGCCAAAACTGGAATGATATGGTCCCCCTTGTCATCCTTGCTGGTTCATTCTGTACTGATTTTCATTTCTGAATGCTTTCAAAGGGCAGCCCCACACAGAGCTCACTGCAGCAATCTAATCTAGATATTACCATGGCATGCTCTCCCAGCCCCACCTACCTTGCAAGGTAGGTGGGGATGGGAGAGGTTCGAACAAATTGTGACTAGCCCAAGGTCACCCAGCGTGAATGAAGGACTGGGGAAACAAACCTGGCTCACCAGATAAAAGAGTCCGTCGCTCACGTGGAGGAGTAGGGAATCACACCCGGTTCTCCGGATTAGAGTCTACCTGATCTTAACCTTCACCACACTGGCTCTCAAAGTCAGCACCACCTCCTCCTCTGACATCTCCTTCTGAATTCTGTCTGATGAACTGAAGCTTAATCCCAACAAGGTGGAAGAAGGTCTGACTCAGGATTTTAAGGTGTCCCATTCTGGATGGGGGGGGCACTTCAGAGCCAGCTAGCCTGGGTTGCCGCACAAGCGTCTGTAAGCTGGCATCAGTTGCCAACTTCTTTGTGCCCTGCTGGAATTGGTAGGTTGATGAACCACCAAGTTTGAACACCTGCTTTATGCCAGTGTCTCTCTTGGGAGACTAATTCATATTGCTTTGGTCCTTGAGAGGAGTATCTGATCTGACTCAGCATGGGCGCTTCTAGGTATTCACTCCCCCCTTCCCAAGTTTCTGTACTTACACATACAACTTAAGAACATAAGAACATAAGAACTAGCCTGCAGGATCAGACCAGAGTCCATCTAGTCCAGCACTCTGCTACTCGCAGTGGCCCACCAGGTGCCTTTGGGAGCTCACCTGCAGGATGTGAAAGCAATGGCCTTCTGCTGCTGCTGCTCCCGAGCACCTGGTCTGCTAAGGCATTTGCAATCTGAGATCAAGGAGGAACAAGATTGGTAGCCATAGATCGACTTCTCCTCCATAAATCTGTCCAAGCCCTTTTTAAAGCTATCCAGGTTAGTGGCCATCACCACCTCCTGTGGCAGCATATTCCAAACACCAATCACACGTTGCGTGAAAAAGTGTTTCCTTTTATTAGTCCAACTTCTTCCCCCCAGCATTTTCAACGGATGCCCCCTGGTTCTAGTGTTGTGAGAAAGACAGAAAAATTTCTCTCTGTCAACATTTTCTACCCCATGCATAATTTTGTAGACTTCAATCCTATCCCCCCTCAGACGTCTCCTCTCCAAACTAAAGAGTCCCAAACGCTGCAGCCTCTCCTCATAGGGAAGGTGCTCCAGTCCCTCAATCATCCTCGTTGCCCTTCTCTGCACTTTTTCTATCTCTTCGATATCCTTTTTGAGATGTGGCGACCAGAACTGAACACAGTACTCCAAAGTGCGGTCGCACCACTGCTTTATATAAGGGCATGACAATCCTTGCAGTTTTATTATCAACTCCTTTCCTAATTATCCCCAGCATAGAGTTTGCCTTTTTCAACTGAAGATGCCTTCTTCTGAAACAGACCATTGGCCTATCAAGGAATGTTTCCTTTGGCTGGTGGTGGCTCTCCATTGTCTCAGTTGAAGGTCTTTCACGTCACTTGCTGCCAGATTCTTTTTACTAGAAATAACAGGAGTTGAAACAGGGACCTTGGGCTTACAAAGCAGTTATTTTTCCTCTGATCTGTCCCCCTTCCCCTGCTTATATCGCTTCTCTCTGTCTCCTTGATCCCCCCCCCACCCTCTTAGCTTTCAGAAACAAAGGTCTTCACTGCTTCGTCTGTTCCAACTGAGAACCACGTGACGACAGGTCAAAGGTAAGTTTCCGTTTTCCCCTCTATTCCACTTGGGAGAAGCCGTTCCCTCAGTCTAGCTTTATGGTGACCAGGAGTTCTGACTCATGAGCCATAAATGTTCCCGGAATAATTTTTGGAAATGCATTGCATGAGGAGACCCTTTCATCATACCAGGCTAAGTCAGGATAGCACAGGAGTGGTCCAGGTATGGGATTACCTGGACTCATAAACGGAGATCTCCTGTGGATCTTCCTTTACATATTTATTTATTTATTATATTTATATACCGCCCTCCCCGAAGGCTCAGGTTGTTCTGGTTGTTCTCTCCAGGTTTAACAGACAGGATGCATATAAATATTCCTGCTTCCTGTTCCCATGATTAATCTCACCCGGCCCCCCACCTCTGTCCTGGAGTTCCTTGTCAAATAACTCCAGATTTGTTTTTTCGCTCATTTGTTTCTTGGCATACTGAAAGTGCGATACTTTCTGCCAAACGGAGCAGGGACCGTGTTGCTTTGTGGCTCTGTTTGGATTTCTTTGTTGCAAAGTAATCCCAAGACTCTCAGCCTCAGCACCCCCAAGGACCGGCTTGTGTTTTTCATACTTTTGGAAGAGGGTCATTTACCGTGCCAGTGCTGGATTGGTGCTGAGACCTTGTGCTAATGCAAATCTAAATTGGTTTCATGTTTTCCTTCATTCCTCAATGAGGTGTTCTTTAGCTGGTGGGTTTTCTCTTGAGCTAGATCAGGGGTCGGCAACCTTTACCACCCAAAGAGCCATTTGGACCCGTTTTCCACGGCCCTGAAGATCTACCAAGCCGGAGAGGCAACTCCGCACTGAGCCGCCTCTGGTTTAGCCCCTCCACTCACCTTTCCTTCCAGCGCTGGGAGATGGAGGCGCCGGACAGGGAAACCCCCTCTGCCCGACGGAGCAGGCAGCCACCTGCTCCGTGAGGCATAGGGGGGATGGCGTCTGCGGCCTGCCACCTCTCATGCTGCGGGAGGTAGCGGTGCCGGGCAGGGAAACCCCCTCTGCCTGATGGAGCAGGCAGCCGCCTGGTCCGTGGGGCAGAGGGGGGATGGCAGCTGCTCTGGAGGGACACGCCTACGCTACCCTCCGACCTCCAGGGGTCAAAGGGCAGCATGGGCATGTCCCTCCAGCCCTCGAGCAGCTTCTAGAAAGAGAGGTGAGAGTGGAGGGATATGAAAGCGGTGCCTCTGCGCCAGGGAGTTGCCTCCGCCTCCGGTTTGGCTCCTCCGCTCACCTTCCTTCCAGCGCTGCTCTGGAGGGACGTGCTCATGCTACCCTCTGACCTGCGGGCCACACGGAGCCGCAGTATAAGGCTAAAAGAGCCGCATGCGGCTCCAGAGCCGTGGGTTGCAGACCCCTGAGCTAGATGAGATGAGAATATCTAACTACAGGCTTCATAAGTATTCTAGGGATTCCAAAATAAATAAAATAAACAGGGTTGGCCAGGCACCCTTCAGGGATGCTATAAGTTTGAGATACCCTGTTATTGCTTTGGGTTGATCTCTGGCAGGAGTCCCCAACACAGCGCCCGTGGGCACCATGGCATTCAATCAGTCCCTTGCCTGGTGCCCGCCAAGTGTTTTTAGAAAGTGAGCAGGGCCAGGCGAGGCTTTTGCCCGGTGAGGCTTCTGATTGGTCGTGCAGATTTCTCCAAGGCGTTGCTTACCGCGGCAGGTTCCATTCAGCCACTGTGTGACTTGGAAGGAAAACTGCGGCAGCCATTTTGGTGACTCTCTCCTTCTGTCGCACTCCGCCGGAGTCCCTGAACCATAGTGTCTTGTGTCAAACTCGTGGCCCTCCAGATGTTATGGACTACAGTTCCCACCATCCCCTGCCAGCATGCTGGCAGGGGATGATGGGAACTGTAGTCCATAACATCTGGAGGGCCACGAGTTTGAAGAGCATCTGCTCGGAACACAAGATCAGTCCCTGGCATCTCCAGGTGAAGGTATCAAGTAGGCATCAGGTGATGTGGAACACCTCTGCCCGCGATCTTGGAGAAATGCCACCCATCTGAGTAGACAGTAGATTGACAGTCTAGTGCAGTGTTGGCAAACCTATGGCACTCCAGATGTTCATGGGCTACAATTAGCCCCTGCCAGCACGGCCAATTGGCTATGCTGGCAGGGGCTGATGGGAGTGTAGTCCATGAACATCTGATGCCATAGATTCGCCACCGCTAAGCGAACACCACCATGGGTCCTAGTGTGTTGTGGGTTTATGGGTTTGTGTGGTCGCGTGGTAAGCATTTTCTTCTGGCGTTTAGCCCTACATCTGTGGCTGGGCGTCTTCGGAGAGGATCGGCGAAGGCGATCCTCTGTCCATCTTTCCATTCACAGATGTAGGTGAAATGTCAGGAGAAAATGTTACTTGAATGCGCCACACAACCTGGAAATAAGAGATCCCCTTTCATTCCAACTGCCTGCAACCATGAACAGACTGTCCGGGATTCCACCGTATATTGCCCCGCTGTATTCCTTCCAAGGTTCCATTATTCTTCCCTCTTTCTCTCACCACCATCGCATTTCCTGCGTCACTACTTCAGAATCCCGGGACTTCCATTCAAGAAACAGAGTCCTGCAGCCAGCAGCCGGGCAAGCTCAGAGCCACGGATTTTCCAGCACAACCCTCCACTTCTTTAGGAGCCCTCCACCTTCCTTTTGCTGGTAACTCCTTTCCTCCCCAAAGCCTGGTAAAGCTGCTCTTCGGCTTGTTAGAAGTACCGAGTGTTTATTATAGTTTGACTAATGATTTTGCAGAGGAAATAGGAGGTAGTTGTGTACCACACTGCCTTGTTTGGCTGAGATCCTGCATTCCACACAGGTTGAGTCCCTGGCATCTTCACTTTAGTCTCTTCCGCGACACTAAAATAATGTCATTTTCTTTCACAACTTTCTTCCATTCGATTTTACTATTCTGCACAGTTTAAAGAGCACCTAAAGCAGTTTGAAAGTGCTTCCTTCTACATGCTCGAATGTCCTTAAAGGCTCTCAATCAGCACTTTCCGTGTTGAGAAAGGCCTTTCTGTGCTTGGGAGCCCTGGAGAGTCAGTCAGACAGAACAGGCTGTTTCTTGTGTATACTAGGGGTACCCTGTATAAAATACTGAAAGCTGTGTGGTGTGTAGTTGTCCATGATCAGGGTGTTCTCCTAATCTGAGAACTGGGTTTGATTCCCCACTCTCACTCCACCTGAGTGGTAGAGGCTTATCCTGGGCTCAGGGATGTGTTCTGCCACTCCTCCATTCCTTCTAGGTGACCCTGGGCAGTCTCACAGTTCCTCCTGAACTATCTCAGCTCCCACCTGCCTCACAAAGGCGTCTGTTGTAGGAGTCGGCCTATGGGATCCTGGGGCTCGTAAGCCACCTGAGTTTCCCCAGGAGAGAAAGGGAGTATAAATCCAAACTCCTCGTCCGGCTTCTCCTCCCTCCTCCTTCTTCTTCTCCTCCTCCTCTCCTCCCCCCTCTCCTCCTTCTTCTCCTCCTTCTCCTCCTCCTTCTCCTCCTCCTCCTCCTCCTCCTCCTCCCCCTCCTCCTCCTCCTTCTTCTCCTTCCTCCTCCTCCTCCTCGTTCTCCTCCTCGTTCTCCTCCTCCTCCTTCCTCCTTCCTCCTTCCTCCTCGTTCTCCTCCTTCTCCTCCTCCTCCTTCTCCTCCTTCTCCTCCTCCTTCTCCTCCTCCTCCTCCCCTGCTACTCCTTCTCCTCCTCCTCCTTCTTCTCCTCCTCCTCCTCCTCCTTCTCCTCCTCCTCCTCCTCCTCCTCCTCCTCCTCCTCCTTCTCCTTCTCCTCCTCCTCCCCCTGCTCCTCCTCCTCCTCGTTCTCCTCCTCCTCCCCCTGCTCCTCCTCCTCCTCGTTCTCCTCCTCCTTCTCCTCCTCCTCCCTCCCTTCCCTCCCTCCCTCCCTTCCTCCTCCTTCTTCTTTCTCCCTCCTTTTCTCCTTTCTCCTCCTTCTCCTCCTCCTTCTCCTCCTCCTCCTCCCCTGCTCCTCCTTCTTCTCCTTCTTTTCCTTCTCCTCCTCCTTCTCCTCCTCCTCCTCCTCCTCCTCCTCCCTGCTCCCTGCTCCCTCCCTGCTCCCTCCTTCCCTCCCTGCTCCCTCCCTCCCTCCTTCCCTCCCTCCTCCTTCCTCCTCCTTCTCCTCCTTCTCCTTCTCCTCCTTCTCCTCCTCCTTCTCCTCCTCCTCCTCCCCTGCTCCTCCTTCTTCTCCTCCTTCTCCTCCTCCTTCTCCTCCTCCTCCTCCTCCTCCTCCTCCTCCTCCTCCTCCCCTGCTCCTCCTCCTCCTCCTCCCTCTTCTTCTGCTGCTTCTTCTTCTTTTGCTTCTTCTTCTTCTTCTGCTTCTGCTTCTGCTTCTGCTTCTGCTTCTGCTTCTTCTTCAACTCAGAGCTTGGTTATTTGCTAGGATAGCCTTGCTTCTGCATCTCCCGTGGAAGCAAGTTTGTCCTTGCAAAAGATAACCCCAATGATCGCATTTTTGCTTGTAGAATGCATTTTTGGCTTACGGATTCATTCCCCATCAGCTGCTGAACTGACCTACTTGCATTGGATTGTGGGGAGCGGAGTAGATCATACCCTCTGCATAGTAATCAGGCCGTTTTGTTCATCAAGCACAGAGCTGTCCTGGGCCGGAAGACTGTGATGTAGTATTTTTTCCAAGCACATATCCGATTGCTGCCTGGGGAAATCAGTGACTTCTGAGTTTTTCCGGCCTCACCGAGACTGGCCTGCTTGTCGGGAGGAGCCCCAAGCTCTGCACACCACGTTTATTATCATACTAGCGGGGCCCGGCCACGCGTTGCTGTGGCAATTGTCCTTCTCATCACAGTCCGCACCCCACACAGATGTCCATGCAGGTCCAATGATCCATATTTGGGGGCGATCCGTCAAGCCTTTTTGGCATTTGGGAGTGACTAACAAAGTCACTGTTTGCTTTATATATAGATAGATATCTAGTGCCAGTGGTGTCCGTGGCAGTTGACTGAGTAACAAGCTAACAGACTAGTCCAGTGATGGTGAACCTTTTCGAGACCGAGTGCCCAAACGGCAACCCAAAACCCGCTTATTTATCGCAAAGTGCCCACACGGCAATTTAACCTGAATACTGAGGTTTCAGTTTAGAAAAAATGGTTGGCTCCGAGGCATGCGTAACTCAGGAGTAAGCTTGGTGGTTGTCGGTGGCTTTGCTTTGAAGCAATCGTGCAACTCTTCCAACGGGTGAATCATGACCCTAGGAGGGTTTACTCAGAAGCAAGCCCCACTGCCAGCAACCGAGCTTACTCCCAGGTAAAGGATCGCGCTGTAGTTCTTCGCATGAAAATCAGTGGGGTTTAACAGCGCTTAACAGGGTTACCTACACTGCTTCCCCAAAACTAGGTCTTAGGTTTAATGCTGATAATCGAGCCCAGTAGCCCAGGCCAGCCTACCATGTTTCCCTGAAAATAAGACAGGGTCTTATATTAATTTTTGCTCCCAAAGATGCGCTATGTCTTATTTTCAGGGGATGTCTTATTTTTCTGTGTTCTGTTAGTCGGGCATGCTTCCAAACAAAAACTTTGCTACGCCTTACTTTCGGGGGATGCCTTATATTTCGCACTTCAGCAAAACCTCTACTACGTCTTATTCTCTGGGGATGTCTTATATTCGGGGAAACAGGGTAGATGTGTAGGGCGGGGTTGGGGGCGACTCTGTGCGTTCCCACAGAGAGGGCTCTGAGTGCCACCTCTGGCACCCGTGCCATAGGTTCGCCATCACTAGACTAAGGTCACCCAGCTGGCGTGTGTGGGAGTGCACAGGCTAATCTGAATTCCCCAGATCAGCCTCCACAGCTCAGGCGGCAGAGCTGGGAATCAAACCCGGTTCCTCCAGGTTAGATACACGAGCTCTTAACCTCCTACGCCACTGCTGCTCCTTTACATCCCATGATGTAAAGAGAAACACACTTTACCGTGACATCCGATGTAAAGAGAAACACACTTTACCGTGACACCACTGCCGCTCCTTTACATCCCACGATGTAAAGAGAAACACACTTTCCTGTGACATCCCTCCAAAGATGCCAACCATGGGTGTGGGCAAAATGTCAGGAGCTACTAGACCGAGGCCACACAGCCCAGGAAACCCACAGCAGCCAGTAGATTCTGTCTGTGAATCACCATTGGTGCATTCTTGCTGACATTTCTTCACATCCGATGTATAAAATAACTGGCCCAGTTACCAGTTATTCATGTTGTCATTGACTGCTGTAAAACCTCTAAACCATGGGTCTTCAAACTATGGCCCTGCAGATGTTCATGGACTACAATTCCCATCAGCCCCTGCCAACATGGCTAAGTGGCAGGGCTGATGGGAATTGTAGTTCATGAACATCTGGGGGGGCATAGTTTGAAGACCCCTGCTCTGAACCTTTATAAACTACTGAAATGCTGCCTTCTCTCCCCCCCCCCCCTTCTCTGACTGCCTTTCCAGTCTTCGGTCCTCTGTTCCGGATTTGCAGAGTTTGGCTCTTCTAAACTGGCCGCCACTGCTGGGACTCAGTTTCTCGACCAGCTGAAATCCTCGTCTTTGGGTCAGTTCACTTCACAGGGTTCTTCCAGCACAAACGCCGCCTCTGTTCCTGCAACCACCACATCGTCGTGGGATGTAAAGCCTTCTGTCTCCCAGCCTTCTCTCCTCAGTCAGTTTGGTAAGCGTTGAAAGACTTGAGGCATTCAAACGGCTTCGTTTGCTTCTCGAATTGTGTACATTTATTTATTTATTTGGTTTATATACCGCCCTCCCCCGGAGGGCTCAGGGCGGTGAACAACATATAAATAGAGCACATATATCAGATTAAAATCCGTTAACTATAGTTAATACAGGCTCTAATAAATATAAACCCTACCCCATTAAAATGCAGCTTTAAAATCAACATAAAAGATGGCACCTACGATCAATTCCCTCAAAAACCCCAAAGGGAGGGGCGGTAGGATCCACTTGATGTTATTAGGAGAAAGGAGAAGGGGGCCCATCAACGGTTAGCCTCCCCAAAGGCCCGGCGGAACAGCTCAGTTTTGCAAGCCCTGCGGAACTCATTAAGATCCCTCAGGGCCCGGACAGCTGGTGGGAGAGCGTTCCACCAGGCCGGGGCCAGAGCTGTAAAGGCTCTGGCCCGGGTGGAGGCCAGCCGTATCATTGAGGGGCCAGGGATCACCAGTAGGTTGGCCTCTGCCGAACGCAGAGACCGGTTCGGGACATATGGGGTATATATTATATCTCGCCTTTCTCCCCAGTCGGAACCCCAAGGGGCTTCCATCCTCTCCCCCATGTTATCCTCCCAATAACCCTGTGAGATAGACTGTGTGACCAGTCCAAGGTCATCCATCAAAGCTCCGTGACAGAGTGGAGATTCGAACTTAGGTCTCCCACATCCTAGTCTATCACTAATCGCTATACTACTGTGGCTCTCCATTTCTGCATGTTCTCTTCACCTGGTGAGCGGCTGTATTAGTGTTGACCTTCACAGGATTGGTTGAATCTTTTCGCCATCTTGGAAAATGGCTAATTAGTAAATTATTAGAATGTTTTAATATTAGTTGGCAATGTTTTACATATGTCCTGAATAGGCTCTGATACTGCTTCAGTGCGGAGGCCAGTTCTGCCTGGTAGTCCCCACTGCCCCCTGAAGTCCGATGCGGGGTTGGCCAGCCTCCTACTCCGGGCCAGGGCCTCCTTACAGCCCTTGGCTCCGTTCCCAGTGGGTGGGAATGCTTTACCATCTGCTGTCCGGGCCCTGCGGGACCTCGGCGAGTTCCACAGGGCCTGTAAGACCGAGTTATTCCACCAGGCCTTTGGGGATGCCAGCCGCAGACTGCCTGCCCCCTCTGCAGCTCCCACGACAGTTTTGCCATCTTCAGCATTGCCTGACTGCTGATTCCATCCATTTTTGGGCAATGCTGGCCCTCCTGGCCTTTGGGTTGGGCGTCATCTGTGCATGCATTTGTGCATGCATCTGTGCATGTATTTTTATCTGTAATTTTTGGAATTGCTGCTATAATGTATTTTAATGAATTTTAATGTTTTATTGCTATATTGCATTTATGAGATCTTATATTGTATTTGTTTTATGTCTCATTGTACACCGCCCAGAGCCCTCTGGGGGTTGGGTGGTCTATCAAGACTAATATAAATGAATGAATGAATGAATGAATGAATGAATGAATGAATGAATGAATGAATGAATGAATGAATGAATGAATGAATGAATGAATGAATGTTACATTGTGAGCGGCCCCAAGCCTGAAAGGGGAGGGGTGACCTATTCAAGCCAATTAAAAAGAATCCCTAGCCCATCACTCTGACTATACTAGCTCGGTCCCTGTTGCAGAGAGTATCTGTATGGTTCTGTTGCAGCAAGAGTGGCCCCTGGCTGCTGAGATTTTATTCCGACTCAGACTTTTGTGGATGAGGGCCCAGAATGCTTTAATCCCCAAAAGCTGATGCCGGAGTAAAACCTGGTTGGTTTTCAAGGTGCCAAAATAACAACACTGCTAGCGCTAGTGAATGACCCGAACAGAGATACGGTCCCGTTTATGAACTAAAAATAATTAATTTTCCTATTGGGGGACATTGGCAGGAGAGTGGATTTCCAGCAGCATTGCAAAGATTCCCAAGAGAATTCGGGCGATTCCTGGAGATTCCAGGAGAATTGGATAGAACCTTTCTTTGTATTGAATAATTGTTAAATTAACTTATGTTCTCTTTATTGGACCAGCATATCTACGGGACCGTCTCTCCCTATATCACCCTGCTAGGCCCCTCCGCTCCTCGGAGGCGGACCTTCTGGTGATCCCTGGCCCCAAAGTGGTCCGGCTGGCCTCCACAAGGGCCAGGGCTTTTACGACCCTGGCCCCTACCTGGTGGAACAGGCTCCCAGGTGAGATCAGGGCCCTGCAGGACATACAGAGTTTCCGCAGGGCCTGTAAAATGGACCTGTTCCGCCAGGCATTTGGCCAGCCGGGATAACACCACACTTCTGTGACAAATATGTGGCCTCCAGTGGGTGCAAGAATGGGGAAGGGGAAACAATTTTAATCGCCATCTGAATTTTTATAATTTATATATGGTTTTAACTGGGATGAATGTGAAATGGATTTTAACTGTTTTTATATAATTGATGGACACCGCCCTGAGCCCTTTGGGGAAGGGCGGTATAGAAGTTTAATTAATAAACAAATAAATAAATAAATAAATCGGTTTAAGTGGTATATTCATATATCAGTTAATTAGAGGTATTATAAGTAGAGATTCTACTTATAAGAGGGAGACATGTTGTTTGAGAGTTTGTTGGTATGAATGCGGTGTATGTGTGAATGGATAACTGGTTGTTATATTAATTTTCTACACTATTAAAGGATTTTTTTGCACTTTGTCATATCGAGGTTTGCTAAGCGGGGTGTAATATGGTTTTCCAGGTGTCGCTGGACACCAGGAAAGGGTAGCAGGTAGCAGGTTTCAAAGCGCACAACACCTTTTCCACTGTGTCCTTTGGCCAAAGATAGCGCTCTCATGAGCTGGATCAAGGGGGTGACTTCTTTTTTCCTTTGCTCTCCCTTGTCTACGGTGCCTAGATTTCAAATCCCAGCCAGAGCCGTCCCCGGTCCTGAGCCAGTTATCCCAGCGGCAGCAGCAGCAAACTCAAGCTGTCGCCACCCCGCCTCCCGGGCTGGAATCCTTCGCCCCACAGGTAAAAGGCCGAGAGCCGTCTCCCGTCGACAGCCCCACTGTGGTCGGCAAGTTGCTGCACATGTCCACTCTGTCTACGGATAGCCAGATGTTGCCTGCCCTCCAGATGCCGCAGAAACAGATTAAGCCAGCAAAACGGAAGGTCCCTCCAGTTTCCAAGGTAGGGGATAAACCGAAGGGATTAATTAAATAAGCGTGAACGTGGATAAAGTCAAGCTGTGGACGGATGAAAGGAGTCCTTGCTGCCTCTCGCTGATTAAGAATAAGAGAGCAATTAAATTAGGCCGCATATTAGCACATTCTCAGCATCGGAGTCTTGTTTGAGATAGCGGAGGGGTGAGTAGACCGACTGGCGATTTAATGAGCCTGGGTTGACACTGTTGTTAGAAGACAAGGCCGTTGTTAAATGTTTTCTCTCCCTCCTGCCCTCAGTTACTGCAACACCCAGAACCAAAATACCATCAAGAAACAAAGCAGTAAGCCCTCAGGCCGTAACCCCGCCAATTAAAATTTGCCCTTGCCAATTGAAGTTGGCCCTTGCTGGCAGTGGTGAAATTGCAGCGGTGAGAATGAGTTTTCACTTTTTCGATGTTCGCACAGGCCCTAACGCTGGCCTTCTCTCTTAAAACCCAGTTCGAAACCACTGGGCGATAAAGAGGTGCTCACGCTGTGGTCTGAATTGGGAAAGGGAAGAACCCAAATTGGGTGTTGATTCTTTAAGCTGATTAAGCAAGCGTGTTTGCTGTTGTGTGAATTGCAGAAATCTTGAGCCATAGTTGTTGTTTAGCACTACCATGTTTCCCCGAAAATAAGACAGTGTCTTATATTAATTTTTGCTCCCAAAGATGCGCTATGTCTTATTTTCAGGGGATGTCTTATTTTTTCTGTGTTCTGTTCGTCGGGCATGCTTCCAAACAAAAACTTTGCTACATCTTACTTTTGGGGGATGCCTTATATTTCGCACTTCAGCAAAACCTCTACTACGTCTTATTTTCTGGGGATGTCTTATATTCAGGGAAACAGGGTAGCTTTGCTTTGTAGTAGCTCTGTTGTACCTGTGTGTGTGAAGCAAAGCACTGTGTGTGAGCTGGGGGGTCTCTCTAGATGTTCACATGGAAACATAGAGTTGGAAGGGACCTCAAGTGTCATCTTATCCAACTACTGCACAATTCAGGAAATCTGCAACTACCCCCCCCCCCCCCACTCACCAGTGACCCCTCCCTGATGCCCAGAGGAAGACAAAAAATGTCTAGAATCCCTTGGGCCAATTTGACCTGGAAGAAAATTCCTCTCTGACTCCTGAATGGCATTTGACACTACCCTAGGCATGTAAGAAAGGACCACAGTGGCCCTCCCTCTCATGATTTGCCTAAGTTCACAGAATCCTTCTGGCCCCGGACAAAATAATCTCGGACCATGGTAGCCAATTTATGTCCCGATTCTGGAGGCAGTTCATGAAGCTACTGGGTGGAACAGGGGCTTTCCTCAGCATACCATGCGACCATGGACGGCCAGACCAAGCACACCAACTAGACCAGGGGTAGGGAACCTGCAGCTTGAGAGCCGCATGCGGCTCTTCTGCCCTTGCACTGCAGCTCCATGAGCCGAGCCGCCAGCCCCATCCTTGCCCGCCCTGCAGGCAGCAGGGCAGGTGCACCAATTGCCCGGCTTCCCCTCTCGCCCCCCATTCAAGCAGGGCGGGTGCTTTCCCGGCGGCCGACAAGGCCAAGCCGCCGGCTTCATCCTTGCCTGCCCTGCAGGCAGCAGGGCAGGTGCACCAATTGCCTGGCTTCCCCTCTCGGGCCTACTTTCAAGAACGGGCGCAAGGCTGAGCCAGCTGGGTTCTCATCTCTTGCCTCGCCACTTCTGCAGGCAGCAGGGCGGACGCATCCATGCGCTTCTCAGAATGAGCAGAGTAAAAGGTAAAAAAACCCAATATATACAGTGTTATCTTTATTTTAAATGTCAAAAATTATTTGCGGCTCCAAGTGTTTTCTTTTCCCGTGGAAAACGGGTCCAAATGGCTCTTTGAGTGTTAAAGGTTCCCTACCCCTGAACTAGACCTGTGTTGTTACATCAGACATCACAGTGACAATTGGGTCATGCTCCTGCCATTTTTCGGAGTTTGCCTGTAACAATGCTGTGCAGTTCAGTACCGGGAAAAGTCCCTTTCATGTGGTCTATGGCCAGGAGAGCAAACCGTTCCCTCTGGTGGGGTTGCAAGCTCCTGAACCAGGAGGTCTCTAGGAGTGGGTGGCATCCATCCAACGTTCTTGGGAGACTGTTCAGAAATCACTGCGAAAGGCCAAGGAAGACAACAAGAAACAGGCTGGCCGAAAAAGGCGGCCTGTGAGCTGTGTGGTCGGGGACTTTGCTTACTTGTCCACAAATGGTCTGCCTAAGTCAGGGGTTTGCAACCTGTGGCTCTCCAGATGTTCATGGACTACAATTCCCATCAGCCCCTACCATCATGGCCAATTGGTAATGCTGGCAGGGGCTGATGGAATCTATCTATCTAATCCATCTGTCCATCCTTCCTTCCTTCCTTCCTTCCTTCCTTCCTTCCTTCCTTCCTTCCTTCCTTCCTTCCTTCCTTCCTTCCTTCCTTCCTTCCTTCCTTCCTTCCTTCCTTCCTTCCTTCCTTCCTTCCTTCCTTCCTTCCTTCCTTCCATCCATCCATCCATCCATCCATCCATCCATCCATCCATCCATCCATCCATCCATCCATCCATCCATCCATCCATCCATCCATCCATCCATCTTCTATCTCTCATCTAATCTAATCTATCTATACCGCCCTATTCCCAGAGGACTCATTTGTAGTCTATGAACATCTGGAGAGCCACAGGTTGCAGACCCCTGGCCTAAGTTCACAGAATCAGCCGGTAGTGGGTGATGGAAAGAGCCATCGGGTTGCAGCCTACGTTCAGAGGTGGTTTGCCTGCCTGTGCATCACGACCCTGCACTTCCTTGGTGGTCTCCCATCCGAATACTGACCACGGCTGACCCTGCTTAGCTTTTGAGATCTGACAGGATCAGGCTAGGTGGGGCCATCTAGCTCAGAGCTATCAAGAGAACATCGCATCATATTTTTCTCCAGGGGCAGAGTACGGCAGCCCAGTGAAATAACTACAAACCACTTGAGGGGGTGAAAACGCTGTATGCGACCGAGGCTCATATTTAGTGGGATCCATGCAATTAACTGGTTTGCAGTCAGTGCCGTTGTTTCTTAGAAGCCGAGGTTTCCTTTCGTCTGAAACCACGTCCCTTCCCTGCTTCGTATGCTGCGTGCAGCTGCCTTGGCACGACAGCGTCCCGAGAGCAGGAATGGCCGTTCCGTCTCCTGCTTCTTTTACCGGTGGGGTGAATGACTTTTTACAAATAAATTCCTCAGATCCCGTCCTCTGCCGTGGAGATGCCTGGATCCACTGACGTGTCCGGGTTAAACGTGCAGTTCGGAGCTCTTGAGTTTGGATTGGAGACGCCCCTCTCAGAGTTTGAATCTGCTTCAGGCTATGAAAATGCCAGCCAGGCGCCCAACAGCATACTCTACCCAAAGCCTGTAATGTACGTACGCCCCTTCTCTCTCGCCCTCTTTTCTGCACCTCAGTAAGAAGAAGAGAAGAAGAGTTTGGATTTATACCCCTCTTTCTCTCCTGTTAGGAGACTCAAAGGGGTTTACAATCTCCTTGCCCTCCCGCCCTTCGGCAACAAGTACCTGTGAGGTGGGTGGGGCTGAGAGAGCTCGGAAGAACTGTGACTCTCCCAAGGTCAACAGCAAACAATATATATACTGTCTTAGGCTCCGCTTTGTATTTAATTGGCACTCTCCCAAGATCATCCAGCTGACATGTGTTGGAGTGCACAAGCTAATCTGGTTCACCAGATAAGCCTCCACAGCTGAAGTGGCAGAGCAAGGACTCAAACCCGGTTCTCCAGATTAGAGTGCACCTGCTCTTAACTACTACACCAATCTTGATCATACAGCGAGAAAAAGGTCTGCAGGTCCTGGGGTCCAGCTGTAGGGGCTCAGTAGCGTAGTCGTGCTGAAAACAAAAAATAGCAGGTGCCGTGGTTAAGAGCAGTGGACTCTATTCGAGAGAAGGGCAATGAGGATGATTGAGGGACTGGAGCACCTTCCTTATGAGGAGAGGCTGCAGCGTTTGGGACTCTTTAGTTTGGAGAGGAGACGTCTGAGGGGGGATAGGATTGAAGTCTATAAAATTATGCATGGGGTAGAAAATGTTGACAGAGAGAAATTTTTCTCTCTTTCTCACAATACTGGAACCAGGGGACATTCATTGAAAATGCTGGGGGGAAGAATTAGGACTAATCAAAGGAAACACTTCTTCACGCAACGTGTGATTGGTGTTTGGAATATGCTGCCACAGGAGGTGGTGATGGCCACTAACCTGGATAGCTTTCAAAGGGGCTTGGACAGATTTATGGAGGAGAAGTCAATTTATGGCTACCAATCTTGATCCTCTTTGATCTGAGATTGCAAATGCCTTAACAGTCCAGGTGCTCGGGAGCAGCAGCAGCAGCAGAAGGCCATTGCTTTCACCTCCTGCAGGTGAGCTCCCAAAGGCACCTGGTTGGCCACTGCGAGTAGCAGAGAGCTGGACTAGATGGACTCTGGTCTGATCCAGCTGGCTTGTTCTTATGTTCTTATGTTCTTATGAGAGAACCTGGTTTGATTCCACACTTCTCAGCATGAAGCCTGCTGGGTGACCTTGGACTAGTCACCGTTGTCTTCAAACTCTTTCAACCCAAATTCTTTTCCTTCTAAAAGCAAAGAGTTTGTTTTTTTAAGTTGCCTAAAGTATTATATGTCCAGCTCAGACGTAGCTTTGGCAGGGGCTGGTTAATGTCGTGGCGAAACCTGAGTCGGGGCTGACAGTGATGACCGATGATTTTTCCTTTTCCAGCGATCCTTTGAATACCTCTTTGCCAATGTCCAATACCGTGCAGGAGCCCACCTACAGCGCCCCTCCCGTCACCTCCAGCAGCCTGGGCTGCTCTTCCCAGAGCACGAGTCCCGTAACAACCACCTCGTCCTACGACCAGGCCTCTCTGCACAGCAGGATAACGTACCAAAGTTCCATGCCTCCGTCGGAAGCAGCCCCACCTGCCGTCATGGTGAGTAACTCTCCACAAGCACTGAAGGCGCAAAAATCAGTGTGGTTGTATGCAGAGGAGACTTATGGTATGGGGCCATCACAATCTCTCTTTTTTTAACTTTATTTATTTTCAAAATCAACAATTAATAAATCAACAATTAATTCATTAGGTACATTAACTTTTTGTCATCACAGTGGTTACAGGAAATGTATATTAATAGAGACAGGCACAGACAATACCTACAAAATGATACACTCAAGGGATAAAAATCTTCAATATTGGTATAAATCAAAGTATAGCAAAAACAGTTTAAAAAGGAGTATGGCTAAGACTTATTACACATCTCAAAAAGGATATTGAAGAGATAGAAAAGGTGCAGAGAAGGGCAACGAGGATGATTGAGGGACTGGAGCACCTTCCTTATGAGGAGAGGCTGCAGCGTTTGGGACTCTTTAGTTTGGAGAGGAGACGTCTGAGGGGGGATATGATTGAAGTCTATAAAATTATGCATGGGATAGAAAATGTTGACAGAGAGAATTTTTTCTCTCTTTCTCACAATACTAGAACCAGGGGGCATCCATTGAAAATGCTGGGGGGAAGAATTAGGACTAATAAAAGAGAACAGTTCTTCACACAACGTGTGATTGGTGTTTGGAATATGCTGCCACAGGAGGTGGTGATGGCCACTAACCTGGATAGCTTTCAAAGGGGCTTGGACTGATTTATGGAGGAGAAGTTGATCTCTGGCTACCAATCTTGATCCTCTTTGATCTCAGATTGCAAATGCCTTAACAGTCCAGGTGCTCAGGAGCAACAGCCGCAGCAGAAGGCCATTGCTTTCACATCCTGCACGTGAGCTCCCAATGGCACCTGGTGGGCCACTGCGAGTAGCAGAGTGCTGGACTAGATAGACTCTGGTCTGATCCAGCTGGCTTGTTCTTATGTTCTTATGTACACTTTACCGTTCTCATTCATTCCTAAAGTATTGTGTAAAACATTAAACGTAACTTTTCCTATTACCTATTATTCCCTATTCTTTAATGTATCAGTAACATGTAATAACAAATTTACAAAACAACTGAATAACTTATAAATAGATAATTCTATCTATGTAGCTTTAATCTCTTTTGACATACTGGTATTTGTCAGAGACTCTCTATTGTTACCTTCGAATGTAGTTGACTGTTTTTAAGAGCACTTTTGCCTTTTCAAATGCTTTAACTTGAAATATTGTCTAGTTCATGCAGTTTGACACTGAAAATTCAGGGGGCTTTACCCATGTGCTGAGTAATCCTTTCTGCCATGCGGTCTGGCGAGTCGGTCATTATCTCTCATTGGCAGATTTGGGAGTGAGCTGGAGGAGAACACTGAATTTGCCTGAGGCTATCTGATAAGTTTGGGGCCGAAGAGGCGTTTGAATCACATCTGTTGCCACGACAATAGTCTTGCCTCCTCCTCCTCCTCCTTCATACTTAAGCTACATGCATGTAAACATTCCCTTCTCACTGGACCCAGTGTGTAACAGACTTTCCTCTGTGATACACCTCTGAAGACGCCAGCCACAGATGTAGGTGAAACGTTAGAAACAAAATCTACCAGCCCATGGCCACACACCCCGGAAAACCCACAGCAGCCAATCTGCATGATTGATTTTTGAATGTCACTTCTTTGGGCAACGGGGTCATTGATTTGTTCTTTCCCTTGCAATTCCAGAATGGACATGGCAGTGTTCGAACGCAGCCAACCCTTGACAGTAAGTTCATCAGCCCTTTGTTGTCTGTTGGAGTGAGTGCTCGGGTCCCCTTTCCTTGTCAGAGCTTCTCTCTCCCCCCCTTTCCCTTTCCTTGTCAGAGCTTCTCTCTCCCCCCCTCCCCCTTCTTGATGGAAGCAGTTTGTATCTGTGGAGAACATATTAATTTTGTTGAAGGCTTTTGCTGCCAGCATCAACTGGCTGTTGTGGGTTTTCTGGGCTGTGTGGCCGTGGTCTGGTAGTTTTTTGCTCCCAGGTTAAAAAACTACCAGACCACGGCCACGTAGCCCAGAAAACCCACAACAGCCAGTTTATTCATTTTGTTTTCATGTCTAACAGCTGTAAGTTCAGCCATGTGAAACTTTCTGCAGGGTGTATTGATGGAGTCAAACAGTATAGAATTCCCTTCTCTGTGTTGAATTCACTCTAATGTTCATAGAACTTTCATTCAGGCTTCATAGAATTGTAGAGTTGAAAGAGACCCCAAGGGCATCCAGTCCAACCCAATATCGTGCAGGAATACATAATGAAAGCGCTCCTGACAGATGGCCATCCAGTCTCTGTTTAAAAACCTCCAAAGAAGGAGACTCCACTACTCTCTGAGGCAGTGAATTCAACTGTTGACACCGCCCTGTGTCTTTTCTGCTGCTTACATCCTCTTCCCTCCCAACACTCCAGAAATTACTCTCAGGTGTACCCTTTGCTAAGGGGAGTAGAAGTCCTCTCCTGTCTCATCATAGGTCAATCTTGTCTGCTGTGACTTGGCTCTGCCTGTTCGGAGCAGGAGTCTCTTGCAGCCCTTGGATCCGAGATGCTGTTAACTAGAGATGCCAAGAGTTGCAGCAGGGACTTTGAGAGCCAGTATTGTGTAGTGGTTAAGAGCAGGTGGGTTCTAATCTGGAGAACCGGGTTTGATTCCCCCCTCCTCCACCTGAGTGGCCGAGGCTTATTTGCTGAACTAGATGTGTTTCCACACTCCTACATTCCTGCTGGGTGACCTTGGGCTAGTCACAGTTCTTTGGAGCTCTCTAAACCCCACCTACCTCACAAGGTGTCTGTTTTGGGGAGAGGAAGGGAAAGGAGCTTGTAAGCCACCTTGAGTCTCCTTACAGGACAGAAAGATGGGGTATAAATCCAAACTCCCCTCCTCCTTCTTTCCAGCAAAACTGTATTTCAATTTGATTGGCTATTTTGGGGGAAGAGACTCCTCCTAGAACAGGAGTGTCCAGCTCTGGCCCTCCAGATGTTCATGGCCTACAATCTCCATCAGCCCCTGCAGAGTTGGACTCCCCTGTTTTAGAATACCTTGGTTGAGCTCTACACGAGGAACATGGGAAAGGTAATGATGTTCACTTTTCCAAGCACATATCCGATGTCACAGGCTGTGGAAAATTATCTGACTGAACCTTTTCCGATGCCTTGTGTTGGGTCAGAAGTATCAGGAGGGGTGCTGTGTGGCTTCCGGGCTGTATGGCCGTGTTCTAGCAGCATTCTCTCCTGACGTTTCGCCTGCATCTGTGGCTGGCATCCTCTGAAGATGCCAGCCACAGATGCAGGCGAAACGTCAGGAGAGAATGCTGCTAGAACACGGCCATGCAGCCCGGAAACCACACAGCACCCTAGTGATTCCGGCCGTGAAAGCCTTCGACAATACAGTATCAGGAGGGTTTGCCGTTGCCTGACTCAGTCGCCTGCACTTTTACCCCCAGCAAACTGGGTGCTCGTTTTACTGACCTCGGGAGAACGGACGGCTGAGTCAAAGGCAAGTCATTCATTGCAGCGGGGCTGAACCGCCTGAAGTTGCTTGGCTGGTTAAGCCTGTTCCTTCCACACCCCATCCAGTTTCCATCTGCAGCCGTGATGGGGGGGCCCTCTTCTGAGTGCTTTTCTCCCCTGCCTTCCTCCAGGCCCTGCATCAGTTCCAGCATCAAAGCCGGAGACCTCTCTTCCCTCGCTACCTGCCAAAGGGTCCTCTCTGCCTAGCACCGTGGCCACCACCACTTCACTGCTGCCTTCGGGGCCACTCCAGACAGCATCGCTCCCCAGTTTGCCGCAGTCCAGTGAACTGGCCAGCAGATCGCTCTCCCAGTTAAGCAGGTATAGCCAGCCATCGGGGGGCAGTTGTGGAGGGAAACGGGGTGCCCACAGAGCAGGCAGGAAGTCAGATGTCCACCTCCAGGTGGACACCCCCCAAACCCTGCAGTTCAATGTAGCAAAATGTAAAGTGACGCACATAGGGGCAAAAAATCCACACTTCACATACACGCTACAAGGGTCAGTGCTATCAGTCACAGACCAGGAAAGGGATTTGGGCGTCTTAGTTGATAGCTCCATGGGAATGTCAACTCAATGCATGGCAGCTGTGAAAAAGGCAAATTCTATGCTGCGGATAATTAGGAAAGGAGTTGATAATAAAACTGCAAGGATTGTCATGCCCTTATATAAAGCTGTGGCTGGCGCCGACCGCGCCATTTGGAGTACTGTGTTTAGTTCTGGTCTCCACATCTCAAAAAGGATATCGAAGAGATAGAAAAAGTGCAGAGAAGGGCAACGAGGATGATTGAAGGACTGGAGCACCTTCCTTATGAGGAGAGGCTGCAGCGTTTGGGACTCTTTAGTTTGGAGAGCAGACGGCTGAGGGGGGATAGGATTGAAGTCTATAAAATTATGCATGGGGTAGAAAATGTTGACAGAGAGACATTTTTCTCTCTTTCTCACAATACTAGAACCAGGGGGCATCTATTGAAAAATGCTGGGGGGAAGAATTAGGACTCATAAAAGGAAACACTTTTTCATGCAACGTGTGATTGGTGTTTGGAATTAATGCTGCCACCAGGAGGTGGTGATGAGCCCACCTCACCTGGATAGCTTTAAAAAGGGCTTGGACAGATTTATGGAGG
Organism: Sphaerodactylus townsendi; assembly: GCF_021028975.2. NCBI lineage: Eukaryota > Metazoa > Chordata > Lepidosauria > Squamata > Sphaerodactylidae > Sphaerodactylus > Sphaerodactylus townsendi. Next base: position 411,302 of record NC_059431.1, on the reverse strand, counting down.
AGAAGTCGATCTCTGGCTACCAATCTTGATCCTCCTTGATCTCAGATTGCAAATGCCTTAGCAGACCAGGTGCTCAGGAGCAGCAGCAGCAGAAGGCCATTGCTTCCACATCCTGCATGTGAGCTCCCAAAGGCACCTGGTGGGCCACTGCGAGTAGCAGAGTGCAGGACTAGATGGACTCTGGTGTGATCCAGCAGGCTAGTTCTTATGTTCTTAACCCAGTTTCCTTCCCCCGGACTAGACTGTGCAGGTTTTATAAACCAGAGCTCCCTCAAAAACTCACCTGTACCCCTCACAGCGGCCAACAGTAAAAGGACTTGAATGGTACTTTCCTGACTCATTGCTTTGACGGCCTGGTGGCCCCAAGCGGCATCACACATAACGTAATTTAATTACCACCCACAAAAAGCTGAACTACTGGTCGCTTGGTCCTATTAGTGGAGTCAGATATCGAAAACCAAGTTAAACTTTGCAAAGAAGAATAAAGTTTATCAAATAAAAACTGCCCCAAATATTTCTGCTTCAGATCTCTCCAGCAGCTGCAGGTCAACCAAATATAGCCTCGATGTGGTTGTTTCCACATTCGCATCTTCTGTCTGAGTAGGGGACACCTGTGCAGCGTCCTTTGGTCACCTTAGACGGAAAGGCGTTCAGCCTAGCTAGCACGAAGGGCCTTCTGCACGGAGGTATCGTTAAATAGATAGCGTACTATGGGATTGTCAAGCCCCGGATCTGTACTCAAATCAGACCCTGCAACATTCAGTTCAGAAGTCTTTATTGGCAGACAACGGTTAGCAAGAGGTTGAAAGCCAATTCTGAATATGGCTTCCCTGAACACTCTTCCAATCCCCCAACACCTCCCCCTTCCCTTAACCAAACTACAAAAGCTCAGAGAAAGAAAGGAATGTGTGAAAGGCTCAAGGCCTGGGAATAAATAAGGTCCTGGGTGCCTCTGCTTGGTTCCCTAGGCAAAGTGAAAGTACTCCAACACTCCATCCTTTGGGGTGCTGTGTGGTTTCCGGGCTGTATGGCCGTGTTCTAGCAGCATTCTCTCCTGCCGTTTCGCCTGCATCTGTGGCTGGCATCTTCAGAGGATCTTCAGAAGGCGAAATGTCAGGAGAGAATGCTGCTAGAACACGGCCATGCAGCCCGGAAACCACACAGCACCCCAGTGATTCCAGCCGTGAAAGCCTTCGACACTCCATCCTTTTCCCTCCATACCAGGCTGCAGCTATGCCTTCCCGGATGCCAGGCTTCCGCCTGACAGGGATATGTTAGGTCAGTGGTGGCGAACCTATGGCACGGGTGCCAGAGGTGGCACTCAGAGCCCTCTCTGTGGGCACGTGCACACAGAGTGCATCATGTGAGGGGGAAACCCCACTGATTTTTATGGGAAGAACTAAAGCGCGATCCTTTACCTGAGAGTAAGCTCAGTTGCTGGCGATGGGGCTTGCTTCTGAGTAAACCCTCCTAAGGGTCGTGATTCACATGTTCGAAGCCAATGACTGCCACCAAGCTTACTCCCGAGTAATGCATGCCTTGGAGCCAACCATTTTTTCTAAACTAAAACCTCAGTATTCAGGTTAAATTGCCGTGTTGGCACTTTGCGATAAACAAGTGGGTTTTGGGTTGCCGTTCGGGCACTCGGTCTCGAAAAGGTTTGCCATCACTGTGTTAGGGGGAACTGGGTCATGGGTAGCTGCTGAGCAAACCTGTAGTTCTCCCTCTCCGTCCTGTGTAGACAGCAGTGGGGAAAGAATGCCAGTTAGGGAAGCGAGGATAGAACTGGATCTTCTTGCTAACACACACCTCACCAGAGGCATGGATCATCGAGAACTACGTTGGCTGCATAAGACTTCTGCTCTTGGGGGGGCCACCGACCTTGTGCAAACCTCAGTCTGTGCCGGTGCTTGGAGATCCTTTGTGAGCTGCTGATCCGGTGTCAGGTCTTGAGACTGAAGTCAATAAGCGGACTCTGGATGCTGGATCAGAAGTCTTTATTGGTAACAGCTGGTACCTGGTTTTCAGAAAGCCAGTTCTGCCTGATTACCAAAATACGGTTGCCTTTATCCCCTTGGAGTTCCCGCCATAAGTCCCCCCTCCCTGTTTCCCATATAATGTGAGAACAACACATCGTAAAAGAAAGATATTTGGGAGTTGAGCCTCTCAAGGCCAGCGCAGTGATAGTCCTCAGCCACCTGCCCAAACCTTGCTGGGAAGGTGCCAGTAGCTTCTCGTTAGCATCAAAGGAAAGTGAAAGGAAGGGGGAAAAAGCCCGTTAACCTATCAGAAGGGGAAGACAGCTGCCCCCTCCCCACGGCCAGGTGTGAGCTCTCGCACCCAATTCCTCCCCTTTGATGGCAGGGGGAAGCACAGCCTGGCATCTGGTCAGGAGTGAGAGTTTCAACCACTTTGCTTGGTTCTTCCCTTTCCCTGCTCAGGTGCACCCCCAGCACTCAGGCGCGTGCACAACTTAACTCCTTCTCTTCCTGTTTCCCCCAGTTCTCTCTCCAACCATCAGAGCAGCCTCTCTTCCGTCTCAGCACTTTCGTCCGCCGCGTTGCACACGGTGAGTGACTCGGAGCGCCTCGCGATCCGTTGTGGCTACCAATCTGTGGCTACCAATCTTGATCCTCCTTGATCTCAGATTGCAAATGCCTTAGCAGACCAGGTACTCAGGAGCAGCAGCAAAAGGCCATTGCTTTCACCTTCTGCATGTGAGCTCCCAAAGGCACCTGGTGGGCCACTGCGAGTAGCAGAGAGCTGGACTAGATGGACTCTGGTCTGATCCAGCAGGCTCTTTCTTATGTTCTTAAGGCCATTGCTTTCACATCCTGCATGTGAGCTCCCAAAGGCACCTGGTGGCCCACTGCGAGTAGCAGAGAGCTGGACTAGATGGACTCTGGTTTGATCCAGCAGGCTAGTTCTTATGTTCTTATGTTGAACGTTCCTCCTCCCTGGTATACTCACAGAGCCATGCAGGAGGGAAAATGTTTTTCAAACAGCACAGCCATTGGGAAGCTTGTCCTGAGCTGTCACTGTCTGTTCTCCAACTGCAACCACCGCCGCTCCCTAGCTGTGCCTTGTGGCGTGACTTGTCTGTTATAGAGGCTTCTTCTGTGGCTGGGTTCCCCAACACGATACCCATGGGCGCATGACATCTGCCAACACCCTTCAGTGAGCCAGTGTGGTGTGGTGTTTAAGAGTCGGTGCACTCTAATCTGGAGAACCGGGTTTGATTCCCCACTCAGCCACTTGAGCCATGGAGGCTTATCCGGTGAACCAGGTTAGCTTGTGCACGCCAACACATGCCAGCTGGGTGACTTTGGACTAGTCATAGTTCTTCAGAGCTCTCTCGACCACACCTACCTCACTTCCTAGGGTGTTTGTGGTGAGGGGGGAAGGGCAAGGAGATGGTCAGCCCCTTTGAGTCTCCTTACAGGAGAGAAAGGGGGGATATAAATCCAAACTACTCTTCCTCCTCCTCCTCCTCTTCTTCTTCTTTTGGCCTTTAGATCGGGCGCCTGTTTTTAACAACTTCTGTTGTTTTAATTGTATTTATTTTTAGTAACTGCTGCTCAAGTTTTAATGGGTTTAAGTTATATTTTTGTATTGATTGCTGTCTTAGAGAACAGCTGTATTGTGAGCCGCCTCGAGCCCTTCGGGGGTGAGGCGGCCTATAAATTCAACGAATTAAAATAAATAAAAACAAATACATTCCTCCTCCTCCTCCTCCTCCCCCTCCTCCTCCTCCTCCTCCTCCTCCTCCTCCTCCTCCTCCTCCTCCTCCTCCTCCTCCTCCCACTCCTCCCCCCTTCCCTGCCAAGTGGTTTTAGAAAGGGAGTGGGGCAAGGTGGGGCTGTTGCCCAGCAAAACTTCTGACTGGCTGGAGGTTTGGCTGTGCAGAATTCAGAAATGTTCATTCGGCAGCCACTGCCACCACAGCACAACGATCTTCACTGGCTAAAGGAAGGGAAGCTGCAGCAGGCGTTGCAACGTCGGCTCCACTTCCTGCAGCCTTCTTTTTTCTTTGTGCACCCACCGAAGGTGCCCGCAGGCTTAAAAAGGTTGAGGATTGACTGCTCTGTGGTTAAAAGCGGGAGCAGATTCCAGCTGAAGGGTTGCCACACGAAGGACAGAGAGATCTAGGATCAGCAGTGTTGCAGTGCAGGCCAGGGAGACATCCAAGCTCCAGGGTAGGGGCCGGGTGGTGGCCTCCAGGAAGGGAAACCCCAGCTCAGATGATATTTGGCACAGTCCCCTTCTGGGGTGAGTTTGAAGCAAAGGCCGCTCTCCGTATGCAAACATGTATCCCTGAATTTGTGCACAGCAGTAAGAAGCGACTGTTTAAATTTTTTAGGGGGTTTTGGCTCTGCGTCGGTAATTGGGTCCTAAAGGAGTCGGTTCTTGCCTTGTGGTGACCTCCTCTGGAGAAAATGACCAGGAAAATTCCTCGAGTCACTTAGCGCCATTTGCTTTCCGCGACAACGTCAGCGAGAGCCGGGGAGGCAACCTGGAGCCCCTGTGGAAGGCAGAGGCTGGCTGTGCTTGTGCGCGTGTAACCCCTCTGTTCAGAATGGGTTGACCCAGAAAGGGGTGGAGACTCAAAGCAGCAGAAGGCCTCAAAAACTGGTGAAGTTGGAGGAAGCAAGGCTGCCAGGCTGGGACCTTGATTTAATCCTTTATAAGCTCTTAACACCTTGTTTTAAGGGCTTACTATGTATGTAGTTGATGGGAGTTCGTTTGGGGACCTTCATCATCTTGGATCCCGTTCACCAAGCCTCTGAAGTCTTCATAAGCCAACCACCAGCAGGAAGAATTGGACTTGGCATTATCAGTAGATTGTAAATATAAGGACTTGAAATGCAACCTAAAAGGACTGTAAATTGTTAATGTTAAATGTTTATGTTAAGAGTGTTATTTGTTAAGGAAGTAAACCATTTTGTTTTAAATTTAGTTCTTTGCAACTCCTTCCAAGTTCTGCCCCACAGAACCCACAGATAGAGGTTACACGCTCCCTCCACTCGCTTGCCTACAGATTTTCCTGTCTCACCTTGCTTGCCCTTCGCTTGCTTTTTAACACTCTTTCTCTGTGTGTATTTGCATCTGTCTCTCTTTCTCTCTCCTTTCCAGCACACTAGCGTTGAGAACTCCACCGCGCTCCATCCTCCCGCAGCCTCTTCCGTCGCTTCGACCTCGGCCGTTAGCACCACCTCTGCGGTCTCCAGCATGGCCGGCGCTACCAACAGCCTTGGTCTGAACGTGGCCAGCATCTCTCTGCCGGCCCCCACCACACAGGCTGCTCCCTTAGTGTCTTCAGGTTCGCAATATTAACAACCGGTCGCGTGGATGTAGGGAGAGAGGACTCCGCTGTGCAGGTCTGCCGCTGAGCACCTCTTGGCCAGCTATGCCTGCGCCGAGAATATCTGTGCCTTTTCTTAAAAGACTCTTGCCTTTCCCAGCCCACTTTGCGCACTGGCCTGTGAAATAAAAGTTGCCTGCATTTTTAATGTGTGGGAATATTTGATGGGGAGAAATTTCTAGCGTTTAATGCATGCGTTTAAAAGGAACTATAAATTACTCCTTTCCTTCCGTTACTCTCCACTTTCCAAACAGTCTCCGGTTGTTTGAAAACACAAACCGTGGAAGCCGAACTTCTTGCGAAAAACAAAACACTAACTGTGCAGTTCCATGTTTATTTTGACAATTCTGTTTGCAGAGGCTGCAGTATATAGTCAGGCTGTGGGGTTTTTTGTTTTTAAACATCTACCAAGAAAGTCAGTGTCTCTTGTGGCGAGGTCAGATTCCGTGGGTTGAAGGCTGAGGGGTGGGGCTCAGAGGTGGAATTAGTTGCTTTGATCAGAGGCAGAAGAGGCAGGGATAAAGCATTTTCTCCCAAGTGCCAGGGGCTATAAAATTCTTACAAAGAGAGTGTGTATGGGAGGGGGTCACAGGGTTTGCTCCCTGGCAGAGAGTCCTGTGTGACCCAGTCGGAGTAGAGGAATCAGTGTAGTCTGATGCAGCAGTTTCAGAAGTGGGATCTAGCAGGTTCTCACCAGTTCCCGAGAGTGGGTTACTAATTATTTGTGTGTGCCAAGAGGGGGTTACTAATTGGGTCTGCTTTTCCGTTAGAAATTCCATTAGGTCCCAAAATCATAAAGTCCTGTTGTTTCCTATGTGGCTGGTTAGCGAAGGTCGAAAACGGGATAATTCTCCCTGTTGGGCTGTTTTAAAAACATGTTTTAGTAATATGGTAAAGTTCCTTGTTTAAGGAAAGTATCCTTCTTTCGATTCCTAGAAACAAAATTAAGTATTTGAAAGTATTAAGTATTTGACAGGCAGTCGATTAGAGGAGAAGTAGTTGTTTCTGTTGGCCGTAGACGATAGGACTTGCTAGAATGAGTTTAAATGATGGACAGAAAGATACCAGCTGGAAATTAGGAACTTTTTTTTAACAGTAAGAGTTTTTTACAGTAACAGAGAAATTATTAATGCCCCGCCCCCCAAATGCCCGGCCACGCCCCCGTCGTGCCCCGCCCAGCCCCATTGGCGCTACGCCACTGTTTGAATCCCACCACCATGGGAACCTGTTACTAAAATTTTTGGATCCCACCACCGAGCAGATTCAAACAATTGCCCTTGGGTTGTCTTGGAGGACTGTTTGCATCTTACAGTCGAGTAAACTTGTTCCCATTCCCGAGGACCGGTGCCCAAGGGATTTATTTCCCAATGGCTTTCCTCAGCTAATGCCTGCTTTCCCAATTAGACCTTGCGGCCGTTTTCAGGAGGCGAGTGAGCCCTTTTTGACCGACACCACGAATTGCGTCAGTTGAGCCCACCCTACAAGCATTTTCCTGTGTCGTTTAAGGCTGGCTGGCATGACCCCTTTTGGCCAGCAAGGGAATGCAGGTTGGCCAAGCTGGAATCGACACGATCGTCTTGCATCCAGCGGTAGGCAGAAGCGTCCCGACTAACACATGAAGATAAGCTCTGATGCGCAGCATGTGAGCAGAAGAAAGCTGGAGGAGTCAGTCTCGGCATCCCTGCCCTCGAGTAATTTCCTTTCTTCCACAGAAACATGTTGTCCCTGTTTCATTCTCACTGGTAAATGTGCACCTCTGGTGTGGTCGTTTGTTGATTCCTTTAAAAACATCCGTGTCTCACCTTTCTCTCTGCGTGGGCAAAGCATAACGAACAGGCAAACTGCCAACCAGTCCATCAGAAACCATCAGAGAATCTGCCCCGCAAATGTGAACCGATCTCCTCCAGCTGAGCATAGCGGAAGATCCTCCGAGGCCAGCGGATAACCCAAGTCAGCGTGTTTAGTTACTCCCCCAAGAGCCGCCCTTGGGCGCGTCCTGGTTTCACAGCGTCAACCCAAACTTCCCTTCCCTTCCGCTGTGCTTTCCGTTTTAGCAGCCAAAATCCAGCTGTGTTTCGGCATTCCAAGTGCAGTCGGAGGAAGCAGAGGAGGCAGCTGCCAGAGAAGGCCAGTGAATTCTTTCCTAGGGAAGTATTTTTTAAAAAAAGATCTGGGAGGAAGGCAGGGACTCGCCTGGCCCATCTCTCTCTGTGCCTCTCGTCAGGACACCTTTCAGGGCTACATCCTCGCATACTAGGGCATCCCTCTCGACCGGGGGGCTTATCCCATCCAAGGCAAGAAGTAGGAGAATGAAAAATTAGGGAGGTTAGATGGCCCCGGAGCCGAGAGGAGGTGGCTGTGGTCCTGGAGGAGGATCTGTTTTGCAGAGGGCCCCCAGTAGCTTCATGCAGAAGAGGCAAGGAGTCACGGCTGGGCACGGGGTGCAGCGTGGCATGCAGCATCAACATGGAGAAGGGCCGAGCTGAACTGGGAGATGAAGGCCGTGCATTGGGGGAGTCAGAGCTGGAAACAAGGGCCGGGGAGTGGCCACACACCCACCCCAGTCAGCCCCCCAAAGTGGGTTTATTTTGAGCCTTTCTCATTTCGGCAGTATTGGTGGGCAAGTTCAGACGGGCCCCTCTGTGCAGTGACGATCCGCGGTCAGTAACACGTCACAGAACTCAAAGGCGTTTATTTCCTTCTTGTTTCTCCCGACCTGCTTTTTTAAAATGTGCTGTTCTAAAAGGAATGTTTCTTTTGGTTCTACAGGCAAAGCGCCCCCCAACCTGCCCCAAGGTGTACCACCCTTGTTACATAACCAGTACATTGTGGGACCTGGAGGACTTCTACCTGCCTACCCAGTAAGCAGCTTCCTTGTGCTTCCCCTAGATGACTGTGCCTCCTTCCTCGGCCATGCCCCAGGTGTTCGGAGTCTCCAGGACACCGGGTGTAGAAGGGGCAATCGGCCGATTACCGAGGAGATCGTGCTGTTTGCCTTTCTACCCAATCTGAATGTCATAGGGCGGGTTTGCACCTCTTGCATGGCACGTTGCCTCATTCCTGCCTCAAGTGGTCACCTGGCTGGTGTCACCTGGCTGGTGCCAACAAATGCTGGGCGACATTGCCAAGACGTCTGCATTGCGTACAGCAGGTGAACCCGCAAAACTAACGGAGTCGGTAGTTAAACTTCAGACCCTAGCCAGCCACCATGAGCTCTGTGGCTTGTATCCAGACAGTCACGCTGTAGTTAATTTAAATAAACCATGGTTTGACATGCTGTCTGAACTGAACCTAGTTTATTTATTTATACTTTAAATGTATTAGCCGCCCTCCCCCGGAGGGCTCAAGAGTTCATTCCAAAGTGTAGCATTCCGTAGTGTATTGCAAAATATGTCCTTGGGAAGAGGAAGGCAGAAGTACTTGTGTGTTGCTGCATGGCAGGGGGTTGGACTGGATGGCCCTTGAGGTCTCTTCCAACTCTTGTGAGTCTAATGTTGCCTACAGAAGGTTCTATTCTTTTTTCAGCCTGATCTGTTCTTTTTAAAGCCTGTGTTGTTCTTTTTTAAGCCTGTTTTGTTCTTTTTTTTTTTTGCAGTGAAGCATAGTGGCTTAAGAGATGGGGGTGTAAATTAGGAGGCCCTGGGTTCGAACGTTGCTTCCCCCATGAAAGGGGCAGGTGACCTTAGCTGAGGCCGTTTGCTTGACCACGGCGCCTCTGCTGCTATTGAGAGAGAAGAGTGACCTCTAGTGGCTGAGACTGGAAATGCTGTGGCTGCAGAGTGTTACTGGATACCAGAGAGGACCCTTCCATCTAAACCAGCAGGCAGTGGTGTCTCCATGGGTGCTGCACAAACCACCCCTTAACTGGGATAGTTGCTTGTGGCGTAGGAGGTTAAGAGCTCGTGTATCTAATCTGGAGGAACCGGGTTTGATTCCCAGCTCTGCCGCCTGAGCTGTGGAGGCTTCTCTGGGGAATTCAGATTAGCCCGTACACTCCCACACACACCAGCTGGGTGACCCTGGGCTAGTCACAGCTTCTCGGAGCTCTCTCAGCCCCACCCACCTCACAGGGTGTTTGTTGTGAGGGGGGAAGGGCAAGGCGATTGTAAGCCCCTTTGAGTCTCCTGCAGGAGAGAAAGGGGGGATATAAATCCAAACTCCTCCTCCTCTTCTTCACAATGGCAAATGTTAGTATTCTTTGCAAGAAAATGGCCCCATCTCGAAGCCGATGACGTCGCGGTTGCCTGGAAGTAGCGTCTTACAGCTCCATCTCTTCCCGCCCTCCTTCTGTGTCTCCAAGCAGATCTACGGTTATGATGACCTCCAGATGTTGCAGTCCAGGCTGCCGGTGGTAAGTCGCTTTTTCACTGTTGTGTTGCATGTTGTAAGCGAGTAGCATCTGGGGAATCTGTCAGGGAGCGCGTGCCTGAATTGAAAAGTAGCGTGTGCGGCTGGAACTCCAGAACTGTCTCTTCTTGCGGACACGATGCTTGTACGAGGCGTGGATCACTGAAGGCTGCTATGACTGCATAAGGTTTCTCTATAAGTTTAGCCTTCGGGGCCCACCAGATGCTTGCAAGCCTAATTCTGTGCCAGTCCTGGGAGATGTTTTGTGTGCTGCCAGCAGGCAGGGCGTGGTCAGGTCACAGTCCAACAGGTCAAGGCAGGTGGCAGGCAAGGCGTAGTCAGGTCACAGTCCTTGTTTGGTTCTGTCTGTCGTGCCCAGCAACACATAAGAGGAAGGGAAAGGATTTCCTAAGCCCCTTTGAGTCTCCTTCCAGGAGAGAAAGCGGGGTATAAATCCAAAACTCTTCTTTCTCATCCTTGTTTCTCCTTTGCAGACTGTAGCAATCCCAAATGTTTAAAGTTTGTTGGTGGAAGGGGGTGGGGATATCCTCTGCTTAACAACGTTCTGACGCTCAGTCCTTCTGCCCCTCTTTGTGTCCCAAACCCAAGGCCGTTCCTTGTGACTCTCCTTGCCCTCTTTGATCACACTACTGGGTCCATCAGCTGAATAGAAATGCGCTCTCCTTTTTATCCTTTCTGCGAAGTGCCAGGGGGTTACTGTAGAGCAGTGATGGCGAACCTTTTCGAGGCTGAGTGCCCAAACTGCAACCCAAAACCCACTCATTTATCGCAAAGTGCCAACACGGCAATTTCACCTGAATACTGAGGTTTTAGTTTAGAAAAAAACGGTTGGCTCCGAGGCGCACGTTACTCGGGAGTAAGCTTGGTGGTAGTCGGTGGCTTTGCTTTGAAGCAACTATGCAACTCTTCCAATGGGTGAATCACAACCCTAGGAGGGTTTACTCAGAAGCAAGCCCCATTGCCAGCAACCGAGCTTACTCCCAGGTAAAGGATCGCGCTTTAGTTCTTCGCATGAAAATCAGTGGGGTTTAGCAGCACTTAACAGGGTTACCTACACTGCTTCCCAAAACTAGGTCTTAGGTTTAATGCTAATAATCAATTAGCTAATGCTAACAATAATGCTAATAATCACGCCCACTGGCCCAAGCCAGCCTAGATGTGTATGGGGACACTCTGTTTGTGCGTGCCCACAGAGAGGGCTCTGAGTGCCACCTCTGGCACCCGTGCCATAGGTTCGCCACCACTGCTGTAAAGCATTCCAGAAGCTTCTCCGGAGAGCCCTGTAGAATGTGTGGTAAAGTGCCAATGATGACCCAAGCCCCCCAGAATGTAGAATCTCATTTTTAATCACAGTTTGATGACCTCGTCTGTGATACCTCTTTCAAGATGCTTGCTGTGACGGCCCATGGGTTGAATGCTGAGCCTGTAGATGGCTTCATGGTTTGAACGCTGGACCTGAAATACCACCGGTGCTCTGGAGAAGGAGCTACCTCTGAAGGGGAAAACCTTGTCTTTAAGCTTCTTAGAGGGTGCAGGTGATCCAGGGACACCTCTGGCCATTTCTCCTTAGTTAGAGGGAAAGTTAAACGTTCAGAGGCCGCGGGGCCCTGCTCTGATCTCTGTCTTGTGGCCTTTTAACTCTGCTTTTCCTCCAAGGAGTGGGGGTGAAGGTCATTTTATTTTCTTCCTCCCTTTCAAAATCGCAGCAGGACAGTAAATCAGGTTGGGCTGAGAGGGAGTAGGCAGCTCAAGGCACTCAGTGGCGGCAGAGGGATTTAAACTCAGCTCCAGCACTGTTTTCACAATATGACCCGGGCTCTCAGGTGCCAGAAAGAATTAAGCAATCTGAGATCAAGGAGGATCAAGATTGGTAGCCATAGATCGACTTCTCCTCCATCAATCTGTCCAAGCTCCTTTTAAAGCTATCCAGGTGAGTGGCCATCACCACCTCCTGTGGCAGCATATTCCAAACACCAATCACACGTTGCGTGAAGAAGTGTTTCCTTTGATTAGTCCTAATTCTTCCCCCCAGAATTTTCAATGGATGCCCCCTGGTTCTAGTATTGTGAGAAAGAGAGAAACATTTCTCTCTGTCAACATTTTCTACCCCGTGCATAATTTTATAGACTTCAATCATATCCCCCCTCAGACGCCTCCTCTCCAAACTAAAGAGTCCCAAACGCTGCAGCCTCTCCGTATCCGTATCTTCTGCCTCCATGGGCATGCTACTGTGTTTTGCGGATTTTTCTTTGTAGGCGAATAGAAAGGCAGTGGGCCGTTCACGGGTTGGATCGTAAGGACCCGTTCTGCTCGCTGAGGCTCTTTCCTTTGGCGAGTGGAGCCTTAGCTCAGGGAGAAGTCTGACTCCTCAGATAGAATTGGTAGAGCCAGCGTGGTGTAGTAGTTAAGAGCAGGTGGATTCTAATCTGGAGAACCGGGTTTGATTCCCCACTCCTCCACCTGAGGGGCGGAGGCTTATCTGGTGAACCAGATGTGTTTCTGGACTTCTACATTCCTGCTGGGTGACCTTGGGCTAGTCACAGTTCTCTCAGAACTCTCTCAGCCCTACCTGCCTCATAAGGTTCCTGTTGTGAGGAGAGGAAGGGAAAGGAGCTTGTAAGCCACCTTGAGTCTTCTTGCAGGACAGAAAGGCATGGGGTATAAATCCAAATTCCTCCTCCTCCTCCTCCTTGTTTGAGGTTCTTTTTCCTGGAGAACATTTGGGAGGTATAGAGTGCTCATGGAGCATTTGAATAATAACTGGGTTTGTTTCCCCGTTCCTCCACATGAAGCCTGCTGGGTGACCTTGGGCCAGTCACGGTTCTCTCAGACCTCCCTCAGCCCCACTGACCTCACAGGATGTCTGTTGTGGGGAGAGGAAGGAATAAACAGCTTTGAGACTCCTTTCGGCAGAAAAAAGCAGTGTACAAAAAGCAACTCTCCTTTTTTATTTTTTAAATGCCGGAGTAGAAACCTTCAAATAAAAATGAAGGATGTTTGGCAATTATCAAAATAGTATTAAAGCCCACCTGGGTCGCTCTGCTTTGGGGTGGGTGGAAAAATCACTGATGGATGAAAACCGGCAGATTTCAGCCCAAATGGCTAAATTTTATGCAGCAGTATGTAAACTTCGCTTCACTCTACTTGCTAATCAAAAGTCTTAATTTTATTGGATCATTTAAAGTTTTGCCTTCCTTTATTTTCGCTGTGGGTGCTATACATTTGCAGGCTTGGTGTTTTAAGTAATTGTAATTTTGAAGTTTTGGTTTTATCTATTTGTGTCCATTTTTATTCAAGGACTGTATAAAGAAACTAAACTAAACTAGTATTAAAGGCAAAAATAATTTTAAAATTAAAGAATTCAGCAATTTGCTAATTTATAAGGTTGTAAGAAGTCTGCAAGGGTGCACTGTGGATCCTCTGAAGACGCCAGCCACAGGTGCAGGTGAAACGTCGGGAGAAAATGTTACTGGAACACGGCCACACAGCCCGGAAACCCCACAACACCCTAGTGATTCCAGCAGTGAAAGCCTTTGACAATCCATTAAATTCTCCCAGGCTTCGAACTGCTTCATTAGTTTGTACTCTTCAACATGTTTTATTTAATAAAATGAATTAAAGCAGCAGTGGCGTAGGAGGTTAAGAGCTCGTGTATCTAATCTGGAGGAACCGGGTTTGATTCCCCGCTCTGCCGCCTGAGCTGTGGAGGCTTATCTGGGGAATTCAGATTAGCCTGTGCACTCCCACACACGCCAGCTGGGTGACCTTGGGCTAGTCACAGCTTCTCGGAGCTCTCTCAGCCCCACCCACCTCACAGGGTGTTTGTTGTGAGGGGGGAAGGGCAAGGAGATTGTAAGCCCCTTTGAGTCTCCTGCAGGAGAGAAAGGGGGGATATAAATCCAAACTCTTCTAAAGTTAAAAATTTGAGAGAATGAAGGAAATTTGGGAAGGTGCTTTGGGAGGACAGAGACCTTGGTGGGTTACAATGCCATAGAGTCCACCCCCATTTTGCCCAGATTTCTGTCATCTGGGAATGAGCTGTAATTCCAGGGGATTCCCAGTTCCCACAAAGACAGGCTAGAGTTTCTGATCTTTGTCATCATTATGTATAACAATCTAAGCCATTCAGAGTCCCAGACAGAATTACACCTGATTTATGACACCAGAAAAAAAAAATCGTGAATTGCCGTATTGGTCCGTGCAGAACCCTAAAGCAAGAATGAAATCCGCGAAATACCTTTTATTAGGACCGAGCAAATTGATGCAAAACGCAGCAAAACAAAATACATGATTTAACAGGTTTTCCAGGATGAGCTGGAACGAGGCATAGCACGCTTCCTCAAAGAAGTGAGAGCCAGGGTTGTATAGTCGTTAAGGGCAAAGCAAAGTGTAACTTTCTAATCTGAATACAGTAGAACCTCGGTTTTCGTTGTCGTTGGTTTTCGCCGGTTTCGGTTGTCGGTTTTCGCCGGTTTCGGCTTTTGTTGCTGCTTTCCCTGAAAATTTTGTCTCGGTTTTCGTAGTTTGTTTTGGTTTTTGTTGGTTTTCGTCGGTGCGTGCGTGCTAATTTTGTAAGCCACCTTGAGTCTCCTTCCAGGAGAGAAAAGTGGGGTATAGATCCACATTTCTCCTCCTCCTCTTCTCAATGTGGGACTACACAGAAGACCACCTGAGGAACAGAAGTTGCACGTAAATGCAACATTGTTTTACCTCTTTTTGTGGAGTCCCACTGTGTGCCTGCACAGAAGACCACTCGAGGAACAACACTTAGAGTTAAATGCAGTGTTGTTTTACCACCCTTCTGTGTTCTAAGTTTTGTCTGCTCCAGTCTGATGGGGGTTTGTGGTGAGCTCTAATGCTTTCGCAGTTAATTTGGTTGGTCCTCTTAAAAGGCATTACATAGATTTTGTTCTTGTTTTTAGGTTGATACCAAGACTCTCTTTGTTCAACTCCTTCTCCACTCTCTATCATTCCTTAGTTTTCTGGATAAATGTCAGGAGAGTGGTTAGCTTCCTCCTGTTACATCTAGGGTTGCCATCCTCCAGCTGGTGGCTGGAGATCTCCCTGAATTATGGCTGGTCTCCCAACAGAGATCCGTTTCCCTGGAGGAAACAACTGCCTTGGAAGGTAGTTGAAGGTGGTGGTTCCCAGCCTTTTTTCACTCACGCACCTCTTGCAGCCTGTTTCCCTAAAATTGAAACCCCATATTAGCAAACCCATTATGTGATTTTTTTTTGCATACATCCCCCCCCCCCCCCCAATCCTCTGGCATACACCAGTTTGGGAACCACTGGTTCAGGGCATTATCGCCACTCTGGTGTAGTGGTTAAGAGCAGGTGCACTCTAATCTGGAGAACCGGGTTTGATTCCCCGCTCTGCCTCTTGAGCCGTGGAGACTTATCTGATGAACCAGATTAGCTTGTGCACTCCAACTGAGTGACCTTGGGCTAGTCACAGTTCTTCCGAGCTCTCTCAGCCCCACCCACCTCACAGGGTCTTTGTTGGGGGGGGGGGGAAGAAGGGAAAGGAGATTGTATGCCCCGTTGAGTCTCCTTACAGAAGAGAAAGGGGGGGATATAAATCCAAACTCTTCCTCTGAGACCCTCCCCTTCCCGCATCCTACCTTATCAGGTGTCATCCTCAAAATCTTCAGGTAGTTCCCAACACAGGTCTGGCAACCTAAGTTGCGTCTGAGGTAATGAGCTGACTTACAGACGGTCATAGTGGAATAAATGTTAGTTTTTTAAGTGCCACTGGATTTCCACTTTGCTTTGCTATGGGATTTTTAACATGTTAGCTGCTTTGGAATTATTCAAAACACAATTAAAAATGTTGTTTTTATTATTTATTATATTTCATAGACCACCCAACCCCCAAAGGGCTCTGGGCGGTATACAATAGCAGACAATACCACAATAAAAATACAAATTTTAAACATTAAAATCCCTTAAAATCACAATAGCAGCATTATCATAAAAGCCACATTGCTTGGTGGCGTCCGATTCTAAGGCTGGGAGGGGACCAGCAATGCCAAAGATGATAGAAGATATAATACAAGGACAGCCCTGGAGATGGTATAAAAATGGTTCAGGGGCATCAAGAGGGGGCAGGCAATCTGCGGCCGGCCTCCCCAAAGGCCCAGTGGAACAACTCAGTTTTACAGGCCTTGTGGAACTCTCCAAGGTCCCGCAGGGCCCTAACAGCTGGCGGAAGATTGTTCCACCAGGCAGGGACCAAAGCGGTAAAAGCCCTGGCCCGGGTAGAGGCCAGCCGCATCATCGAAGGGCGAGAGACTACCTGTAAATTAGCCTCTGCGGATTGCAGAGGCCTGCTTGAGACATATGGGGTAAGACGGTCATGAAGATATGAGGGCCCCAGGCCGTGAAGGGCCTTAAAGGTTAATACCAATGCCTTGAAGATGATCCGGAATTCCACTGGAAGCCAGTGCAGGCGGCACAACACGGGGGGTAACGTGATCTCCCGTGTTGCGTTCTGGGCCAGCCTCAGTTTCCAGATCAGCCGCAAGGGAAGGCAAGCTGCTGCGTTCTGGGCCAGCCTCAGTTTCCAGATCAGCCGCAAGGGAAGGCCCATGTAGAGCGAGTTACAGTAGTCCAGCCTGGAGGTGACCGTTGCATGGGTCACCGTGGCCAGGTCGGCCTGGGAGAGGTCAGCCTCCGGGCCTGACGAAGATGAAAATACCAAAAAAGGCAGTCTGGGTAACACGGGCACCCGGATTTCCATAGAGAGAGAAGAATCCCAGATTGCAGGGCGAAGAAGTTGGGGCCAAACAGACCCCTTCCAATACCGGTGGCTGAAAATCCCCAAACCCCTCACCATGACCCAGTCAAAGGACCTCCATCTTCGATGGATTTTTAACCTGCTCTGCTGTGCTCCAACCAACCACCCCCAAACAATGCTGCTCCAACCAATGCTGCTCCAACCAACCACCCCCAACCAATGCTGCTCCAACCAACCACCCCCAAACAATGCTGCTCCAACCAATGCTGCTCCAACCAACCACCCCCAACCAATGCTGCTCCAACCAATGCTGCTCCAACCAACCACCCCCAACCAATGCTGCTCCAACCAATGCTGCTCCAACCAACCACCCCCAACCAATGCTGCTCTGTGGCCACCCCAGCCAGTGCTGCTCAATGTGCTGCTCAGCCAGCTGCTCCAACCAATGCTGCTCCAACCAACCACCCCCAACCAATGCTGCTCCAACCAATGCTGCTCCAACCAACCACCCCCAACCAATGCTGCTCCAACCAACCACCCCCAAACAATGCTGCTCCAACCAATGCTGCTCCAACCAACCACCCCAACCAATGCTGCTCCAACCAATGCTGCTCCAACCAATGCTGCTCCAACCAACCACCCCCAAACAATGCTGCTCCAACCAATGCTGCTCCAATAGCCACCCCAACCAGTGTACTGCTCCAGCTCAATAGCCACCCCCAAACAATGCTGCTCCAACCAATGCTGCTCCAACCAACCACCCCCAAACAATGCTGTAGGCTGCCCCCCCTCAACAGAATGAACTAGGTGTCATCAGCAAATTGATGACAAACCAGCCCATATGTATACTTTTATTTATACCTTGTTTTTAATACAAACACTTGCATCAATAAACCAGTGCACAACTCTGATCAGCCCACTGTTGGTCGACTGACTGGTTCAAAGCCATGAGCTATTTATTTATTTTTTAAAAGATTATAAAATCAGGTTAATACATTAGGGTATGGGGGGAGGGGGATTTGGGTAAATTAGGTAGGTAGGGAGTAGTATTTTTGTTAGCTCAGAGGGAACAATATGCTTAAGAAGAATTTCTCTTATCTTATTGTAGGAGCATAATGAGAATAATTTAATGTATGGAATTTGTATAGAAACATTAATTATTAAATGTAGAAGAAGACTTTATTTACAGTCAGTGACCAAATATAATTATTAAATGTATGGCATAAAGGTTGTTTTTCTGTAAAAAGTGTAACCTTGGTTTATCCCTCTGTTCTAAAGTGTTTTTGTTTTGCTTATTTTATATTTTATAATCATTAAATAAAATATATATTTTTAAAAAGATTATAAAAACATGTTGAAACCAATACAAATAAATACCACATAAACGCATCTAGAAACCAAATAAATACCACATAAAAGCACAGCTAGAAACCAAACGGATCTCTAGTCCAGGGGTCTGCAACCTGCGGCTCTCCAGATGTTCATGGACTACAATTCCCATCATGGAATTGTAGTCCATGGACATCTAGAAGCTGCATGAATTCCATAGATTAGACATCCGGACTTTTGATTACGTTGATTGACTGGTTCAATGCCATGGGCTATACATATATATTTTTAATTAAATTGTAAAACATACTTAAAGCAATACAAATAAAAAAGCACAATAACAAGTACCCCCAAAAGCCCCAGTTCAGATTTTAAAATTCTGGTTGGGAGTGGTGATAAATAAAATCTTAACTCAGTCCAATTCTGTCCTAAATGAAACAGTCTTCCTCTGAAGATGCCAGCCACAGATGCAGGCGAAACGTCAGGCGAGAATGCTGCTAGAACACGGCCATACAGCCCGGAAACCACACAGCACCCAAACAGTCTTCCGTCACTTCCTGTCGATCGACAGTGATCCCCTTGACTCGTGCCCGAGGGTGACTCCCGTGGCCACCCTCGAAGTTTCAGGTACCCGAGAGAGAGAAAAACCTTGCCTCACAAAGAGGCCGCACAGCTGGTGCAGATGTTCCTTCTGTACTCCTCCTCTCTCCTCCCAAATAATAAATAACGTAAAACAATCAGTGTTTGCCGCGTCCCAGTTCTGTCACTGTTGGCTCGGTTTCCACATCCGCTGTCTCGTTGGCACAGCTCTCCCGACAGGTTTCCTAGCTGTTCATTCTCTTTGTCAGCTGATCCAGGTAGGTCAGGCTTGTCCGGACTTCCAGTTGCACAGTTACGCCAGCACAGGTGCGGTGACTTTTCTCTTCGAGTGTAGTTCTGATTCTGCGGAAATGCCTCCGCAGTTTCAACATGCTCCTGATATTGCTCTCTTCTGGGCTTAATTGTGAAGCTTAGTTTTTTTTCTTCCGCGGGCAGCACCTCTCGTCTATACCAGTTAGCTTTATGAATCTCGATTGAGGAGTCTTAAAATATGGAATGGCGCAGTTAGAGGAGAGGAAGTGTGTCCCTGCCCAGCGTACGACTATCACCCCCCACCACCACCTTGGCTTGACCCCATAACAAAAGACCCAATAGAAGAAGAGTAGAAGAGTTTCGACTTAGCTCCCCCCTTTCTCTCCTGTAAGGAGACTCAAATTAAATCCCCGCTTTTTCCCCTGTAAGGAGATTCCAAGGGGCTTACAAACTCCTTCCCTTCCATACTCCTACACGGCTAGACACCAAGTAAAGATAGGGGCAGGCTGAGAGTTCTGAGAGAACGGTGACTCGCCCAGCTGGCATGTGTTGGAATGCACAGGCTAATCTAGTTCACCAGATAAGCCTCCTCAACTCAAGTGACGGAGCACGGGAATCAAACCCGTTTCCCCAGATTAAAGTGCACCTGCTCTTAACCACTAATCACTACACCACCTAGCAGAGAACTGGCACTCACCTTTCTGGGACCCAACCAGTCTTCACCAGATCGCTGCTAAATATGCCGAAGAGCCCTCTCAGTATTTCTTGGATGGCTCTTCTGGCGTGTAAACTGCTTTACTTGCCAAAGACTGTTTACCTGCAGGAAAAACTGAGCATGCGTCCGTCTCTGCCGGGGCATCCTGGAGGAACGATGGGTCCCTTCTCGACGAGCAGTTGTAAAATCTGAGAGTTGAGCGTTTGTTGGTAGTGTTGTAGAAAGTCGCAGTGCAGAGTTGAGACCAGAGCAGGTAAGAAAAGCACCAGGCCAAAGAACGCTGCTGAGACCGAAGCCCTCATGATCGAAGCGTCTCGGTGGGTCTATGCTGGGCCACAGGCCGCTTCTCTGCTCTGGTGTCCAGCACTGAATTTGTAGCTGTCCCATCTCCATCTATTTATTGGGTAGGGATGTGTGTTTCCCTATATCATTTCCTGATCTCCAAAATTTCCCTGGTTTCATTTTCACTTTCCGGTTTCCAACTGGTAGGTTTGTGCCTGGGACTTACCTGGACCTTCCGTTCCTAAGATGGTTTTTAACTTTTCATTTAGCAACCCAGCTGAGATTGGGCCTCCTCTAGTTCCTTTCTGGATTGCCAACTTTGGTTTGAGAAAGATCTGGAGATTTGGGGGGTGCAGCCTGAGGACAGCAGGGCAGCCTCAGCAGAGTATAATGCCTTTGAACCCATCCTCCAAAGCAGGGGTCTTCAAACTATGGCCCTCCAGATGTTCATGGACTACAATTCCCATCAGCCCCTGCCAGCATGGCCAAGTTTTAGGGCTCATGGGAATTGTAGTCTATGAACATCTGGAGGGCCACAGTGTGAGGACCCCTGCTCCAAAGCATCTTCTCTGGGGGAAACTGATTTCTATATCCTGGAGAGCAGCTCAAATACTGAGAAAGCTCCAGACCCTACCTGGAAGTTGGCAACCCTTTATCCCTGACTTCCATACCTCACCAAATGTGCTTTCTCTGTAGTCCAGCTTCCTGTACAACCCTTTTTTTCAGCGTAGCAGGCAAATTGTAGGATTGGGATATACCAGTGGTGGCGAACCTTTGGCACTCCAGATGGTATGGGCTACAATTCCCATCAGCCCCTGCCAGCATGGCCAATTGGCCATGCTGTGAGCGAAATGTATGCCAACAATCCCTTTCCTGATAAGTGGGAATTACCACTGCACCTATCTGAGAACAAGGAAGGAGCTTCAGCCTCTGGGAGTTCTGCAATGCTTGCCAAGGTCCTGGAGCAGCCAACCAATTACACCCCCAATACTACCCTGTTTCCTCGAATATAAGACATCCCCAGAGAATAAGACGTAGTAAGCAGTGGTGGCGAACCTTTGGCACTCCAGATGTTATGGACTACAATTCCCATCAGCCTCTGCCAGCAGGACCAATTGACCATGCTGGCAGGGGCTGATGAAGGCAACAATCCCTGCTTTACCTCTGAGAATATAAAACCGCCCTGGCAATAGAAAGATTTTGCTGGCGTGCGAGGAAATGCGTAAAGGTATCCCCGAAGTAAAGTATGCTTTAACCAAGTTTTGTGTTTGGAAGCATGCCCGGCAGGGCAGAACACAGAAAAATAAGACATCCACGAAAATAAGACATAAGGCAGCATCTTTGGGAGCAAAATTAATCCTAAGACAATGTCTTATTTTTGAGAGGAAACTTTCCTGACAAACGGTGTGTAATTTTTATTCTAGGGTGTTGTGGGTTTTCCGGATTGTATGGCCGTGTTCCAGTGGCATTTTCTCCCGACGTTTCGGCTGCACAGATGCAGGTGAAACGTCAGGAGAAAATACTACTGGAACACGGCCATACAACCTGGAAAATCCACAGCACCTTAGTGATTCCGGCCGTGAAAACCTTTGACAATGCAATTTTATTCTGTTTTTCCTAACCCAATAGACTCATCTCTGCAAAAGGCCGTGGAGTAGATAAGGCTAAGATAAGGATGTCTGGATGAGTCCCTGGAGACTGGAGCTGTTTTCTGCTTTATACTTTGATAGTGATTACGGGGTCTCTTAAAACTATTACTTCTGATGTGTATATAAGCATAGTAAAAATATTAGCTACAACAACAACCTTTATTAGGCATATAAAATAGGCTCTAGAGCGTTTCCAGACATTTGTGAAGTACAAAACAAGAATACATTCAAAACACAGACAGAGAGACTGTATCTAGCATTGGACATTACATAGAAAGTTCTATCACTTGTAAAAGAAATGTTACTTCTTTTCCCAAGAGCACAAGATCTGTATCGTTTAACAGAAGCAAGTAAAAATATTAATATTTGAGTTTTGTGATGGGGGCATCAGAGGAGGTATTCAAACTCTGGAGGAGCTTGGATCCTGAAATGTAGTATACACGCGGCTGTTTCACCGCCTTCGCTAGGCATGTCTGAAAATGAGGTAATTGGTATAACAATCTGTCAAAATGAAGGGAACAGAATGACTGGTGCTAAATCTGGGGAACTCCCGCCCCAGGGAGACTTGTCTGTTTCTCTCCGGCTGTGGCTTCCTCCAGCTGGAGAAAAATCGTTGTTTCATTTGGCATACCCCCCAGGAACTGTTTTTTTAACGTATATTGGCTCTCTTCCCTGGTATTTATTTCATATATAGTGAGAGAGGTGGGATCCAGCAGGTTCTCACAGGTTCCCGAGAGCAGGTTACTAATTATTTGTCTGTGCCGAGAGGGGGTTACTAATGGGTGGTTTTGCCATGTGATTTTTGCCTTAGTTACGCCCCTCCTCTCAGCAGTAGTGCGCAGAACTTGAAGCAGTCTAGCAGGAGGTGCACCGGCGTGCGTGGCAGCCTGCGCCTGCGTGCATTCGTTTCCCGGCCAAGGACCGGCGCAGCGGCTGCGTCCTTGCCACAGCCCCGCCCAGGAATGCCCCGCCTCTGGAATGCCAGGCCACGCCCCCAGAATGCCCCGCCCTGCCCCATTGGCGCTACGCCACAGTTTGAATCCCATCACCATGGGAACCTGTTACTAAAATTTTTGGATCCCACCACTGGATGGATGGATGGATGGATGGATGGATGGATGGATGGATGGATGATAGGTAGGTAGGTAGGTAGGTAGGTAGGTAGGTAGGTAGGTAGGTAGGTAGGTAGGTAGGTAGGTAGGTAGGTAGGTAGGTAGGTAGGTAGGTAGGTAGATAGGTAGATAGATAGATAGATAGATAGATAGATAGATAGATAGATAGATAGATAGATAGATAGATACACAGATACACACACACTATATATATACACACACTCTCGCTCTGTCTGTCTGTCTGTCTGTCTGTATGTATGTATGTATGTATATGTGTGTATATGTGTATATGTATGTATATATACATATATGTATGTATGTATGTGTGTGTATATATATATATACACACACGTGTGTATGTGTGTGTGTATATACGTATATGTATGTGTGTGTGTGTGTATATATATATACACGTATATGTATGTATGTGTGTGTGTGTGTATATATATGTATATATGTATATATATTTTAAAACAGCATTTAAAATAACATATCCCGGTGTGCGTATGTGCATACACACACACACGTACGCACACCGGGATATGTTATTTTAAATGCTGTTTTAATGTCCAAAATGTTTTCACGTTCATGGCCTTGGGGGCCCTATTTGGATAGGAAGGTGGTATAAAAGCGATTTAAATAAACGAATGCCCTAAAACCATTAAGGTGTTTCCAGCTGTGCAGAAAACCTGCAGTTTACTACAGAGGCAGCCAAAGACATCTGGATGTCTCGGAATTCTAAAAGTGGAGCCGCTTTTGAAACGATGGGATGTGATTCGGAGTGTCCTCAAGCGATCAAGTCACTGCCAAACTAACTCTGAAGTTAAAACCGTGCATTCACCCAGCACCGTATACGACGACTGCAAAAAATGTGGAAGACGGCATCTGTCAGTGTCTCTATAAAAGGGGAAACTGAAAGTATATTCCACGAAAGTATTTGTAGAAGGCTCAAATTTGGCATCAATGTGCTCCAGCCCACACAGATTACTAGAAAGGTCCAAAAATGGGACTTTTATCCTTACTGCTGTCCTGTGAGGTGGGATCACTTGAGAGAAAGAGAGACTGCTGTGCCTGCATACTCAGGACTCACCTAGTGAGTAGCACTTGAACCCAGGCTCTGCTTGGATCTTTCTAGTGGCTGCTTTGCGCTTGTAACAGCGAGGAGTGGTCATCCTGTGCTTATCGAATGTGGATTCGTTCGCGAATATCACCTCTAACATCAACTTCTGTCCAAATTCCCTGTCAATGCTAGACAGTCCCAGACTCAGAAGAGCGTCCGTGCGAAGAGCGTCCATGCAAGCCACAACAAACGGTTTACCCTCGGCAGTCTTCTGTGGCAGCTGTCGGCGAATTCCGTATTCAGAGAGATTCCCTGTCTCATATCCTGTTGGACCTTCCTTATGAGGAGAGGCTGCAGCATTTGGGACTCTTTAGTTTGAAGAGGAGACGTCTGAGGGGGGATATGATTGAAGTGTATAAAATTATGCATGGGGTAGAAAATGTTGACAGAGAGAGATTTTTCTCTTTCTCACAATACTAGAACCAGGGGGCACTAATTGAAAATGCTGGGGGGGGGGGGGTGGGACCTAATAGGGAAACACTTCTTCCTTAGCGTGTGTGATTGGTGTTTGGAATAATGTATACAGGGGAGGTGGTGATGGCCACTAACCTGGATAGCTTTAAAAGGGGCTTGGACTGATTTATGGAGAAGAAGTTGATCTATGGCTACCAATCTTGATCCTCCTTGATCTCAGATTTCAAATGCCTTAGCAGACCAGGTGCTCGGGAGCAGCAGCAGCAGAAGGCCATTACTTTCACCTCCTGCACGTGAGCTCCCAAAGGCACCTGGTGGGCCACTGCGAGTAGCAGAGAGCTGGACTAGATGGACTCTGGTCTGATCCAGCAGGCTTGTCCTTATGTTCTTATGACTGCCGACTGCATAAATATTTATGTGAGAAATTATATAGGACTGTAGCACCATTTTACCGAAAAGTGAATAAAATGTGAGCTTCTTCGATTCTTATTAATGGACTGAAACTGTTAACTTTTGAAGTGGCAAACTTTTTATTCGTGGTCTCTGATCAACGGTTATCTAGTCTTGCTAATGGTGCTTAGTAAAGGCTATGATTAATGTCTAATAGGGGCTTCAGTGGGCTAAGCATTATAAACAACGTAATAATTTAAACTGTGCCGTTACAGGTTGTCTTTTCTGGTCTTGTAATATCATCACTCTTTCTGGTGGTAAAGCGGCTGATCCCCAGACTGGTTTTGCTACGAAGCAAAACCGCCCCCCCCCCCAGATGTGGGACTCCCCCGAGCGGCAGAAAAATGTTGCTTTGTAATGAGAAAACGGGAAGATCCCACAAGGGGCCCGGCGCAAGAGAATATGTCGCAAGAGAAGCCAATGCAGAGAGCCAATCAAAAGGGGTGGGGTGGGGGGAACTAGAGGAGCAGAACGGAGCCTGGTAAAGCCCCCAGAGCTCGCAAGGGGATGTTTTGTTGTTTGGTGGTAGATTTCAAAACGGATTCCTCCTCTTGCAGCTGGTCACAGGCGTGTAACTTGTTCTGCCTGCTAGCAGAAGTGTGGTTGAGAAAATGCTAGAGGGGGTCACTTGCAGAAATCAGGATTTTCAGGTCGGGGGTCTGGAATGAGAACATCTGGAGACATTTTTAGAAATGTTTCATCCTTCACCTTATAGAAATGTTTCATCCTTTTCATGGTCAGGGAGGTCGTGAATTTCCTTGATAGTTGCCCCTGCAAAAACAACAACTGCATTGTTCCCAAGTTTTGGGATCTGAACATAGACAGTGCAGGTCATGGGACGCCCTACAAAACTATAAGGTTTTTTTTTTTTAAACCACCATGTTATTTCTTAATCTTTTGCATCCTTGATGCTGAATAAAAGTTTAACAAAAAGATTCCACCGGTTTAAAACTAATCAGATGGATTGTCGAAGGCTTTCACGGCCGGAATCACTGGGGTGTTGTGGGGTTTCAGGACGCAACATGGCCGATCGTTTCAGTAGTATTTTTTTGCTGACGTTTCGCCTGCATCTGTGGCTGGCAAGATGCAAAATACCAGCTACGGATGCAGGCAAAACGTCAGCAGAAATCACTGTTGGAACAGAAGCCATACAGCCCGGAAACCCCACAACACCCCACTGATCAGGTGACAGTCCCAAAGGAGCCCCGAATACTTTATTTTCAAAGGACACACAGAAGGCAGCTGGAGCCTTCTGCCTCAGTGGTGTTGGTACCTAATTTCCTTGGCTGACCTCCAATCTGGGCGGAGCGGCTCTTTCCCTCCCCACCCCTTGTCAATTCAAAGAGGGCACTGAAGGAACGAAATACCACCTAACAGAAACGAGGATGTCCAGTCAAATATGCCAACCCTCCTCCTTCGTTGTTAACTGCTTGTAAAAGTCTGCCAATTGTGGTAGTCACCACAGCATTTTCCGTGCATGACTCTTTGGTTGGCTCGCAGCCATCCAGTTTCCTTTTGGCAGCTGGAAAGCAACAGCTCGGAGCCAAGCTGAGATACTGAAATTGGAACCGAGCAGAAATCGAAAACGGGCAGGCCTATTCCCAATGCAAGCAGGGGAACCCGAAAAGGGAAAATTCGCTCCAGTTTGCCGCAGGGAAGGTGGGGGAACGGTCTGACCCTTCACGTGCGTCGCTGCAACAGCTAGAGATACCTAAAGCACAGGAGCTTTTTGTAAAGAAATCATGATAGGCAATGCTGCCTTTTTAAAACGGCTGTGATTGTTGAAACTTTTTTCTTCAGGATTACTACGGAATTACATTCCTGCTCATAGCGATTGGCCGAACTGAGAGGGAATACTCGCCAGCGAAACCCATACTCAGGTAGTGGAACGAAAACTGAAATTTCGTTGGGGGGGGTGGTGGGGAGAAAAGAAGCCTTTTACACACACACGCACGCACGCACACACACACACACACACGCACGCACGCACACACACACACACACGTATATATTTATACACATACATACATACATACATACATACATACATATATACACATATATACATATACACACACATATATACATATACACACATATATACACGCATATATACATATACACACATATATATACATATACACATGCATATATATTTATACACATGCGCATACATACATACATACATGCATATACACGCGCCATACACACGCATATATGCATCGCCCATGCATATGCATACCATACATAAACGCACATACGTATATATTTATCCATACATACATATATACACATATATACATATACACACACGCGCCACATATACACATATACATATATACACATCGCCATACACCTTCACACACATACGTACATATACACACACATACATATACACACACATATATACATATACACACATATATACATACACACACATATATACATAAACACATACATATATATTTATCCATACATGCATGTATATACACGCATATACACATATATACATATACACACACATATATACATATACACCTTCACCTTTGCTCACACACGCATACATATACACACGCATATACCGCCTTCATGCCATATGCTCACATAGCCACCACCCACTTACGCCTGCCTTGCACCCATTCACTCATTCATTCATTCATTCATTCATTCATTCATTCATTCGTTCCCGTTCCGTTCAGTAAACAATCATTCATTCGTTCAAATTTCGTTGAACGAATTTCCAACTTAATGGCGGCTCTCTAGAAGGACTCCAAGGTGGTGTACAGATCAATAAATAACAAAAAAAACGAAGCATGAAACCTTCGTTAAAGCCCGCATAAAACCAACAATAAAAGTCGGTAGCATCAGTTATCTGAAAAATTATCTGAATCAGTAACTGAATTTTACAGCTGCGGATTTGAGTAATGCAGAAGAGGTTCTACAGGAACAACAACGAAGCATGTATGTTTAGCTTATATTCCCAGGTTGAGACTTCAGAAAATGTGTTCCAGGGTTAGGAGGAGAGCCGATATCTGGGGACCCATTTCCTGGCAATAGGTTGTGTTGGGGGGTTGGAAGCCCGGAGGATCAGGCCGTAGTGCCAGCTGACTGGCGAAGGTGTTGACCCGCGTCTTGATTGGAGATCACGATGGTGGAGACTGGTATTGAAGTGAACCGATGAAGGTGGCCTTAATGAAGAAGGCGAAGACGCCTTAGCGATATCCAGAAGGAAACTGGTGGAAAGCCAGGCGGCTAAACTAAGCTGGTCTGGCTAGTCTTAGCTTAGACTGTAGCTTCAGTCTGCGCGAGCTAGGGTCCCTGGCACGACTTGCTGTTAAGGGTTTGGGAAAGGCGGGAGGCGAGAAAGGTTGGCAATTCATGACTCAGCCCGGAGACTCGCGTCTAAGCGTTCCTGTCTGGAGTCGAATTTACATTAGATCACCTTGATAGGGTGTCTGCAAGGGGGATCGCGGGTAATGTCGTACATGTAGGCCCAGGAGGGACGGTCGGCGCCAAAGGCATTCTATGCCTTTCCTGAAGCTCTACTGGGTTAAGCCCTGGCAGCACCCCTACATGCCATGGCCTTGAGGTATGTACTCATCCTGTTTTGGAGGATTCACAAATCAAAGCTCGCTCGCTTTTGTCTCCACGCCCAGGTGGCGTCGCAAAGGGGGTGGCCATTAAGGGTTCTGCCTGCGCAGCGCGCCTGCTCTTTCGACTCTAGCCCCAGCACAACAGAGACCAGGCGCCCAGACTCACCACACGGCTCAAGCATTCGCTGCCTGAATCAGCTGCCCCTGGAGTACAGCTACGGGAAACCGTATTCGCCCGGCGTGCCAAGGGGTCTGGCCTAGCCCTTCAGTATGGGCCCACCATGTTTTGTAAGTCCACGGGAACTCAACCAGTGGCGTGCCTGATTTTCCCAGGTTTTCCTTTGACAAAACCTGCTAAAGTGTATTGATCTCTCTGGGGCGAACGGTGAATGAACCTTTACAGCACTCCAGATTGTTATGGACCACAATTCCCATCAGCCTCTGCCAGCATGGCCCAATTGGCCGATGCTGGCGAGAAAACTTTACGATAAGAGATTATAGTCCAACAACATCTGGAGTGTAAGAACCACTCCTTCCATAAAGGCGGTCCTCCCAGCAGGCCGGCATTCTGCCCTTTGAGCGGAGAAGAGTTTCCAGGGGAAATTTTGGAATCTTTAAAAGTTCAATAAAATAAAAATCTTTTACAGCTCTGTGACGAAGAGGCAGCTCTTTGGGCTGGGTTCAGCTGTCCCTAGAACAAATCGGCGCGTGGCACATCCGACCGCATTATACAATTTAACTAATATCATATAAATATCATATAAATACTACCTCTCAGTTTGCATAACTTACAATAATATGCATATCAATGGTTATCATCTCAATCCATAATGCAAAGTCTCATAGTGCTGGCGGGTCGTCACCCTCCTCTGGCGCTCATGGAAAGTACAGTCCCAAACCTGAGCCTTCGGGGAGGGCGGTATATAAATATAAATAATAAATAAATAATAAATAAGAGTCATGTAAGTGGCACAATAGTTGTTTCTGCCTTGCAGACTCTGGCCGTCAAGTACTTTCCATGAGTTCTTCCTAATATTTAGATCTAGTTTCTTTTCCTGCACTTTGAATTCACTACTCCTGATCCTATTCTCTGAAAACAAGCTTGCTCCCTCTTCAACATGACATCCCTTCAAATGTCATAGTTCAGTCTTGGAAAGTGGCCACCAGCCCCTTTTCACTCCACAAACGCCCAGAAACCAAGGGACAAGAAAGTCACTCCTATAAGGTAGGCCACCTACTGTGTGAATTCCTCAAAACAAATTAGTCTGGTAGATGTAGCCACATGACCGAGGTACTTTAATTAGATTGAAGCCACAAGAAGACAGAACACTGAGGGAGAAGGCTTGAAAATTAGACCTCAACGAATATGCAGTAGAAGTCAGTATATTCAGTAAACAGTCACTTATCTAAGAATAAGTTTTGCTTGTGAAATGTCTATAAATTGTTCTTCTCTAGCTGCCTGTGACTCTTCCATTGCTGTCTGTCAAAAGTTATTTCTGAATCAGGTCGGGCTGACCCTAGTTCATGGAAGGGACATGAGAGACATGAAGCGACCATTTCCCAGTATCTTAAGCAGATAAGGAAGTAACTTTTACCAAGTATCAGGAAAATAACCTTTGCCAGATCATAGCATCAGCATAGTTTCGTCTTAGTCCTATCTAATTTATGGTGTTGTGTCTGCCCATAAAACAACCATTGTCATCCCTGTTGAATTGAAGAGGAAAGGTGGTGAGATACTTATTTGCTTCCTTGTGAACAATAAAACTGTCTGTTTAACGACTCTCTCTGGGTGCCTTTTTAGTTCCAAATTGCCAGTTGGCCAAGTCTCCTAGTAGGTCTGAATTCCTCATCAACACCACAAAATATACTACAAGGAAATTTTGAAAATTGTGCAGGAATGTATTGTCGCAGGCTTTCGCGGCCAGAATTACTAGGGTGTTGTGGGTTTTCCGGGTTGTATGGCCATGTTCCAGTAGCATTTTCTCCTGACGTTTCACCTGCATCTGTGGCTGGCATCTTCAGAGGAAGATCCCAGCCACGGATGCAAGCGAAACGTCAGGAGAAAATAGTACTGGAACATGGCCACGCAACCTGGAAAACCACAGCATACTACGAAGGCAGCCCAGTCATGATTCACTTCTTACTTTCCTCCAAGTTTTCTCTCCGTGTAGCCCTAAGGCAGGGGTGGGCAATTATTTTTCCGTAGGGCCGCGCAAGAACCGAGAAAATACTGGCTGGAGGGGCGGATTGCCAAAAGGCAGGGGCGGCGCTTTTGAAGCCCGCATGAAGCCCGGCAGCCAAGGCAACCGGCTTCTCGCGGGGCTTTCAAAGCGCCCTCGGCTCCCCAGCAAGGTAGCAGGGGCTTTTGAAAGCCCGCGAAGCGGTGGCCCAAAGGCGGCGACAGAACTTCAACTCAGCTCTTCGAGCCAGTCAAGGTCATCCGGCGGGCCGGATGTGGCCCGCGGGCCGTATAATGCCCAGGTCTGCCCTGAGGCATAAAACGGATGAAATTGATGTTACCCACAGATCTCAGCTGCACTCAGATCCAAGTACTTTGTTGGACATATGAGGGCGATACTTTCGCTCGTGCCTTTTGTGTTTTCCGGCAATCAAATCCCAGAACGGGAGTAAGGTGTGAACTGAATCCTAGAATTGGAAGGGGCGTGGGCATATTCAGACTGATGATTGTGCCTCTGATTCTCTTAATGGTGTCCTGCCAGGAGGCAGAGAAGGTCTTCCTGGCTGTCTCTTCTCAGTGGCAGTAGAAGCTTCCGGTTTCAGTGTTGGCGTAACCTGACCTCCTCCTCCTCTTCTTTCTCTGCAGGTCCCTCCTGCGTCGGCAAAGCAGCACGGCGTCAGCTTAAATGCTGCCTCTACGCCCTTCCAGCAGGCAAGCGGCTACGGTCAGCACGGCTATGGCACAGGTAACAGTGGCACGCGCGGTTGCGCAATTCTCCGTTCAAATTAACACGTAAAGGTAGGGGAGTGCCACACACATGAGTGGCATGGGACACAAGGCAGCTGCGGTGGAAACTCTCACTCCTCTCCCCACCTGGGATTTTGGTCGGCAGCTTCCGGGAGCTCTGCTGACGTGCGAGGCCTCCTTGGTGTCTGGCCCGCCTCTGTTGAATTAGCTGAGCTCCCCACTGCTCTTGAAGTTGTTTGACTAGAGCAGTGGTGGCGAACCTATGGCACGGGTGCCAGAGGTGGCACTCAGAGCCCTCTCTGTGGGCACTCGCGCACGGAGTTCAACATGTGGGAGGGGGATGGAAAATCCCCCCACGCACACACACATCTAGGCTGGCCTGGGCATGATCCTGGGCATGATCCTTTACCTGGGAGTAAGCAATGGGACTTGCTTCTGAGTAAACCCTCCTAGGATTGTGATTCACCCATTTGAAGCGTTGCACGGTCGCTTCACTACGCTTACTCCCGAGTAACGCGTGTCTTGGAGCCAACTGTTTTTTCTAAACTAAAACCTCAGTATCCAGGTTAAATTGCCGTGTTGGCACTTTGCGATAAATAAGTGGGTTTTGAGTTGCAGTTTGGGCACTCGGTCTCGAAAAGGTTCACCATCGCTGGACTAGAGAAAGCTTCCCCTCTGGATACATAATTTGTGGGGTGTGGAAAGGCGGGATTTCATTTGGGAATTAATTCCAACTGGCCTTAATTGCCGTCTGTGGGATACTTTTGCTGTTCTTTTTATGGTCTCTATAAGCTTCCCTGAATGTCATAGTAGATCCCCCCCCCCGCCCCAATTAATAAAGAACCAAATATGCATGCCCCCTGTTTTTCCTAAAGTGGGGCATGTGAGTCTAGTTTGCATTAAATCAGGCCGCTGGGCCCATCTTGCTCAAGATGAGCGTCCCCTGGATCTCCAAATACTTGGTCAGAAAACAAACGTTTTTACCTGGTTCAAATCTGAGACATTATGTATTCATTGTATTATAACATTTATATCCCACCAGTCCTAGTGGTTTAAGGTGGGTTTCAATGCAAGACTGAGGCAGCTCCCACTGAGCCACCATATTTGTGGGGGAAAATAATGATTTTTAAGTGTTTCTGAAGAAGTGTGCCTGCACAGGATCACTTGTATACCAAAAATAAAACTTGGTTGGTCTTAATGGTAACGCTGGACCCAAACTTTTTTCATTCTCAAGTGGTTTTTCTAAGACTTCTCATTTCTACCCCTCTCTCCCCTCTCCCTCCCTCCGCTAGGGTGGGTGGGCCAGGTCCAGATGCTGGGGCCCCTGCCCTCCCCTCCCCTTGCATGCCACCCCTCACCCCCTCCCTCCACTAGGGTGGGCGGGCCAGGTCCAGATGCCAGGCCCCCTCCCCTTTCCTCCCCTCCCTTGCATGCCACCCCTCCCTCCCCTCTCCCTCTCTTCACTTGGGTGGGTGGGCCCAGAGTCCCAGATAGCAGGGGCCTCCTCCCCCTTTCCCCCCCCTCCTTGCATGCCACCCCCCCCTCCCCTCTCCCTCTCTTCACTTGGGTGGGTGGGCCAGGTCCAGATGCCGGGGGCCCTCCCCTTTCCTCCCCTCCCTTGCATGCCACCCCTCCCTCCCCTCTCCCTCTCTTCACTTGGGTGGGTGGGCCAGGTCCAGATGCCGGGGGCCCTCCCCTCCCCTTTCCTCCCCTCCCTTGCATGCCACCCCTCCCTCCCCTCTCCCTCTCTTCACTTGGGTGGGTGGGCCAGGTCCAGATGCCGGGGGCCCTCCCCTTTCCTCCCCTCCCTTGCATGCCACCCCTCCCTCCCCTCTCCCTCTCTTCACTTGGGTGGGTGGGCCAGGTCCAGATGCCGGGGGCCCTCCCCTTTCCTCCCCTCCCTTGCATGCCACCCCTCCCTCCCCTCTCCCTCTCTTCACTTGGGTGGGGTGGAGGCCCGGAGTCCAGATGCCGGGGGCCCTCCCCTTTCCTCCCCTCCCTTGCATGCCACCCCTCCCTCCCCTCTCCCTCTCTTCACTTGGGTGGGTGGGCCAGGTCCAGATGCCAGGGCCCCTCCCCTCCCCTTTCCTCCCCTCCCTTGCATGCCACCCCTCCCTCCCCTCTCCCTCTCTTCACTTGGGTGGGTGGGCCAGGTCCAGATGCCGGGGGCCCTCCCCTTTCCTCCCCTCCCTTGCATGCCACCCCTCCCTCCCCTCTCCCTCTCTTCACTTGGGTGGGTGGGCCAGGTCCAGATGCCGGGGGCCCTCCCCTTTCCTCCCCTCCCTTGCATGCCACCCCTCACTCACTCCAACCTCCTGAATAATTCTGTTCTCGCTGGGGACCCAAAGCAGCTGATCTCATTCTCCTGTCCTGTGTTGTATCCTCGTGGGAGAGGTTAGGCTGAGAGAGAGTGACTGGCCCAAGATCATCCCGTGAGCTTCCACGACGTGAGTGGGGATTCGAACCCAGGTCTCCCCTGATACTAGTCTGACACTCTTAACCACTGTATCGCACTGGCAGTGAGAAGAATAGAACTTCACAGTATCTTGAAAATAGGAACAATGGCTTTGTGGTGCTCCAGTTTAGATTGGGACCGTCTTCCATCCTGACCTGCCTGGTGTTACTACCACTGGCAATCTCTCAATGGTGGGACTTGGAAACTGCCCAAAATCACAACTGATCTCCAGAACGCAGGGATCGACGGCTCTTGCTGGTGGAGGCTGTGTTGCGTTTCTTGTATTTGAAAGAACGGTTGCCAAAGGCAGGCTTTTAAAACGCCTTCAGTTTCAGTGAGGGGTGTGTGCGTGCTTGTTTCCTATGCTGTATTTTGTCTCCAGTGTACACATAGTGTCCCACCCTGTCTGTCATGAAAGCAGCAGCCCAGAGAGGTCGCCAGAGACCACCAGCCAAAGACCACCAGCCAGAGACCACCAGAGACCACCACTGACTGAACAGTAGGGCCAAGCTGAATTCCCCACACTCAGACCCCAGCCAGGGTGTGGGGCGCACGAGACGCGAGCGCTGCTCTGCCAGTAACCACAGTGGCTCTTTTCCCCTTCAGGCTACGATGACCTAACGCAGGGAACAGCTGCCGGAGACTACGGCAAGGGAGGCTATTCCGGGTCATTGCAAGCACAAAACAAGTCCTCTGGCAGCGGACCAGGGAAAGGTAAACCGGGAGCGTGGGAGGCAGCTGACCCCCTCTGGGCTCTGGCCACCAGGATTGGAGGGTCCTCTGGACTTCACAGGGATCGTGTGGGCTCTGTCTGTAGTCATACTGAGAAGTGGGCAAGAGAGCTTCCCAGTGCGGTACAGAAGAGAGGGGCTTCTGTCCTTGGGCACAACCTGAACTGGGCGTGGGGCTATGTGGCTCTACTGGAAGCGCTGGTCTGCCAGGGAGTGGTGTGAGAAATATTTGCCTGGCGGATCAAGGCTGGACTTTACTGAGTTCATCTCTCCAGCCTTATTCCAGCATCCCTCTGAGGGCTATTCGCAAGGCACGAGAGAAAGCGGTCAGCAGTCGTCTTGGAAGAGCCAGAGTCAAATATTATCAATTCATACTCCTTGGAGAGTTTTGTATATTAGAGCTATAAGTATTGGGCCATTGAAGGGATTCCAAAACTTACCGGGGTTTGGTTAGCCCAAACCCAAACATGCTTGAGGTTGGAGGATTGACTATTTGCATTTTGTTCATAAGAACATAAGAACAAGCCAGCTGGATCAGACGAGAGTCCATCTAGTCCAGCTCTCTGCTCCTCGCAGTGGCCCACCAGGTGCCTTGGGGAGCTCACATGCAGGAGGTGAAAGCAATGGCCTGCTGCTGCTGCTGCTGCTCCCAAGCACCTGGTCTGCTAAGGCATTTGCAATCTGAGATCAAGGAGGATCAAGATTGGTAGCCATAGATCGACTTCTCCTCCATAAATCCGTCCAAGCCCTTTTTAAAGCTATCCAGGTTAGTGGCCATCACCACCTCCTGTGGCAGCATATTCCAAACACCAATCACACGCTGCGTGAAGAAGTGTTTCCTTTTATTAGTCCTAATTCTCTCCCCCCCTCCCCCCCAGCATTTTCAATGAATGCCCCCTGGTTCTAGTATTGTGAGAAAGAAAGAGGAATTTATCTCTGTCAACATTTTCTACCCCATACATAATTTTATAGACTTCAATCCTATCCCCCCTCAGAACTAAAGAGTCCCAAACGCTGCAGACTCTCCTCATAAGGAAGGTGTTCATATTTGTATTGAATATATTGTAGTTCTACGTGAGTGCATTTTGTAATCTGGAAGCCTTATTTAGGTTAGAGATTCAAGGAGTGCTTTTGTATGCATGTAAGATGGAAGCCTGTTGGCCTGTGTGACTGGGGAGCCCGTTTTGGCTGCTTGATTAACTCTCACAAGCCTGTATTGTTTTCTCTCCTTTTTCCAGGTGTTTCTGTGACCTCAAGTAACACAGGTGTGCCTGACATCAGTGGCTCGGTCTATAACAAGACTCAGGTGAGGCACTCCCTTGCCACCCACCTCAAACCAAGCTCTAGTTCCGAGCTGCCTTCTGTATGCATTTGGGGACTTTGTGGCGCTTGCGTGTAGGGGGAGGGTCACCTGTGTTCCTCTGCAGTAAGTGTCTGATTTTTCCCTCCGGCCAGACTTTTGACAAGCAGGGATTCCACACTGGGACGCCGCCCCCCTTCAACCTGCCTTCAGCCCTGGGCTCCGCAGGGCCCCTGAACCCTGGTGCTGCCGCTGGCTACGCCCCGGCCCCCTTCCTGCACATCTTGCCTGCCCACCAGCAGCCTCATTCGCAGCTGCTGCACCATCACCTTCAACAGGAGGGGCAGGTGAGTCCACGGAGGAGCGGGGAGAGTCACGGGGGTCCTCTGCAACCACCCACCAGGATTGGACTGATGAGCACACTCCGTTTAAAACCCTCTGCACCCGCCCACCAAAAACAACAACATATTGGCAGTGGGAGGGTCACGCATGAAGCTTCCTTGTCCCGAATCAGACCCTCGGTTCATCAAGGCGAGGATTGTCTACACAGGCTGGCAGCTGCTCTGCGGGGTCAGGCCCTTACTGAAGAAGAAGAAGAGTTTGGATTTATATCCACCCTTTCTCTCCTGCAGGAGACTCAAAGGGGCTCACAATCTCCTTGCCCTTCCCCCCTCACAACAAACACCCTGTGAGGTAGGTGGGGCTGAGAGAGCTCCGAGAAGCTGTGACTAGCCCAAGGTCAC
The DNA here is from genome assembly GCF_021028975.2 of Sphaerodactylus townsendi. Lineage (NCBI taxonomy): Eukaryota > Metazoa > Chordata > Lepidosauria > Squamata > Sphaerodactylidae > Sphaerodactylus > Sphaerodactylus townsendi. The sequence continues at coordinate 375,163 of NC_059431.1, read as the reverse complement.
CCAGCTGGCGTGTGTGGGAGTGCCCAGGCTAATCTGAATTCCCAGAGAAGCACTCACGGCTCGGCGTGACAGGCGGGGAATCAAACCCAGTTCTCCAGATTAGATACCACGGGCTCTTCACCTCCTCGCCACTGCTGCAGAACCATGTTGCTTCTGGTTATAAACTAATGACCCGAAAAGGTTAACAGCCTTGCTCAGATCTTGTACAAACTGGCCGGCTTCCTTGGCGAGGTCAATCCATCCCATGGTGGGAACTCCTCCTTGCCTGTTCATCAGAGTGAGTTGTCTGGAGCTGGCAGCTCTCTTGGGGGTCAGGCCCTTACTGAAGAAGAAGAAGAGTTTGGATTTATATCCCCCCCTTTCTCTCCTGCAGGAGACTCAAAGGGGCTGACAATCTCCTTGCCCTTCCCCCCTCACAACAAACACCCTGTGAGGTGGGCGGGGCTGAGAGAGCTCCCAGAAGCTGTGACTAGCCCAAGGTCACCCAGCTGGCGTGTGTGGGAGTGCACAGGCTAATCTGAATTCCCCGGATAAGCCTCCACAGCTCAGGCGGCAGAGCAGGGAACCAAACCCGGTTCCTCCAGATTAGACACACGAGCTCTTAACCGCCTACGCCACTGGCAGCCAATCAGCCAAGTGGAATTAAATGATTGTTTAGTGGAACGTTATGATTTGAATTTTTATGTTACCCAGTGTGACGTAGTGGTTAGGAGCAGGTGCATTCTAATCTGGAGAACCGGGTTTGGTTACGTGCTCTGCCACTTGAGCTGTGGAGGCTTATCTGGGGAACCAGATTGCGCACTCCAACATGTGCCAGTTGGGTGACCTTGGGCTAATCGCAGTTCTTCGGAGCTCTCTCAGCCCTACCCACCTCACAGGGTGTTTGTTGTGAGGGGATAAAGGAGAATTGTCCAGCCCACTTACTGAGTCCTCCCTTCCTTTAGAGGAGAAATGGGATAAATCGAAAACTTTCTTCCATCTTCCTCCCTTCTTTACTTGACTCAGGACATCAGCCCATTATTTATTCAGACTGACTGTCCATGGTCTCGTGCAGACGTCTTTCACATCACCTCCTGCCTGGTCCTCCTTTGTGGAGTCGCTGCCAGGGATCAAACCAGGAAACTTCGACATGCCGAGCAAATGCTGCGCCAATCAGCCTTGGACCTGGTCTCTAAATCTTCTTTCTGTCCACTTCCTCTCTCCTGGGCTGAACGCAAGAAGGAAAGGGCATCATCCGTGAAGCCTACTTGTCCACATCTCGTCTGCTGTGTGGAGGGAGGGGCTAACATTGTTAACATAGTGACACCCCCACCCCTGCTAGGAAGAATTGCAACCCGTTAAAGGCCACCACCTCCAAATAAATCTCAGAACGGTGACGGGTGCATACCTGCACAATGCAGAACCTGGCAGGAGAGGGTAAAGGTGGGGCCGGCACTTGTTCATGACCCAGGGGGCACGTAGTTTTTCCTGCCTCTCTGACGTGTGTAGACCTCTGCCCTGTCTCAGGCTGCGTACTGGTGCAAAGGTTCCCAACCTCCCGCTGGAGCGGTGGTGGAATTACAGCCCGCCTCCAGACTACAGATTTCAGTTCCCTGGGAGAAAATGGCAACTCCAGAGGGTGGACTCAATGGTATACCATAGAGTCCGGATGGAATCCTTTCCCAGATTTCTCCCTTCCACAGGCTCCACCCCCAAATATTCAGGAACTTCTTAGGCTGGAGTTGGCAATTCTCGTGTTGCCAGAAAGTCCTGTGAGAAATTAAGCAATTTCAAGGGCTTGAGAGAAGGGAGGGGACTCTCCTAGGAAACGAGCTATAAATATCCCCCCCCCCCCCGCTTCTGTCTCACTCCACTCGTCAAGGAGTTTGGAGTTTCCTTTGTTAAAACCCACCCCTCTCTGGAGATATTTGTTTCAAGGGGTGGAAGGTTCTAGCTCACAGGTGTCAAACTCACAGCCCTCCAGATGTTATGGACTACATTTCCCATCATCCCCTGCTAGCATCATGCTGGCAGGGGATGATGGGAACTGTAGTCCATTACATCTGGAGGGCCACGAGTTTGACACCCATGTTCTAGCTTAACAACAACCTTTATTCCATATGAGCGTCTGGGAATCACAGCAGACTTCTTCAGGTTTATTTTATTTGATACCCCGCCCTCCCTCGCCTCAGCACAGGGCAGCAGGAAGGAGGATCAGTTCTGACTCACAAACGCTTTTGCTGCCGTAAACGTTGTTTGTCTTGAAGGTTTCTCTGGGCTTGTGCCCAAGCATCTGAGGGGTCCAGCCAATCTACTGCCGTGCGTCAGTCATGGATTTTTATTCTGGCACGACAAACACCTCAGCAGACCCTGGGATTGTTGGTGCTACCAGGGGAAAGAACCTGTGCACAGGATAGCCCACAGGTGTCAAACTCATGGCCGGGCTCCCCTCCAAGATGTTCATGAAGACTACAGCAGCAATTAGGCATTAGGGAGGTTTAGAAGAGCTTCAAATTAATATCTAATCTTGGGAGGGAACCCGGGTTTGAGGATTCCCGGCTGGGCCTGCTATGCCTGAGTTGTGGAGGCTTGTCTGGGGAATTCAGATTAGCCTGTGCACTCCCACACACGCCAGCTGGGTGACCTTGGGCTAGTCACAGCTTCTCGGAGCTCTCTCAGCCCCACCCACCTCACAGGGTGTTTGTTGTGAGGGGGGAAGGGCAAGGAGATTGTCAGCCCCTTTGAGTCTCCTGCAGGAGAGAAAGGGGGGGGGGATATAAATCCAAACTCTTCTTCTTCTTCTTCTTCTACAATTCCCATCAGCCCTTGCCAGTAGAGCCAATGCTTATGTTGGGAAGGACTAATGGGAATTGTAGTTCATGAACATCTGAAGGGTCACGAGTTTGACACCCCTGGGATAGCCTGTAGGAAGCTTTGCTGGACACCTTGTAGGTGCCGGGGAGAGGGGTTGTTTAGAGCAAGAGGTGTCACTTTCGTTTTGGCGACAGGTGGTAGCCTGTGATTGCGGTTGGGCCAAGGGCAGCTGCAGACCAGCCTAGTTAGCTTGGCAAAGCCCCACAGATACGTCCCTGGGCGGTGGTTTGCCTGCTGCTGCGCCCCTCCTCCCCCTTCCCCAGTATGCCCCAAAAATCTTCTGCAAGCCAACCGGGGCTCTCTGCCAATTGCAGCAATGAGGACAAACCCCTTCCAAAGCCTTTGTTCTCTCGCATGACCAGATCGGCCTTCGGTTGGAGAATTTGCAAGCTTGCACCCACTGAGCTCCTCGGAAGCTCTTGGCCAGGGGTGGGAGTGTTGGAAAGCAGGGCTGGGCGTGGGAGTGAATGGGGGGTGGGAGAAGATCCTGATTTGCGGACCAGCAGCCAGATCTGATGGGGGCCCGGCCCGTGTGGGGCTCGCTTCTGACCACGGCCGTTTTCTCTTCCCAGGGCGGGTCTGGTCAGCGCAGCCAGCCGACTCTCCTGCAGCAGAAGCCGCAGGCCTCCAAAACTGCCTATGGAGCGTCCCCGTACTGGACAAACTGACCCTGGTCAGGGAAGGACGGAGGGAGAGGGAAGATGGAGTGTAGCAGCCGACTCCCCTCACCTGTGCCGGAGGATGCCGTGGGGGCTGGGGGGGTCACGGGAGCCCAGGCAGGGGGAGGGGGCAGGGCAGCCACCCCTCCTGGTTTGTGTGGGAGGAGACTCCTTCCCGGCGTCCTCTGCGATTTGCTGTTGTATGTAATATATTTAATGTATGTATTTGTAAATGTAATAGAGCCAAATGGTGGTTTCTGCATTTTTGGGAAGCCTGTCTTGTTTTTGTTCTGGGGAGACTCTGCCTCCCACGCTACCTTCCTCCCCCCTAGGCAGACAAAGTTTGTAAAAGTTAATTTGGTGAGGCTGAAAAGATGGTCCACAAGCTGCAACTGTCTCGGCAGCTTCATAGCTCAGGCCAAGAGGCAGGCTCACCAGAACGACAAGAGTTTCTTTGCTCTGTTGGAACAGCCTGTTCAGCCCCTTTCTCCTGGTGCTGCTACAAGGACGTTTCTGGGCCAGGCACAGATAGCCTTGTTGTAAAGGGCACTGCAGGCCTTTTAAAAATTGGGTATTTCTTTTAAAAGACCCTGCAAAATCCCCTTTGAAAATGCTGGGGGGAAGAATTAGGACTAATAAAAGGAAACACTCCTTCACACAACGCGTAAATATGCTGCCACAGGAGGTGGTGATGGCCACTCACCTGGATAGCTTTAAAAGGGGCTTGGACAGATGTATGGAGAAGTCGATTTATGGCTACCAATCTTGATCCTCTTTGATCTGAGATTGCAAATGCCTGAGTAGACCAGGTGCTCAGGAGCAGCAGCAGCAGCAGAAGGCCATTGCTTTCACCTCCTGCATGTGAGCTCCCAAAGGCACCTGGTGGGCCACTGCAAGTAGCAGAGTGCTGGACTAGATGGACTCTGGTCTGATCCAGCTGGCTTGTTCTTATGTTCTCATGTTTATCCCCCACCCCCACCCCCAAGCCAGAGATGTTGGGCTTTCAGCATAACTCAGAATTACTTGTCTCCCAGTCAGAGACTCAGGGTCACTGTTTTTAAAAAGCCCCACAGAACCAGATGATACCAAGTCCCTCTGCAGCCACATTCTTGCTTGCTTCTCTTTGGTGGCTGGGGAGGGGAGGGGGAAGCAAGGGTGGCCAACAGGGGAAAATCCTCCCATTCTCCAGCAGCATGGGGAATATTTTATATGCCTCTGAAGATGCCAGCCATATGTGGAGGTGAAACATTAGCCGCCAGAAGAGAGCCATACATCCCCAAAACCCCACGGCAGCCAGCTGATTTTAGCTGTAAAAGCCTTGGACGACACAGTGCTGGTGGGAGGGTCGGCCCAAACTTCGCCTACAGCGCACTACAGGGAAAGCGAGTTCTGGCCCAAGTCAGAAAGTGAGTTCTGGCCTTCCCCTTTCGGTGTGAGTCAAAGCAAGTTTTTGGGAAAGGCAACTACTACTAATCCAGGTGTCCTTTATTTCACATTTTATTAGTAGACAGATGTGCAGAAAAAAACCCCAAAACTAAATTATCAAAGGGGGGAGGGAGACAACACACACAAAAAAAAATATAACACCATTAATCTGGTCTGATAAATCATATCAACCAAAAGAAAAAAAAAATTGAGGAACATCTGGGATTTTCAGCTCAGAAAAAAAGAAAAAGAAAATACCAATAGAACTCTAGTGCTCCCTGCTGATTTCAGGTTGGTTGACATCTGCAGCTAAGTTTCTCTTTTAAATCAGAAAAAGTAAACACAAATTATTTGGGGTGGGGCAGGGAAGGGTTCCGAAAGAACCAGGCCGCGCTTGGCTCCAGTAAACACTTTTACGTCCTCCTAATCTCTTAAATAGCGTGATAGTTGCATCTCGGTCGGTCGGATGGATCTCGAACGGGAAACCAGCAAGTTGACGAGTAACAACAGCATAATGCGTGGGGGGGAGGGGGTTAGGGGAGCGTGTCAGCCTGGCTTGGGGGGGGGGGGGCGCAAAACCTGTTGGAACTCTAGTTCCCAAAAAAGTCATGGTGTGGGGACCACGGAGGCATAACATCGCGACTCACGCCACCAAACTTGTGGATACACGTCACCGGAGCGGATACAGTGAAAACGGTCAAAGCACACGGGAGAAATGGCTGAAAGACGCAGTATCCTCATTTCGGGCCACGCCGGGAAAGCCCCTTGGGTTTCCTGCTCAGAACGGCTACTGCATACTTGCTGGCTACAAAAAGTGCACCCACCCCACAGTTTTTGAATATGGCTACAAACGGATGGCTGCTCCCACTGCCGACCCCACCCTTACAAGCCACAGGTAGCGATGACACAGGACGGGATTGGGTTCTTGTGCTGGAAACCCCCAAGAAATCTGGTGCTCTCTCCCCCCCACCCCACATTGCTTCAAGAAATTAACAGCTGCCCCAGAACCCAGAGATTCAACCATGCTGACGTGACTCCTTTCAAAAGAGGCAACGCTGCAGGGAAAACCCTACGCGGGTCTGGAGGGACGAGGGGGCTGTCAAGTTTGTGTCCCAAGGAAGATGACCTAGCCCCGAAGAACGCCCAACAGGCCCCCCAGCCAGGCCGGAGGGGAGCATTTCGGTTTCTGCCTTCACCTTTCACCCCAGCCTTCGGACAGACCCAGGCATGGCTGACTCCTCTAAGGTGCTGGCTGAGTGTGGCCAATGGCTTTCGTGCGAAGACACATTTGGTGCCGACAAGAATTCGAGGCAACCTTTGCGGCTGGGACGGAGCTGGAGCGAAGTCACCCACTGGGGCTATGGCGGTGGTTCCGCCTCCGGTGGCCGTGGCAATCCAGGAGGCCGAAGCAGTGGCAAGTTTTAATGACCCTCAAGAGCCGCCGGACTCGTGGCCCCGCACACGACAAAAGCGTTCCATCAGAGGGCAGCTCCGCTAAAGCCCCTCCACAACTCAAGCTGTTAACTACACCAAGCAGATACAAAGCAAGGATAAATTCGGTCCTTGGCCTTTTCTCCACGGGCTTCCCCTTCAGGAATTTCGCCCCCTCTCCCCCCGGGGTGATCCCACACCCATACCGACCAGAGCCCTGGTGGAGTTCCCGGAAGCCCATCGACGGCCAGCAAGACAATCCCAGCTACTGGCACAACGGGTCTCCCGTCGAGTAAGGAAAGGCTCTTTTCAGGCCTCCAAAATTCCTTTCTCCTACTGGCTTGGCAATTCTGCCCCAGCAGAGCAGAGCACAAAGGATGCTGTGCCGGACAATGGCTGGCGCTCGCCCCTTGGACAAGGTGTGGCCCGGAAGAACGCCTGCAGGAATTAAGAGGCTCCTGGGGTTGGCTCTTCAGCAAAAGAGCAAAGACCCCCTTCACACCATAACGGCGGGCAGGCGGGCTTCTTCCTCAAAGTATCAACTGAAGGGTTCAGGAGAACGATGACAGCGTTACAAGTGTTGATTGTGAAAATTTCCACCCTGAGACAGCTGACGTCCCCACACGAACCCCCACATTCTCGGGGGACCGAAGTCCCAAGAATTATCCCCGTGCCCGCTCGCCCCCTTAGCAGGACTGAAATGGAATACTGGATCTTTCAGCACTAAGCCTTGTCGAGCCCAAGAGAGCCGAGCCTTCACATTCCTCCCAACACCGAAAAAAGAAAAGGATCTCTGCCGCCAGGCAGACCGGGAGCACTGGCGGGCGCGGGCGACGGAGCGGCTCGGCCTCTGAACGGGCTCTGCAGCCTGCCTGCTTCCGCTCCTGCCCGCCTGAAACGCAGCTCGTGGGGAGCGACCCCCCCACAGTCTCCGGCGCTAAATACATTAAGCATCTTGATGCAAGACTGTGTTTAATTCATGAACCTAAACACAGAGCAAACCTGGATGGGTTGTGAATGCTCCTGGGGAGGAGAGGGGAAAGGGGGGCAGGGGGGAGGGGGAGAATCTGTCGCTTGTTCAGAAAAAAAAAGAAAAATCAGAATGCAGTGATGGGATGGGGGGGGGGGGAGGAGGATGCAAGAATCAAGACATTCGGTGGAGGGATCTCTCGCTGAAAGGTCCAAACGGGGAGGGCAAGGGGCGGCCATAAGGAAGAAGAAAGGACCGAGATCCGTTAACACAGGAGAAAAGCAGGAGGCGCAGGTTTGGTTGGTATTTTTCCCCACTCCCCATGTATATATATAGATATTTTTTTTTGCTGAACTGTCTCTAAGTTACTGCTGCTCCCCGCGGGCCAAAGAGGCGGGGCAGTAAGTACAGGGGCCGGAGGCAGCAGGTCACGACTCCTCGTTGCCGGAATCATCGTCGTCGTAACAATCGGCGTCCTCCTCCTCTTCCTCGTCTTCGTCATCGATGTCGTCGTCGTACAAGTCGTCGTAAAGCAAATCTGAGCTGTTGTCACTGGAAGGCACTTTAGTTTTGATGCAATACTCTGCCAGCGTGGTGGGAACTTTCACACCATCCTTTTCTGCTTCCGCCTTGGTTGCCTGGACTTGTTTCCTGCAAGGGAGAGAAGGAGAAGAGTTTGGATTTATATCCCCCCTTTCTCTCCTGGAGGAGGCTCAAAGGGGCTGGCAATCTCCTTGCCCTCCGCCCCCCACAACAAACACCCTGTGAGGTGGGTGGGGATGAGAGAGCTCCGAAGAACTGTGACTAGCCCAAGGTCACCCAGCAGGAATGTAGGAGTGAGGAAACACATCTGGTTCACCGGATAAGCCTCCACAGCTCAAGTGGCAGAGTGGGGAATCAAACTCAGTTCTCCAGATTAGAGTCCGCCTGCTCTTGACCACTGCACCAGGATACAGAGGTAATGGTTTGATTACAACACAGGGGAAATGCTTTGGGGGCAGAAAATTTGCAATTGTAGTGAGGTAAGAATCACTGTGTACCTGTTGAGCCCAAGGTGGTAGTGGGGTCTAGTGGTCTGAATTCGTGAAAGAATTCAGGTCTAGCAATCTCAGAAATCTCCATCCCAACTTATTATTTGATGAAGGACCTTTCAAAGCTGACACCTCGAAACGTTGTTGGACTCTCAGGCAGCACTAGCTACAATGAGACAGGGGCAAAGGAACTACTGCACATGGTTCTGCCAGATCAGACCAGTGGCCCAGCTAGGACAACATCCAGCCTCACCCCGTGGACAACCATTTCCTCTTGAGGGCTAACAACAGGCCCCGCAGGCCTCCCCCCACCCCCGTTTCCTTCCCAGCTTCCTTTTAATTATTCCCTTCAGTGTTGTGAAGGTCCCTCTTCTGCAATCAAATGCTACACCTTTATTTATTTATTTGTCTTGTATACCGCCCTCCCCCTGAGGGCTCAGGGCGGTTCACAACAAGGTTAAAACATACCTTAAAACATAATTTAAATATCAGTTATATAAAAACAGAACCCATTTAAAAATCTGGATGGTGTCCGGCTGCCCCCCTCCCCTCTTTTTGTGCCCACGGGAGGCCAGATGACACGGTAGATGTATTTTTAACCAGGCTGGCCAAACGCCTGGCGGAACAGGTCCGTCTTGCAGGCCCTGCGGAAACTCTGTAAGTCCCGCAAGGCCCTGATCTCCCTAGGGAGCCTATTCCACCAGGTAGGGGCCAGGGCTGAAAAGGCCCTGCCCCTCGTGGAGGCCAGCCTGATCATTTTTGGACCAGGGATCACGAGTAGGTCCTCCTCCGAGGAGCCGGGGGGGGGGGGCCTACCGGGGCAATATGGGGAGAGGCGGTCCCTCAGGCGTGCAGGTCCGAGACCGCGAACGGCTTTGAAGGTCAAAACCAACACTTTAAACATAATCCGGAACTCCATCAGCAGCCAGTGCAGATGGTATAGGATCGGTGTGATTCGATCCCTGCTCGAACTGCCAGTAAGCAGCCTGGCTGCCGCATTCTGAATGAGTTTTAATTTCTGGATCATGGCTAAAGGCAACCCTGCGCAGAGTGAGTTACAGTAGTCTAACCTGGAGGTGACCGTTGCATGGATTACTGTCGCTAGGTCAGAACGGGAGAGGTATGGGGCCAGTTGCCGTGCCTGCCGCAGATGGTAAAAAGCCGTCTGAGCTACTCGGGTGACCTGGGCCTCCAGCGACAAAGCCGGATCCAGAATCACCCCCAGGCTTTTCGCCGATGAGGCAAGCTGTAGCGCCTCACCATGCAGCATAGGCAGGCCAAAGGGCTCCAGACACTCTCCCCGACCCAGCCACAGGGCCTCCGTCTTTGTAGGATTTAACTTCAGCCGACTTGCACTCAACCAACCAGCAACAGAGTCTAAACAACGCTGGAGAGCATCAGGGGCCGAAAACGGGTGGCCTTCCATCATGAACATGAGCTGCGTGTCATCTGCATATTGATGGCACTGCAGCCCAAAACTCCGGACTAAACCTGCCAGGGGGTGCATGTAGATGTTGAAGAGCATCAGGGAGAGGATCGCCCTCTGCGGCACCCCACAAATTAAGGGATGACGCCTGGAGTTCTCTCCCCCCAGCGCCACCTGCAGTCCCTGGCCTTGGAGAAATGAAGTCAGCCAACACAAGGCTGACCCCTGAACTCCAATACCAGCGTATTGGGCCGTAAGGGATAACTTTCCACTGACAAGAAGGTCAAACTTAATTGCGCTACGGTCACAGTTCCCAATGAAGGCAACCACCTCTCGCCAGGTCGTCAGCCCCACTCAGAACCAAGCGCAAGATCACGACCCCTCTGGCTGGCTCTGTGACCTGCTGCTCCTGCGGACAGTCACAACGTCTAGGAATCTCACTTCGACAGCGCGACCCCAGCACGTTTACCTCGTCCGTGTCAGCGTAGCTGAAGTCTCTCAATTTCACAACACTATCTGCTTCTGTTGCCTCCCTTAGTTCCTTCTCCATCTCAAGATCAGCCTCAAGGGTTTGATCAGGCAGGCGATGGCACCCCCCTCCCTCTTCTAAGTAACGTTTTGAGCCCATTATTTCCACCCATATCCCTTCTGTTGGGGAGTTCATTCCCCTAATGTTCTCTAACTTTGTTCTGCGGCCTCTATGATGTAGGAAAGGAAAAGCTGGCTGAGCGACTCTCGGACTCACCGAATGATCTCCGCGTATTCTTTGTCTTTCCCTTTGCTGTCCCTCCATTTCCGGAACATGACCGAAGCGTCCACGTTCGCCGGAGAAAAGGTGTTGGGTTCGTTAAGCAAGGAGATGACGCTCAGCAAGATCGTCCTGGGGGAGGGGGGGACACACAAGGAGAAGAGCATTAGGGCTGTGGGGTGGGGGGAGCAGGGTCAGTAGGCAGACAAGCGGCGGAAGGCGAGCCACAGGCCTCCCCAGGGAAGGGCAAGTCAGGATGAAGCTGGGCCCCCGTGGCCCACCTCCTACGGTTTGCGGGCCAGAAGCATCTCTCAACAACTCTTCTGGGTCATGTTCAGGGGAGAGTTTTTACCCAATGAAAAAGGAGAAGAGTTTGGATTTATGTCCCCCCTTTCTCTCCTGTAAGGAGACTCAAAGGGGCTTACAAACTCTTTCCCCTTCCCCCCTCACAACAAACACCCTGTGAGGTGGGTGGGGCTGAGAGAGTGCTGAGAGAACCATGACTCGCCCCAGGCCACCCAGCTAGCACGTGCTGGAGTGCACAAGCTAATCTGGTTCACCAGATAAGCCTCCCCAGCTCAAGTGGCAAAGTGGGGAATCAAACTCAGTTCTCCACATTAGAGTGCACCTGCTCTTAATCGCTACACCTCGCTGGCTGAAGAGGCTGAGGACTGGCACACCTGGGGGCTGGCATTTGGGCCTGGCGTCATGTCCCACCCCTTCCCCCCCACCCCCGTCTCTCAGGGGCAGAACTGAAGTCTCCTTCTGGAAGCTGCTCTTTTGGTAACAAATTACATTCGCAAGATTACACATCCACGGAGCCTTTATTCTAATCTGATAATACCGTGTTTCCCCGAAAATAAGACAGTGTCTTATATTAATTTTTGCTCCCAAAGATGCGCTATGTCTTATTTTCAGGGGATGTCTTATATTTCTGTATTGTGTTCGTCAGGCATGCTTCCAAACAAAAACTTTGCTACGTCTTACTTTCGGGGGATGCCTTATATTTCGCACTTCAGCAAAACCTCTACTACGTCTTATTCTCCGGGGATGTCTTATTTTCGGGGAAACAGGGTAGCGGGTAGATTGGAGTGCCTGGCTGAAGAAGCCACACGCATTCTTATCTTTTATTTCCTTCTCTCACATACTCTTTCTGCTGGGCGGCTGTTCTAACGGGGCCTTGTCGTGCCGGCCGACCTCCTCCCAATAATCATCCGGTTCGCTGAAATCGATTTACTGCATCAGAGTAACCGAACAGGGACACCCCAGGAGTTTTGCTGCAGATGACATTCCCCTCCCTCTAACACAGCGATTCCCAACCAGGGTTCCGTGGTACCCTGGGGTGCCGTGAGCATGTCCCAGGGGTACCGCAGCAATGCTACCAGCCCCCCCCACTTTTGTAGGGTCTCCCGCCGGCATCAGTAAGGATACGGAGCTGGCCCAGGGGGCAGGGCCTGCCTAAAGAACATAAGTACATAAGAACAAGCCTGCTGGATCAGACCAGAGTCCATCTAGTCCAGCACTCTGCTACTCGCAGTGGCCCACCAGGTGCCTTGGGGAGCTCACCTGCAGGAGGTGAACGCAATGGCCTTCTGCTGCCGCTGCTTCTGAGCACCTGGTCTGCTAAGGCATTTGCAATCTGAGATCAAGGAGGATCAAGATTGGTAGCCATAGATCGACTTCTCCTCCATCAATCTGTCCAAGCCCTTTTTAAAGCTATCCAGGTGAGTGGCCATCACCACCTCCTGTGGCAGCATATTCCAAACACCAATCACACGTTGCGTGAAGAAGCGTTTCCTTTTATCAGTCCTAATTCTTCCCCCCAGCATTTTCAATGGATGCCCCCTGGTCAGCAGCCACTTCCTACCACCCCACCCCGTGGTTCCCTTCACCCTGGGACGGGAAAGTGGGTGGGGGGAGGATGGCAGAGGTACCGTGAGAGATGAAGAGTGAGGTCAAGGGTACCGTGACGTCGAACAGGTTGGAAAGCACTGCTCTAACAGCTCTCCCTAAAAGCAAAAGCGTTCCCAGGCTGTGTAGCTTCTCCAAGGTTGGAGCGCCACTAAGGAGAAGGTGTCTTTCTGGGAAAGAACTGCTTCTAACGATCTCTAACTAATGCAACCACACACATAAGCCAGGAAATGTTTGGTGGTGCCGTCTCCCGGATTCCCCTGGTTGCGTGTGGCAGCAGACAGACACAAGACAGGGAACGGGAGTCTTGAAAGGCATGGAACGGTTGCTTTTAGACGAGACACATGCCAACTGAAAGGCACGGCCCCAATCCAGCACGCTTTCTCCGCAGTTAACACGAGGCTGCACAGAACTGGAACCAAGGACAGCGCTTCTGTGCACGCTCGCCAAATTCCCCAGACCGCAGCAGGGTTTTCAGCCCCCCCCTTCCCCCAACACTACTGCCCCAACTCTGCTACGTGACCCCTGCTTCTTCCAGTCTTGGTGTCACCAAACAGGAAGGCTTGCACACGTGAAGGGCAATGAGGATGATTGAAGGAGTGGAGCACCTTCCTTATGAGGAGAGGCTGCAGCGTTTGGGACTCTTTAGTTTGGAGAGGAGACGTCTGAGGGGGGATAGGATTGAAGTCTATAAAATTATGCATGGGGTAGAAAATGTTGACAGAGAGAGATTTTTCTCTCTTTCTCACAATACTAGAACCAGGGGGCATCCACTGAAAATGCTGGGGGGAAGAATTAGGACTAATCAAAGGAAACACTTCTTCACGCAACGTGTGACTGGTGTTTGGAATATGCTGCCACAGGAGGCGGTGATGGCCACTCACCTGGATAGCTTTAAAAAGGGCTTGGACAGATTTATGGAGCAGAAGTCGATCTATGGCTACCAATCTTGATCCTCCTTGATCTCAGACTGCAAATGCCTTAGCAGACCAGGTGCTCGGGAACAGCAGCAGCAGCAGAAGGCCATTTCTTTCACCTCCTGCAGGTGAGCTCCCGAAGGCACCTGGTGGGCCACTGCGAGTAGCAGAGTGCTGGACTAGATGGACTCTGGTCTGATCCAGCAGGCTAGTTCTTATGTTCCTATGTTCTTACATGCATGTTTTCAGTGCCTTTCCGTTCTGAATACTCAGCGGGGTGTGTGTGTGCGTTATGTGAGTGGACAAGACGGGCCTCCAGTTCCCATTTGAGAGATGTGGACGGCACGTGTGCCATTCAGGGTCTCAAGTAAAGCTCTTTCTCAACACCTGCAGGGGACACAGAGAACCGAGGGCGCTCGTTCTGGCAGTTTGTTTACAAACAGGAGGGGAGGCTGTTGCCAATGGATTTACAGCATCGCTGTTCGCAGCTTGATTGAACCAAGTGCCTCTTCTCCCCAAACATGATGCTATTATAGCAGGCTACGTCAATGCAAAAACGTCGCTGAACGCCTAAAGGGCGAAGCGGGTGGGTGAAGCCTCTACTTTGCCCCGTTACGACAGCAGTGGAAGAGACCTGGGGACAGACCCATACTGTTTTCTCCTGCCTGCGGACGAAAGTTCAAACTGTCCAAGGCAAATTACTTCCCAATTCTGACAAAATCTTTACAGGAAAACACTGTGTGCAAAGAAATCTTTCAACGTTGGTGACTGATTTGAAGAGATCCTGGCTTTCCTGCTACGTCTGTTGCACTGGCGTAATGCCCATTGGGCAAGGTGGGCAGCTGCCCAGGGCATCACCTTGTGGGGGGCATCAAAATGCTGGGTTCGTTTTTGGGAATTTTTAGTGGTTTTCCATTTTGGCCTGCAGGGGGCGCAGTTTTTAGGCTAGCAGCACCAAAATTTCAGCGTACCATCAGGAGACTGTCCTTATGCTACCCCCCAAGTTTGGTGAGGTTTGGTTCAGGGAGTCCAAAGTTATGGACTCCCAAAGGGGGTGCCCCTATCCCCCATTGTTTCCAATGGGAGCTAATAGGAGATGGGGGCTACAGTTTTGAGGGTCCATAACTTTGGCCCCCCTGACCCAAACTGCACCAAAACTGGGGGGTATCATTAGGGCAGTCTCCTGATGATACGCTGAAATTTTAGTGCTGATATGTCTACAAATGCACCCCCTGCAGGCACCAATGTCCTGGTGCAAAATTTTTTTGGTCGTGGTGGAGTGGCCGCCCATGGGGTCCAACTCAGGTTTTGCCCATGGCTACAGTTTGCCTCGTTACGCCCCTGGCCTGTTGTATTGTTTTGCACAATGGGCTTTACTGCTAGTGAATAAATACTGAACTGCGGAGTCTCGTTCTATTATCTTCTCACCTCAGGCTGGTAACTGAGAAAACGCGCACACAGGCTGAGGGTGGGGAGACCCCTCTGCACGGAGACTTCGCCTCGGAATCCTCTTACCTGACATTCTGGGTTGGGTTCCACCTTTCAGACGGCAGCTCTCCGCTCTGGGGGTCATCTACGGGTGGGTGAAGGATTGAAATACATACATCTCCATTCTGTTCGAAGAAAAGAAAATCAAGACAGGCGGGAGATGAAGTTGTGCAGAAACACATGCTTCTGGTACCCAGACATTCAAGTGGCCCCTGAAAATACAGCAGGGGGCTACACCCCCCCCCCCCACACACACACACACTTCCCACTCCTCATTCCCTATCAGGCTCTTCCTTATACTCTTTGAGTCCCCAAGTGACCGAGATTTTGGGGAGGTATGCAGAGGCGTAGCTGGGCAAATCTGCGCCTGGAACGGCCTGCAAGTTTCCCCACCCCCCACTCCACCCCTTACCTTGCCTTCCAGGTTGATGGTGCGGCACGGGGATCCACGAGGGGGCCCCCAGAAAATTTGGAGGCCACCATCCCCCCTCTGCCCCAGGGACTGGGCAGAGGGGGTTTCCCTGCCCAGCGCCGCTGCCTCCGCAGCGCCTGGGACTATCTGCCTCAGATGTCCCTGTTGGCGCTACGCTTCTGGAGGTATGACCTTTTGAGAGTCAAAGCTCTCTTGACACGCAAAAGCTCACACCCCCAAAAAACTTGCCTGTCTCTGAGGTGCTCCTGGACTCAAATCAAATTTCTACTCCAGACCACCGCAGTGTCAGGATTGGTTCACCCCTGCAATAATCAGCCTCTTGAGCTCCAAAATAGGTTCACTGTCAGGATATCACAAACAGCACCCAAGCAGGCGCCGCGGGAATGGACTTCCACTATATAGCATTTCTTGGTTAACGTCTTTTCCCCGAACATTCCTCCAAACCCCACCCTCGGGATCCCAGCAGGGTAAAATCACTAACAGTGTCCTCAAGCGGTGTGGAGTCTTCAAGGCCAAACTAGAGATAAAGGACCCAAAAAGTTACACCACGGTGTCCTTAAACTCACCATGTGAGTAATATCTAAACCAGGGGTGGCGAACCTTTTCGAGACCGAGTGCCCAAATTGCAACCCAAAACCCACTTATTTATTGCAAAGTGCCAACACAGCAATTTAACCTGAACACTGAGGTTTTAGTATAGGTTGGCTCCGAGATGTGCGTTACTCGGGAGTAAGCTTGGTGGTAGTCGGTGGCTTTGCTTTGAAGCAACCGTGCAACTCTTCCAATGGGTGAATCACGACCCTAGGAGGGTTTACTCAGAAGCAAGCCCCATTGCCAGCAACCGAGCTTACTCCCTGGTAAAAGATCACGCTTTACTTCTTCGCATGAAAATCAGTGAGGTTTAGCAGCGCTTAACAGGGTCCCCTACACTGCTTCCCCAAAACTACGTCTTAGGTTTAATGTGGCCCAGGCCAGCCTAGATGTGTGGGGGGGGGGCAACTCTGTTTGTGTGTGCCCACAGAGAGGGCTCTGAGTGCCACCTGTGGCACCCGTGCCATAGGTTCGCCACCACTGATCTAAACCAATGATATATAAGATACGATTCTGTCTTTGTTTCCCGGTAACAACTCTGGGAGGGGGCTCTCGATTTTGCAGACTGTAAGAATAAGTGGAATGTATTGAATTTATATATACTGATATTTGAATGTATACATTACGGATTGGCTTGAGAAAGAATGATCGAAATGAAACCACATCTGGAGGTTTTGTAGCCAAATAAGACTTTATGCTTGCCTGTTGGATTACATTGAGAACATCTGGAGTGGTTACGGGGAAACAAAGACAGAATCATATCTTATATATCATTGGTTTCGATGTTACTCACTCTGTGAGTTCAAGGACGCCTTGGTGTAACTTTTTTGTCTGTACCTGTTGTGTACCTGCCTTGATTAGCAGCAGTGGCGCAGGAGGTTAAGAGCTGGTGTATCTAATCTGGAGGAACCGGGTTTGATTCCCCGCTCTGCCGCCTGAGCTGTGGAGGCTTATCTGGGGAATTCAGATTAGCTTGTGCACTCCAACACACGCCAGCTGGGTGACCTTGGGCTAGTCACAACTTCTCGGAGCTCTCTCAGCCCCACCTACCTCACAGGGTGTTTGTTGTGAGGGGGGAAGGGCAAGGAGATTGTCAGCCCCTTTGAGTCTCCTACAGGAGAGAAAGGGGGGATATAAATCCAAACTCTTCTTCTTCTTCTTCTTCTTCTTTATGGCAAACTAGAGATAAGGCAGGTCCTGGCTGGCCCAACGGATGAGGAAGTTACTGTGCGCCTAACGCAAAGAAAAACAAGGCCAAGCTTCCCACGTTGCCGCCTGCGCCCGGCCCACCCCGTAGTCTCAAAGTAAGACTCAGGGAAGAGTTGAAATGTTCACAAGTCTTAACAGGATCTTGACATTCAGCTCCCCTAGGATGAATTTCCCCCTTCCCTGGTCCAGGATACCCCCGGAACCATCCCACAGTAAACATCTGTGACCACTGGAGGAGCACAGGAAGACAGGAAGAAGATGAAATTAAAACACTCCTCACAAAGGGTTACCCATTCCCAGACTCAAAGTTGCTCAGCTTGATTTCCACCTCCTTTGTGACCGCAACAGGGAGACAGTTTAGGACACCCGATCGCCAGTAGGGGGAGCCAGAGCTTTTCGGGAAAACGGGGGGAAACGGCCATTCCAGCTTCCTCGCCGGGAAGATTCGATGCAAACAAAGAGGATTCCCCTTTTTCTTCTAGGATGGGCCCGTGGGATTCCAGAGGGAATCTACGCCTTGGGGAACGGGGGGCAAATTTGCCAGGAAAAAGAGCAGAGCAATATCAGGAAACAAAAAACAGAAGCGCTGGGATTTCGGCTTCTCAAACAAGCACCTTTCGGACGGCCACACGAAAGACCTCTCTGCTCTCCGGGAAGAGGACGGCCGTGAGTGGGCCAAGAGGGGCTCCAGCTCTGCTGCCCCCCCCCCACTTTTGAATTTTGCTGTCTTCCCACTGGAGGCAGTCCCGAGTAGATTTCCTGGATCTGCCACATGGACACATGCTAGGCAGCCTTAGGGCTGCAAAGGGGGGCTCTGCCCATCAGGGACTAACAGGAACTCTCTCAGGACCGTTGCCCAGGTACTTGAAGTGGCCACCACAATGGACCAAGGCCCAAACATGGCACAGGGTCCTTCAGGTCCAATGAGCACAAAGGTGTGGATCCCACCGACAGGGGGCTCACAAGGTGCAGACACCCCACCCCCAACAAACACACGCGGACATCCTGACCCAGGGGCTGTTCTATTCAGTGCCAGGAAAGGACTGGAAATGCTGGCAGACATAAACGGGACAGCAAGTCAGGCTGGAAGCAAAAGTGGTAGAGAGGTCAGAGTGTTGGGTTAGGCCTGAGACAACCAGGTTCGAATCCTCACACTGCCTTGGGAGCTGTTTGGATGACCTTAAGAACATAAGAACATAAGAACAAGCCAGCTGGATCAGACCAGAGTCCATCTAGTCCAGCTCTCTGCTACTCGCAGTGGCCCACCAGGTGCCTTTGGGAGCTCACATGCAGGAGGTGAAAGCAATGGCCTGCTGCTGCTGCTGCTGCTCCCGATCACCTGGTCTGCTAAGGCATTTGCAATCTCAGATCAAGGAGGATAAAGATTGGTAGCCATAGATCGACTTCTTCTCCATAAATCTGTCCAAGCCCTTTTAAAGCTATCCAGGTGAGTGGCCATCACCACCTCCTGTGGCAGCATATTCCAAACACCAGTCACACGTTGCATGAAGAAGTGTTTCCTTTGATTAGTCCTAATTCTTCCCCCCAGCATTTTCAATGTATTCCCCCTGGTTCTAGTATTGTGAGAAAGAGAGAAACATTTCTCTCTGTCAACATTGTCTACCCCATGCATAATTTTATAGACTTCAATCATATCCCCCCTCAGACGTCTCCTCTCCAAACTAAAGAGTCCCAAACGCTGCAGCCTCTCCTCATAAGGAAGGTGCTTCAGTCCCTCAATCATCCTCGTTGCCCTTCTCTGCACTTTTTCTATCTCTTCAATATCCTTTTTGAGATGTGGCGACCAGAACTGAACACAGCACTCCAAGTGTGGTCGCATCACTGCTTTATATAAGGGGATGACAATCTTGGCAGTTTTATTATCAACTCCTTTCCTAATGATCCCCAGCATAGAGTTTGCCTTTTTCACAGCTGCCGTGCATTGAGTTGACATTCCCATGGAACTATCAACTTGGGCCAGTCTGCACTCTCAGCCTAACCCAACTTTCTTGGGAAAACTGTGTTGGAGGGCAGCTGTGCTGGTCTGCAGTGGAAGAGCTGGATCGAGTCCAGAAGTCAAGTTAGAAACCATCAAGGGTTTCCCAGGGCAGGCACTCTCGAGAGTCGAAGTTCCTTTTGTCAGATATGAATCTTGAATTTGACAATGTGGGTCTCTAAGGCGCTATCCGAATCTAGCTGTGTTTCAGAAAACGCCACTGCCGCCTCTCCGGGGACCCTGCCCGAGGCTCCTGACAACATAACAGATCGCCAGGGCATAAAACATCACATAAGTGATTCAGAACCCATTACTGATGTGTCCCCAGTCGGAAGCATAAATAAGCACTGTGGCATGAAGTCAGCTTTGGCATTGGGCTCCGTAGCGATGGTTGCCTGAGCCACCCCGAATGCCTGGTGCCGCCTCTGGGAAGGAGAGTCTTGCTCAGTAATTCCAGTTTTGCAGCCTTCTGAACGTGCCGCTTTCATCCATGGCTCCAGTCTGCCCAGGCCCATAGCCAGAAAATTTTCAGGGGGGCGGGGAGCAAATGAGTACAGTGGGGGGAAGAGGGTCAGCTCATCATTATTTATTTATTTGAGTTTGGGTGCTGTGTGGTTTTCGGTTCTTCAGATGCCAGCCACAGATGCAGGCGAAACGTCAGGAGAGAATGCTGCTAGAACACGGCCATACAGCCCGGAAACCACACAGCACCCAAGTGATTCCGACCATGAAAGCCTTCGACAATATTTATTTGAGCTTTATTATTTATTTACCAGTTTTGTATTTGAGACTCAAGCAGCATGCATAGAATAAAGCAACATAACCAGATAGCATAGCATGAGGGATCTAATAAGCAATGCAATAGGATAAGGATGTTGTGAGTTCTCCAGGTTGTATGGCTGTGTTCCAGTAGTATTTTCTCCTCTAACATTTTGCCTGCATCTGTGGCTGGCAGACCAGATCCTCTGAAAATGCCAGCCACAGATGCAGGCGAAACGTCAGGAGAAAACACTACGGGAACACGGCCATACAACCCAGAAAACCCACAACACCCTAGTGATTCCGGCTGTAAAAGCCTTCAACGATACAACAGGGCTAGGATTACAAAAATTAGAAAACTGCAAAAAAGTTTCACACATCCTACGTCACCTTCTCCCCGCCCCCCCCCCCCCAAGGCTTTTAAATTAGGACACATCAGCCCTGCTAACTGCTAATTCTGTTCTAGCCGATTGCATAGAGGATTCACAACTGGAAGATTTATGACAGGATTCACACCTCTTTCGCTCAGTTCCTTCCTTTTCTAACACAGAGAATTTGCACTCAAAAGACTCATCAGGAGTGGAGGGGCAGGACAAATGGTTGATGGGGGCCCGGTCCCTTTTTGCACGACCGGGGCTACAGGCCCGAGCCTGCCCTATGCCCAGGAGAAAGAGCAGCTGTACAGGCTGAGCAGCCGAAGAAGAAACGCAGAGGAGCCCCACCAGGCCCCAAAGGGTCAAAAAATCCAAACTTCACATACACGCTACAGGGGTCAGTGCTACCAGTCACAGACCAGGAAAGGGATTTGGGAGTCTTAGTGGATAGTTCCATGGGAATGTCAACTCAATGCATGGCAGCTGTGAAAAAGGCAAACTCTATGCTGGGGATCATTAGGAAAGGAGTTGAGAATAAAACTGCAAGGATTGTCATGCCCTTATATAAAGCCGTGGTGCGACCGCACTTGGGAGTGCTGTGTTCAGTTCTGGTCACCACATCTCAAAAAGGATATTGAAGAGATAGAAAAAGTGCAGAGAAGGGCAACGAGGATGATTGAGGGACTGGAGCACCTTCCTTATGAGGAGAGGCTGCAGCATTTGGGACTCTTTAGTTTGGAGAGGAGACGTCTGAGGAGGGATAGGATTGAAGTCTATGAAATTATGCATGGGGTAGAAAATGTTGACAGAGAGAATTTTTTCTCTCTTTTTCACAATACTAGAACCAGGGGGCATCCATTGAAAATGCTGGGGGGAAGAATTAGGACTAATCAAAGGAAACACTTCTCCACGCAACGTGTGATTGGTGTTTGGAATATGCTGCCACAGGAGGTGGTGATGGCCACTAACCTGGATAGCATTAAAAGGGGCTTGGACAGATTTATGGAGGAGAAGTCGATTTATGGCTACCAATCTTGATCCTCCTTGATCTGAGATTGCAAATGCCTTAACAGACCAGGTGATCGGGAGCAACAGCCGCAGAAGGCCATTGCTTTCACCTCCTGCACGTGAGCTCCCAAAGGCACCTGGTGGGCCACTGCAAGTAGCAGAGAGCTGGACTAGATGGACTCTGGTCTGATCCAGCTGGCTTGTTCTTATGTTCTTCTTATGTTCTTAAAGCCTGCTCTGAGACCCCAATGCAGCCATGGTGTTCTGGCTGGTTTCCCCAGCTGGGAGGAATCCAGTGTGTGTGGAAGGGGGCGGGGGGCTAAAGCAATACAGTGGAGGCAGCACCTTGCTGCCACTCTACAAGGCTGAAACCCCGGAGGACAGAGTCCGGATTCAAAACAGAATAGAGAGCTGGGCCAAAACTAACAAAATGAATTTCGAGAGACAAACGTTAGATTCTACACTTAGGCAGAAAAAATGAAATGCACAGGTATAGGATGGGTGACACCTGGCTTGACAACAGTACATGTGAAAGGGATCTGGGAGTAGACCACAAGCTGAACATGAGTCAGCAGTGTGATGCAACGGCCAAGAAAGCCAATGCGATTCTGGGATGCATCAATAAGAGTATAGTGTCTATATCAAGGGAAGTAATTGTACCACTCTACTCTGCATTGATCAGACCTCAGCTAGAGTACTGTGTTTAGTTCTGGGCACCACAATTTAAGAAGGATATTGACAAGCTGGAACGTGTCCAAAGGAAGGCAACCAAAATGGTAAATGGTCTGGAATCCATGCCCTATGACAGTGGTGGCGAACCTCTGGCACGGGTGCCAGAGGTGGCACTCAGAGCCCTCTCTGTGGGCACGCACAAACAGAATCACCCCGCCCCCCCCCCCATATCTAGGCTGGCGGGCCACTGAGCTCGATTATTAGCATTAAACCTAAGACCTAATTTTGGGGAAGCAGTGTAGGTAACCCTGTCGAAAGCTGTTAAGAGAAGCCCCACTGATTTTCATATGTATGTGTGAAAGAACTAGTAGCGATCGCTTTACCTGGGAGTAGCTGGAGTTGCTTCTGGGCAATGGGCCTTGCTTCTGAGCAAACCCTTCTAGGGTCATGATTCATCTGTTGGAAGAGCTGCACAGTTGCTTCAAAGCAAAGCCACCAACTACCACCAAGCTTACTCCCGAGTAACGCACGCCTCGGAGCCAACCGTTTTTCCTAAACTAAAACCTCAGTATTCAGGTTAAATTGCCATGGGGGCACTTTGCAATAAATAAGTGGGTTTTGGGTTGTAATTTGGGCACTCGGTCTCGAAAAGGTTCGCCATCACTGCCCTGTGAAGAAAGACTTCGGAAGCTGGGGATGTTTAGTCTGGAGAACTGAAGGTTAAGGGGGGAACATGATAGCCATGTTTAGATATCTGAAGGATGTCATGTTGGTGATGGAGCAAGCTTTTTTTCTGCTACCTCAGAGACTAGGACACAGAGTAATGGGTTCGAGGTGCAGGAAAAGAGATTCCACCTAAACATTAGGAAGAACAGCCTGTCAGGGCTGTTCGACAGTGGAATTCACTGCCTTGGAGAGTGGTGGAGTTTGCTTCTTCGGAGGTTTTTTAAACAGAGGCTAAATGATCATATGTCAGGAGTGTTTGACGGAACACTGTTTGCGTCAATCTTGTTAGTTTGCCACAGCTGGTGATTTTGGATGCAATAATAAGCAAGCTACTTCACACTATTCAAAAATGTTTGGACACACGGAGACGTGTGCTCTTACCTCATAAATGTTGGGATGCCACATTTTGGTCAGGAACCTGAAGGTAGGCGGTGAATATGGGTAGTCCATAGGAAATTTAATATGAGCCTGAAACAGAACAAGACGCCGGGGTTAGACACAGAATTATTCAAACACACGGATGAACAGATCCTGCAGAGAAAAATCAGAGTGATGACTGCAAACGGGAGTTCTGCTTCGCCAGGCTTAACAAGCGCACGGACAAAAGTGATCCCGTCAACATTATGTTTCTAAAAGGCTCCGGACCAAGTGTGGAAGTCATGGGATAAGCAGGCGGTGGGTCCTTTCATGGATTAAAAATTGGCTAAATGACAGGAAGCAGAAAGCAGAAATAAGTAGGTAATTCTCGTAACCGAGGCAAGTGAGCAGTGGGTACCTATATCAAACATTGGCATGAGGACCAGGGCTATTTAAATTCTTCCTAAATGGTTTCATAATGGGGAAGAACAGCCCAGTGCTCAAGTTTGCAGTGTATTAATCTAGACACGAGATGTAAAGTTTCTGGAAATTATGAAGCCACAAAAGACCACTGCTCCCCTCTCCATCTTTTCCCTGAAGAAAACAGAAAATGAATGGAATATAATTGTCAAAGGCGTTCACGGCCGGAATCACTGGGGTGCTGTGTGGTTTCCGGGCTGTCTGGCCGTGTTCTAGCAGCATTCTCTCCTGACGTTTCGCCTGCATCTGTGGCTGGCATCTTCAGATCCTCACCAGATGTTCATGGACTTCAGATCCTCTGAAGATGCCAGCCACAGATGCAGGCGAAACGTCAGGAGAGAATGCTGCTAGAACACGGCCAGACAGCCCGGAAACCACACAGCACCTGAATGGAATAGTTTGTTACTTCCATATAAATGCCAGCTTAGACTAGATCAGAAATTTTATTCACACCCTGACCTCCCCCAGCGAGGTGGGCTCAGAGTGGCTTACATTCACACACAATGCACATAAAACACGAGTTTTAAAATTTAAAGCCAGTTTACAATAAACACGAATAAATAATAAATTTGGCACTTGATACTGTATTGCTGCTTTCTCAAACTGCATAATTTATAACTTATTACCACATGAAACTGTACTGACGGACCTGTTTATGTGCTTTATGAATGCGTTTTCTGAAAGAAAACTGCACATATATCCAAAATTGAGATTGAGTGACAAGCTGCGGTCCCCCTAACCTACAATATTGTAGTATTTGCAACGTGCAAGGAAGGAAAACAAAAGTTACAATAACAAAACAAAATTATTTGCACAGAAGCAGAGTTACATAATCACAAGGCATAAGGTAATTCACATATGTGAATATCACATTACGGAATTTTGGAATTGCTGCTATAATGTATTTTAATGAATTTTAATGTTTTATCACTATTGTATTTATGAGATCTTATATTGTATTTGTTTTATGTCTCATGGTACACCGCCCAGAGCCCTTCGCGGGTTGGGTGGTCTATCAAGCCTAATAAATAACAACAACAACAACAACAACATCTCTCCAAGACTGCATTTCCCCATATTGCCCTACAAGGCCCCACCATCAAAAGTGACTTATTGGTGCTGAACTTACACAGTTGTTGTCAACGGTGTGTGTTTGTGTGCAAAGTGCCGTGGAGTTGTAGCCAACTTATAGAAACCTCAGCACGGGGCTTCCAAGGCACGGGAGAAGCACAGGGGGTGTTGATGAGTGTCCCTCCCGTGGACCGACCCTGCCTAGCTTCTGAGCATACCAGGCCTCCTTCCCTCCCACTGCCAACAGTAGTCACCGTTAAATAAGAAAAAAAATTAAAGGATATGACTACACCAGAAGTCTGCAACCTGCACTTGGGCTTCCTCTGTATTTCTGTGTATATGTGGCTCTGCCTCCTTAGCCATTTTGTGGTTGCACCCACCACCCTGTGCCAGAATTTCAAAGGTGCCCCTCCCCCGCAAAAAGGTCAGGGACTCTGGTGGAAAGGAACTGGTGGGCACAAGAATATTGGACACCTGTTCCATAGCAAACCAGGACCTTTTGAGGCAGCCTCCAAAAAAGCTCAGCCAGTAATATGATCATCTTTTGGTGTCACCTGAAAAAATCAACAAAACCTGGCTACCAGTACTAAAAGGTACCCAAAACCCAAAACCAGACATTCAAAGGCAACTGCACACGAACTCCACCCAGACACACGCAAATGCAATTGTAAATGCAAATCCATATGCGGTTGTGAATGTGACTGGTAATGCAACAGCAAATGAACTCCACTCAGACACGAGCAAATGTGCCTCCCCCAAAGAGGTGGACAAAAATATATACCCCGCCGTACAATCACTCCACACTGTGGCACAGAGAGACATACAGCTTGCCTTGACGCACTTCTGAAGAGGAGTGGAAAGCAAAAAACGCGTCACACACTTAAACGGAGGTTGCACTTAGCCAATATAATATGTAAAATGATTTCTTTTCAACAAATTTTAGTATAACAATCCATAAGGTATGAGTATATAGCATTCAAAAATAAGACGACCATATCCATGGTTTAACCAACTAAGAATTGGGTTCTATTTACACCCAATAAATATATTTCAAATTTTTATGTAGAAACCAAAGTTCAACATCCAGTTCATAAATTATATCCACGTGGATAACAACTTATAGAATCAATCAAAGTAAGTCTCTCGAACGCCTCACGCGTTTCCAAAGCGTTTTCGTTGATGTCTTCCTCAGGAGAAGAACAATTTCATTCATTTTCTTTCTCACATTTCTTATATGCCATATAGATTTTTTGTCTCTCATCAGAGCTGACTTGAACCCAAAAGCGGCTAAGTGCAACCTCCGTTTAAGTGTGTGACGCGTTTTTTGCTTTCCATTCCTTACGTTACACACAATTGTTGTTGTTTGTTTGTTTGTTGCACTTCTGAAGAGGCCAGTCGTAGATGTGAGCAAAATGTTAGCAGCACAACTACCAGACCATGGCCACGCAGTCCAGAAAACCCACAACAGCCATTTGATTCCAACCACGAACAACACAAGCCAACTGTTCAATTAACCAAAGAGGCCAAAGCTCAGCTCAAGGGGCAAAACCGCCCAGTGTTTTCAGGTTGTATTTCTAAAGGCAAACTGTCAGGCGGGGAGGCTGCTTCGTGTTTGGATCACAGCACAGCTGCCAGACGTTTGCCAGCTACACGCCAGCCAGAGCGGGTCGAGGGGTAAGCCTGGGCCGAAATGGAACAAGGCCCGGCGCCGTTGTCGGGAAATGCGCGCCAGCTCGTCCGACGGTGCCGTTTCCCGTCTCCGCACGTCAGGAGCTGTTTAGCTGAGAGCTGGCAGCCGCAGCCGGAGCAAGGAAGGCCTCGCAGCTCAGCCTGCTGCGGAGTTGCTTACGACGGCGAAGACGTGAGGAAGGAGAGCACAGCTCCTCCCTTGGCAATTGGCAGGCTGCACAACTCAAGAAGTTACGTGCTCCTCCTTGACAGGCAGGTTTTTTGTCGGCACATGTTAGCACCGTGCCCACGTTGCCTGAGCTGCCAAGAGGGAAAAAGGGATTAGCCCAGCAACATGCCACGGCTAATGTTTGGGGGGAAGGGGGGATGGGGGAGCGGTTTGAGGCACAGCAGGGCTTTGGAACAGCTTCATCACACGCGGAACAGAGGTGGCTAAAGAGGCATTGTTTCATCTGCGTGGCCCTCTGCAAATTTGATGAAGGCGGTGAAGATTTCAAAGGCAGGAGCAAAAGGAGATCTGTATTAAACCTGCTCAGAGGGTGACAGACTGGGGGGGGGGGGAGTCCCCGAGAGCACGTCCCCCGCTCAGAAGAGCTCCAAGGAAATGGCAAACGCAGCCAGTGCCTCCATGCAGGTCCCCGTGCACCCCATCGCCCACTCTGCTTGTGGGGCTCACCACAAGAGACGGGGAAAGAGCAGCCGAAGGAGTGGCAGTTGCCGAAGGGTGGCAGCGGCCCAATGTGTACTCCGTTCTCACCGCACATATCACCATGATCAACAAGCGACAACTTAGCCCATCACAGCAAGTTGCAGCTTCGGTTGTTTGATGCAACCTAGGATAAGATTTGACCCTACGTTTACTCCCTAAAAGTGGCAGTAACATCATCACAGCAGTGCTGCCCCTCCCTGCTCTGAGAGGTGGGCTGCATGAATCTCAATCCTCCCCCACCAAAAAAAGTTTAAGAGGGGTTTACCAGGCAAAGTACCAGAGCAGGAAGGTCTTCGGTATTGCCCTTGCGGCACGCACACTCTCTCGGCCTTTCCGCCAGGAGGGATTTCAGTATCCATTCGCCGGCCAGAGCTCCATAATGCCCCAATGCATCTTCTCAGTGGTGGGGTTCAAATAATTTAACAACCGGTTCCAGTGGTGGGATTCAAATAATTTTAACAACTGGTTGTTTGCAAGCACCATTTTAACAACCGGTTCTGCTGAAGTGGTGCGAACCTGCTGAATCCCACCACTGCATCTTCTACACGAGACACTGCTCCTCCTGCCCCCCCCCCCCGGTGCCACTATGGGCCCTTCCGCACTGTAGGATTCGACCTTAGATCGACTTGGGTCCAACCCGGGTACTCCGCACAGCCATAGCGTCGGACTTGTGTCTGACTCGACTCACCCCCCTCTCCCCGTTAAATTTTCGAGCTCAACTGGGAACTCGGGTTGCACTCAAGCCGAAGCCGGCGGAATGTGGAATCTCCCTCGCCTTGACTCTGCCAGCCAGCCAATCACAGCGCAGTATTTCGCCCATGCGCAGAACGGGAGACTTGTGGCGGCGGCGAGAAGCACGCCTTAAAAAAAACCCCCAGTAACAGCAGAGTTGAGCTCAGGTAACTCAGCAACCAATCGGGACACAGCGCAGGGAGGTGGTCCCGCCCTCTGAACTCGGCTCCGGAGACACAAGTCAGCTGCTGTGTGGAGAACGGAGGAGTCGAGCTCAGGTAACGGATTTCCGCGGACACGAGTCGAACCTGAGTCGCCTTGTGTGTGCGGAGAGGGCCTATGGTGGCCAAGGAGCAGAAGTTGACTTTCTCCAGACGTCTGTTGGATCCACACCACTGAGGAACTGGTCCCACACCCTTAATTTCAACTCCTGCCGTTATAATTCCCCCACCCTTCCTGTGTTCACTACATAATAAAGGTGTATCATCACAAAAGCAGGCACTAGTCAAAAGCCATCACAAAAGCAGGCACTAGTCAAATACATCATGCAACACAGAAAAAGGGCAGGGATTGTGCAGTTGCAATTAGTGTAATAAGCAAAATGGCACAATATACGGCTTGCCGTCAAACGGGGCTGAATATTCAACAATTCAGTTCAGCGAATTTTACCGACACAAACAGTGAGGGTAAGAAACACGCTTCGCTCCAACTGTTCCAATTCCAATCAAGCGTTTCCTGCAGAGCAGCACGAGGTCAGTTTCAAAGACACGATTAGCTTCCTCTAATGTGAAACTGAACGTTTCTCATTCATTTCATATTAGAGAAAAACATATATTTACGTTTTCGAAACTGACCTTGTAAGAAACGCTTGATTGGAATTGGAACAGTTGGAGCAACGCCTGTTATTTAGCCTCTCTGTTTATGTTGTACTGAAGCAAGTAATCAAATACACACGTTTGCATTCAAGTCACACCAATCTCTAGCAGAACATGACCCTACCCCCCTGATCACTATGGTCATCATCCGTGGCCCTGCTTCAGATGCTGGTGCCATTTGAGGCTAGATGAGTTGCAACCATATGCTGCCACAGGAGGTGGTGACAGCCACTAACCTGGATAGCTTTAAAAGGGGCTTGGATAGATTTATGGAGGAGAAGTCGATCTATGGCTCCCAATCTTGATCCTCCTTGATCTCAGATTGCAAATACCTTAACAGACCAGGCGATCGGGAACAGCAGCAGCAGAAGGCCCTTGCTTTCACCTCCTGCATGTGAGCTCCCAAAGGCACCTGGTGGGCCACTGCAAGTAGCGGAGAGCTGGACTAGATGGACTCTGGTCTGATCCAGCTGGCTTGTTCTTATGTTCTAACCTGAGAGCAGGGCCTTCTCAGTTGTGGCCCTGAAATTACGGATTTCCCTGTGCGGTTGGCCTCCCAACCACTGTCTTCTGCCAACAGGTGAGGATTTTTTAGTTCCGTCTGACGGCCGCTCAGCAACCCTCCTTGACGCTTCTTCCCATTTAAGAGTTTTTTTGTGGAGAAGTCCAGAGGTTTGTGTTTTGTTGGGTTGCTATCCATTTTTAAACCTGCTTTGCTCTTTTGACGGTTTGCTTCTTTGGGGACTGTGAACTGGGCGGAAAAGTGAGCATAAAATGTTTTGAATAAATAATCTGTAACAAAAAGGACAATTTGGCCTGAATCGCCCAGGCTAACCCGATCTCTTCAGATCTCAAAAGTTAGCAAGTGTTTGGATTGGGAGACCTCCGAGGAACACCAGGCTTGCGATGCAGAGAGAAATCAACTCTGAACATCTCTCGCCTTGAAAACCCCTCCGACAATTGTCAACTATGACTCGACAGCAAATAAAATAAGACAAAATGGCCTGTGCCAGACATAACTTATCAGAAAATGAAGCCAGAGGTCACAAAATCGGCCAGCAGTTTCAGAATGCTGATGGGGGCTTGCAGTGTCCAAAATGAAGGAAATTGGAAATTGGAAGGAAAGAGGAGACGTCTGAGGGGGGACGTGATTGAAGTCTATAAAATTATGCATGGGGTAGAAAATGTCGACAGAGAGAAATTTCTCTCTCTTTCTCACAATACTAGAACCAGGGGGCATTCATTGAAAATGCTGGGGGGAAGAATTAGGACTAATCAAAGGAAACACTTCTTCACGCAACGTGTGATTGGTGTTTGGAATATGCTGCCACAGGAGGTGGTGATGGCCACTAACCTGGATTGCTTTAAAAGGGGCTTGGACAGATTGATGGAGGAGAAGTCGATCTATGGCTACCAATCTTGATCCTCCTTGATCTCAGATTGCAAATGCCTTAGCAGACCAGGTGCTCGGGAGCAGAAGCAGCAGAAGGCCATTGCTTTCACATCCTGCAGGTGAGCTCCCAAAGGCACCTGGTGGGCCACTGCGAGTAGCCAGGCAGTTTTGGGTCTCCGCTGGGGAAGAAGGCAGAGTATGACCGTTGCTATAAATCTAATTCTGACTACAGATAGCAAAAAGGGAAGATCCCTTTGTGCTCGCTCCACGCTCCGCCAGTATCCAAACTTTCGTTTTAAGTATTGTAAGTGCAGCAAACTACAAGGTTGGCGATGACAGCAAGCAGCCAGCCCTCTGGAAAAGAAATAAATTCTCTGCTGCATGTGGCACGAACAACAACGGGCCACCGGATGACCGCTGGCTTATCCCATGCTCCTCGCTCCCAGGCAAAGCGAACGAGGAATGTCAACTCAATGCATGGCAGCTGTGAAAAAGGCAAACTCTATGCTGGGGATCATTAGGAAAGGAATTGATAATAAAACTGCAAGGATTGTCATGCCCTTATATAAAGCCGTGGTGCGACCGCACTTGGAGTCCTGTGTTCAGTTCTGGTCGCCACATCTCAAAAAGGATATCAAAGAGATAGAAAAAGTGCAGAGAAGGGCAACGAGGATGATTGAGGGACTGGAGCACCTTCCTTATGAGGAGAGGCTGCAGCGTTTGGGACTCTTTAGTTTGGAGAGGAGGCGTCTGAGGGGGGATATGATCGAAGTCTATAAAATTATGCATGAGGGCCACTGCTCTCACATCCTGCATGTGAGCTCCCAAAGGCACCTGGTGGGCCAATGCAAGTAGCAGAGAGCTGGACTAGATGGACTCTGGTCTGATCCAGCTGGCTTGTTCTTATGTTCTTAAGGAGAGCTGTTCTAAGTAAATAGCAATCCATCTAAAGACCAGGAGCTACACAAGAGTTCCAAAGCTGGAAACTGAAGTCAAAAGCACGCCACGGAGCAAAGATGGTGGAGCGCAGTCCCAGAAATAGCCCCCTTGGCAATCCCAGGGCTTGCACCGCTGCCCGGGCATGGAGGAACCCTATGCATGCCAGCCTTGCTGGTTTGGAGCACCCAAAAATAGAAACATGATACACAATCTCTCTCTCTCTCTTTCTCACACACACATAGATGAGCTTGTGCACAAAAACAAACGCTGTTCCCCCACATGCTCGTCTGATGCCAACCACTGGCAAATAAATGACTCGCTGCTCTGGGGAACAGTACCACATGAAAGAACCCCCCCCCCAAAAAAAAGCAAGATTCGGGCTGCACCAGATGCAACTGGAGGGTGAGCCAATCCCCCCTGCCGCACCCGATCCAGCCTCTGGCCAGGAGCAGCAGTGGCGTAGGAGGTTAAGAACTCGTGTATCTAATCTGGAGGAACTGGGTTTGATTCCCAGCTCTGCCGCCTGAGCTGTGGAGGCTTCTCTGGGGGATTCAGATTAGCCAGTACACTCCCACACACGCCAGCTGGGTGACCTTGGGCTGGTCACAGCTTCTCGGAGCTCTCTCAGCCCCACCTACCTCACAGGGTGTTTGTTGTGAGGGGGGGAGGGCAAGGAGATTGTAAGCCCCTTTTGAGTCTCCTGCAGGAGAGAAAGGGGGATATAAATCCAAACTCCTCCTCCTCCTCCTCCTCCTCCTGCTGCTGCTGCCAACTTGCAATGAAAAGGACTATTTTTTAGCAGCAGAATCACTCAGACATTTGCAGTCTGGTCCCCCCCTCTCCCCCCGCCGGGCAAGATATCAAAGCTGGACTCAGTGAGGCCTGCGCTCACCCTCTAAAAGCAAAGCCAGCCCTGTGGCCAGAGTCCAGCTCTGCCCCTGCTTTTTGATCGTTCTACAGGTCCCCCCCACCCCAAATTTGCCAAGCCACAATTTTGCAGCTCCAGTTCTGTTGCTTGCTGGCAGAGCTGCATCTTTCTCCCCGCCCTCCATTCCAGCTTACAAGAATGTTCTCCCCTCTTCCATTCTAGCAACCATCCTGTGAGGCAGGCTAAGCCGAGAAACAGCGAGCGGCCCACAACCCCCCGTGGTAGAGGCAGGCGGCCCCCCCTCCCCCAAATCCTAATCTAGCACATTTTCTTCAACATCGCATTGGACATTTTCTTCTCAGGTAGTCCTTCGGAGGAATCAAGGAGGATTTGAGACTCTGAAGAGCTCTGTGATGGAGCACGAAAAGCCAGGAGGAAGGGGGAAAGTCAGGAGCATGGGGGAAAGGGGCAGGAAAGGAAACGGTGGTGAATAGCTCACCACCAGCAATAGATCC
Organism: Sphaerodactylus townsendi; assembly: GCF_021028975.2. Classification (NCBI taxonomy): domain Eukaryota; kingdom Metazoa; phylum Chordata; class Lepidosauria; order Squamata; family Sphaerodactylidae; genus Sphaerodactylus; species Sphaerodactylus townsendi. The sequence goes on along the minus strand of NC_059431.1, from coordinate 342,908 downwards.
AGGGCAAGGCAGAGACTCTACCCCAGAGGTATCCAACTCTGGCGCTTCAGATGTTCATGGACTACAATTCCCATCAGCCCCTGCTGTACTCCTATTGATACATGATTAAGCAGAGGTCTTGCCATTGCCTTCCTCAGTACAGTCTTCCTCCATGGTCCCCCACCCAAGTAGTGATGCCGCTTAGCATCTTCGATCTGATGAGGTCAGGCTGTTGAGGTCATTTTTGATCTGATAAGGTCAGGCTGATGACGTCATCTTCGATCTGATGAGGTCAGGCTGATGAGGTCATCTTCGATCTGATGAGGTAACACCAAACCTGGGAGTGCCAACCACAATGAAATCTAAATACAATTCACTCCCTGCTGCATACAAAAAGACAACCAAATGTATATCTATGAAATTTATAATAACATATCTCAGTGTACTGTTTATAATGAGATTAGAATATTATGAGAAGTTGTCTTAAACTGAGATGTGCTTTTCTTCCTACGTTTTGATTTCTATTCCATTTCGAGTACTTGATAATACCGTATTTCCCCGAAAATAAGACAGTGTCTTATATTAATTTTTGCTCCCAAAGATGCGCTATGTCTTATTTTCAGGGGATGTCTTATTTTTTCTGTGTTCTGTTCGTCGGGCATGCTTCCAAACAAAAACTTTGCCACGTCTTACTTTCGGGGGACGCCTTATATTTCGCACTTCAGCAAAACCTCTACTACATCTTATTTTCTGGGGATGTCTTATATTCGGGGAAACAGGGTAGTAGGTGATTATTGCTTTTAATTGCACTGTGACGCTTTATTATAAATTTCATAGACATGCATTTGGTTGTCTTTTTGTATGCAGCAGGGAGTGACCGGGGGAGGGTGGTATATAAATTAAATTTCGAATCAAATCAAATCAAACTGTATTTTGATTTCATCAGGCTGTACTACACCCTCCCCCACCACCAATCTGATAAACGGGGACCTGGAATTCCTTGGATGATGAAGCGGACCATTCAGAAGAGAGACTGGAGACGCGAAATTACCCTGTACCGGATGAAGGCGGAGGATCCGTTTTCTTATATTGGTTTCGGACCCCTAGCGTAGATTGATTGAATTCTTGTCCCCGTAGAAGGAGGGAATAGTCTGTGCACTGTGCTTCATTTGCACCATTTGAGGAGGAGGAGGAGGAAGAGGAGGAAGAGGAGGAAGAGGAGGAGGAAGAAGAAGAAGAAGAAGAAGAAGAAGAAGAAGAAGAAGAAGAAGAAGAAGAAGAAGAAGAAGAAGAAGAAGAAGAAGAAGAAGAAGAAGAAGAAGAAGAAGAAAGACAAGACGCCGTATTGGGGAGCGTGAAACAGGTGAACAAGGAGCTGTGGATCCAGGAGGGTTGGGGGCAAGACCAGTGGCATCGCCTTATCCTCCAGACCCCTCCTTCGCCCAGCACCCCCGATGTGTACGGTGCTGTACATAATATCACCACGGAAGGAATTTGCTGCCCCCACCCAAAGCAGCTGCCCGTCGGACCAAGACTACTGATCAAACAGTGGTCATGGATTCCTGTGCCTGGATCCTCCTCCACACACACACAAATAATCTATGCAGAAAAGCAGAGGTTGGTTGAGATTCCAGTCCTCGTCTTGTCCTTGCCATGTTAGCTCCAGATGTGCACGTATCTTCTTTCTGTGCACTAATGTCAGCATGGTTGAGAGCAGGTGGATTCTAATCTGGAGAACCAGGTTTGATTCCCCGCTTCACCCCCCCCCCCCCATGAGTGGCAGGTTCTTATCTGGTGAACCAGATGTGTTTCTGCACTCCTACATTCCTGCTGGGTGACCTTAAGAACATAAGAAAGAGCCTGCTGGATCAGACCAGAGTCCATCTAGTCCAGCGCTCTGCTACTCGCTGTGTCCTACCAGGTGCCTTTGGGAGCTCACATGCAGGAGGTGAAAGCAAGGGCCTGCTGCTGCTGCTGCTGCTGCTCCCGAGCACCTGGACTGTTAAGGCATTTGCAACCTCAGATCAAGAAGGATCAAGATTGGTAGCCATAGATCAACTTCTCCTCTTCCATAAATCTGTCCAAGCCCATTTTAAAGCTATCCAGGTTAGTGGCCATCACCACCTCCTGTGGCAGCATATTCCAAACACCAATCACACGTTGCGTGAAGAAGTGTTTCCTTTTATTAGTTCTAATTCTTCCCCCCAGCATTTTCAATGTATGACCTTGGGCTAGCCACAGTTCTCTCTGAACTCTCTCAGCCCCACCTACCTCAACAAGGTGTCTGTTGAGAGCAGCAGTGGCGTAGTGGCTAAGAGCAGTGGTTTAGAGCAGGCGCACTCTGATCTGGAGGAACCGGGTTTGATTCCCCGCTCTGCCGCTTGAGTTGTGGAGGCTTATCTGGGTAATTCAGATTAGCCTGTGCACTCCCACACACACCAGCTAGGTGACCTTGGGCTAGTCACAGCTTTTCGGAGCTCTCTCAGCCCCCCCCCCCACCTCATAGGGTGCTTGTTGTGAGGGGGAAAGGGCAAGGAGATTGTAAGCCCCTTTGAGTCTCCTGCAGGGGAGAAAGGGGGGATATAAATCCAAACTCTTCTTCTTCTTCTTCTTACAGGCCCTGCGGAAACAACCCAAGTTGTTTAATTGATTTACCGTAAATGGTCATTCTCCTGGGGGAGACTGTGGGCATCTTGGATGGGTGATTTCCCAACCCTTTCCCAGGGAGGCAGGAACTAGAATCTTGCAACTTCCTGTGGAAGGCTAACCCCTGTTGATTTTGCGGTCAGTTCCTTTGATCATTTGGGGAAAGCATTTTAAAACCATTTTAAATAGGCTTTGCCTTTGGTTTATTACAAGTTATATGATCTTATCTATTGAGTTAATTCTGCTCTTGGCAAGATGTAAACTGGATTCTCCAGGTCTTCATGTGAAAATGTTCTGGTTGGCGATTGGAGACTTGCAATTCTTAAGTGATGGGGGGGGGGGGGATTGTAAGCCCCTTTGAGTCTCCTACAGAAGAGAAAGGGGGGGATATAAATCCAAACTCCTCTTCTTCTTCTTGTGGGGAGAGGAAGGGAAAGGAGCTTGTAAGCTGCCCTGAGTCTCCTTACAGGAGAGAAAGGTGGGGTACAAATACAAAACTCTTCTTCAATGGAGGAATGTTCCATCCCGTGGATCTTCACCCGGTCTGAATCCAGATGCGCGTTTGTGTCCTTGGAGGCTTCTTGTGAGAAGATCTACATTTCAGCGGGAGGGGAGTTGGAAATAAAAGAGGCCACAGCAGCAACATGCAGGGTTGAGATTGTGCACACTTGGTGGGGAATCAGGGCTAGTTTGTGGCCTGTCGGCAAGCAGCCGAGATGCTCTCGGTCTCATGAGGCAGCTGTCTGGCATCTTAAAGGCACCAGTCTGGAGCATTTTCCTTTTGGGGAAGAGCCAGCTGGAACAGCCAGGCCCAGAGTTGTATAACATCGCTGCAGAGCCTTGGTTTGTGCTTCCCAGGCTATAAATAATTCCCTTTGCTTCTCTGCTTCCAGCACGGAGAGGGCTGCTCTGATAGAGGTGACTGCTGCCCTGTGTGTTTTTGACAGAACATGTGACTGACGGGCGGGCGGAGGGGGAGGCCGGGGGGATCCGGGACGGTACAGATTGCAAACGGCACAGGGTGAGCCACTGAACGAAGGCGCATCTTTTGGGGCCGTGACTCATGAGCTCTGTGTTGGCTGGAGAGGACGGCTGGCATTTCTAGTATAAAGTGCTGCCTAAAATATTTAAGAGGAGAGGGAAAGAGGAGGCGTTGATCGGAGGCGATTGTGTCTTCGTCTGCGCTTTCTCTCTGTGGTTGAGCACCTAAATAGCTTCATTCACCACGTCGTGCCACAAAGAAAGGGTGGGGGCGATCGACGGCCTTCAAAAGCTCTGCGGCAGTTTGCGCGGCTGTTATGCAGCTGATGAGCCTCTCTCTGTTCTGCAAAACGTCTGGAAATTTTAAAGCTGCGGGGAAAAACCTGGTTTTTTTACCACCACCCCTTCTTTTTTCCCTAAAGGGAAAAATGGAAATGTGGGAAGAAATTAAAGATTATGCAAGGCCTCCTTTCCAATCAAATCCAAACTTGTTTTATTGATTCAATAACATTTAATATATTATTTATAATTTAGCATATAAAATTGTGTTAGTTGGCATATTTATGAAATTTAAAAGACACTAAACTTTTCACTGATTGTATTTGTTTAATAATATATTATCGTTCAACACATAGCAGATTAATCGTTGCCAAAATTATTTACTTTTAAAGAAAAAATATTTAAAATAGTGTGTGTGTGAGTGAGTGTGTATGCGCAGTATAAGAGTCCCCTTCCCTCCCCAGGTTTCCCACAGTTTCCCAATTGTTCCATTGGGGAAACTGAGCAAGTCCAAGTGTTCCATTGGGGAAACTGAGAAACATTAACAGCAAGAACTACCAGACCACGGCCACGCAGCCCAGACAACCCACAACAATCCACTGAGAAAGTCTTCAGACTGGTTCATGTTGTAAATTTGGAACAAATGGGAATAAGAACATAAGAACATAAGAACAAGCCAGCTGGATCAGACCAGAGTCCATCTAGTCCAGCTCTCTGCTACTCACAGTGGCCCACCAGGTGCCTTTGGGAGCTCACCTGCAGGAGGTGAAAGCAAGGGCCTTCTGCTGCTGCTGCTCCTGAGCACCTGGTCTGCTAAGGCATTTGCAATCTCATATCAAAGAGGATCAAGATTGGTAGCCATAAATTGACTTCTCCTCCATAAATCTGTCCAAGCCCTTTTTAAAGCTATCCAGGTTAGTGGCCATCACCACCTCCTGTGGCAGCATATTCCAAACACCAATCACACGTTGCGTGAAGAAGTGTTTCCTTTGATTAGTCCTAATTCTTCCCCCCAGCATTTTCAATGGATGCCCTCTGGTTCTAGTATTGTGAGAAAGACAATGTTTTTCTCACTTAAGAAGAGAAAATATAGGAGGTTTTTTCAGGAGTCTCCTCCTTTGGAGGTTTTTAAGCAGAGGCTGGATGGCCATCTGTCAGGAGTGCTTTGGCTTTGTGTTCCTGCTTTGCAGGGGGTTGGACTTGATGGCCCTTGGAGGTATCCTCCAACTCTTATGATGGTATATATGCCTTAAAAAAATCCCTGAGGCACTTCACACACACACATTTATGGGATCAAAAAGCAAGATGTCTGGACCGGTGGGTCTCCTATGATCTCTCACGAGAAGCTGCTACCTTTCTTTTTAATGTGCCTTCATCATAACAGTGACACAATGAATGCACTCTTGTATAACTTTTGTAAAAGTAAAACTGCATTTTGTTTTGGATCATGCTCCGCAGGTCGTCCATACAGACAAGTCGGCGAACCGTTACCGCTGCTTGTCGATCAGTGACCTGCGGGGGAGGCTGTTGTGTGCTTAAGAGTCTCCCGTGAGCCTGGCGCGGTTCCACCGCTCTGCGGGCGAAGCCCAAAATAGCTTCACAGCCAGAATCTGTGACTGGCTAAAGACATGCTGAAGGGATCAAGACAAGGGAAAACAAGAACTCCCGGCAAATCAGCGTGCGAGGGAGGAATCGCTCCTTCCCTGAAGGAAGAAAAGAGAAAGATCAGTCTGAAAGAGGAGCTGTGTTTACAAACCACGGTCGAACGGTGCTTCCCTCCACGAGCCACGCATTTCTAGTATCTCAGGCTCTTCAGCAGTTTTTAACGCAGTGATGGCGAACCATTTCGAGACCGAGTGCCCAAATTGCAACCCCAAACCCACTTATTTATTGCAAAGTGCCAACACGGCAATTTAACCCGAATACTGAGGTTTTAGTTTAGAAAAAGCGGTTGGCTCCGAGGTGTGCGTTACTCAGGAGTAAGCTTGGTGTTGGTTGGTGGCTTTGCTTTGACGCAACCGTGCAACTCTTCCAACTGGTGAATCACGACTCTAGGAGGGTTTACTCAGAAGCAAGCCCCATTGCCAGCAACTGATCTTACTCCCAGGTAAAGGATCACACTTTAGTTCTTTGCATGAAAATCAGTGGGGTTTAACAGCGCTTAACAGGGTTACCTACACTGCTTCCCCAAAACTAGATCGTAAGTTTAATGCTAATACTAGAGCCAGCCAGTGCAGCCTGAAGGCCAGCCCTAGATGTGTGTGTATGTGTGTGTGGGGCACTGCTGAGCAATGTGATGCCCACAGAAAGTGCTCTGTGTGCCACCTCTGGCACCTGTGCCATAGGTTCACCACCACTGTTTTAAAGTATCTACCAAAACTGTTCATTTCAGAATTTCTACTTCAGCCATACCATAACTTGGGGAGGGTACTCAAAAGTCTGTTTTCAACTTGGCAACATGGCAGATTACTCGTTTCTGATGTGTGAAGTCAACTCTTCGGTATTAAAACCAACAGGCGAAGAGGTTAATACCTTGTTTCCCCGAAAGTAAGACAGTGTCTTATGTTAATTTTTGTTCTCAAAGATGCGCTATGTCTTATTTTCAGGGGATGTCTTATTTTTCTGTGTTCTGTTCGTCGGGCATCCTTCCAAACAAAAACTTTGCTACGTCTTACTTTCGGGGGATGCCTTATATTTCGCACTTCAGCAAAACCTCTACTATTCGGGGAAACAGGGTAGTTTATAAGGTCAGACACGGTGGGGATGAAAAAACTTGAGACGCAATCTTCCAAAAAAGAAATCTGGGAACACTGACTCTGGGCTGAAAGCAGGGGTCTGAAACTTAGCCATAGAAGTCACCGAGGGTGTACCCCTCTTGCCAGAGTATTTGATTTTGAGCATACAGATCCAAGTGTACACCCCAGCTTCTCTTCGGAGACGTTCCGCTCTTTGCAGAGTAGTGGCTGAGACTTTGCACCTCAGTTTGCAGTAGAGTAAGATTGGCAAAGAACTGATTCAAATGCCAGGCAACTGCTATGCAGATGCCCTCACTAACTGATTATGCAACTTCAGTGTTACATACATATGTTAAAATGGGTGGATTCCACTCAACACATGCAAATGACACTTGCTAATTGCACCCTTAACACTTTTAAGGAATGCAAATGATTCTTCCTCCCACCCTGGACATTCCACAGGTATATATACCGGTACTCCACTTGCTTTACTACCATCTGATCCTCTGAAGATGCCAGCCACAGACGCAGGCGAAACGTCAGGAGGAAACGCTACTGGAACACGGCCATACGGCCTGGAAAACCCACAACGCCCTACTGCAGTGATGGCGAACCTGTTCGAGACCGAGTGCCCAAATTGCAACCCAAAACCCGCTTATTTATCGCAAAGTGCCCACACGGCAATTTAACCTGAATGCTGAGGTTTTAGTTTGGGAAAAAAAGGTTGGCTCCAAGGCGTGTGTTACTCGGGTGTAAGCTTGGTGGTAGTCGGTGGCTTTGCTCTGACGCAACCGTGCAACTCTTCCAATGGGTGAATCACAACCCTAGGAGGGTTTACTCAGAAGCAAGACCCATTGCCAGCAACCGAGCTTACTCCCAGGTAAAGGATCACGCTTTTTTAGTTCTTTTGCATGAAAAAATCAATGGCGGGGTTTAACAGGCTTAACAGGGTTACCTACACTGCTTCCCCAAAACTAGGTCTTTTAGGTTTTAATGCTAATGAGGCTGAGCCCAGTAGGTCCAGGTGGCAGCCCTAGATGTGGGGGGGGCAACTCTGTTTGCGCGTGCCCACAGCGAGGGCTCTGAGTGCCACCTCTGGCACCTGTGCCATAGGTTCGCCACCACTGCCCTACTGATTCCAGCCGTGAAAGCCTTCAACAAAACACTGGCAAAGAACTCTGCAAACTCCATCTCAAGCAGGAGATATACCATGGTTGGGAATGTAAAGCTTTAGCCTTTTTCGTGCCAAATCTGAGATGAACAACCCGTGTCATCGACAAAAAGGATACGAGGGGTATTTAACACCTGTGTGCATGCAAGTCAGGTATCAGAATCCAGAGGAAAGACAGCCCATCCGTTTCACTTTCAATGAGAGTGACTGCCCACCCTCCCCAACAGTTGGGGCTGCCAGCTTGCAAACACACCCGCCAACGTGGCAGAACATAAAACACGTGAGGCCTGCAGATATGCTTTTCACACGTATCCACCGCAGCATGGCTGGGCCAACATTATCTCCGTGTGACAAATGCAGAAGGTGAAGAACAGTAACACACCTAGGCAGAGGCGTACCGGGGGTAAATGGCGCCCGGAGACCAATTGTCTCCAGCCCCCCCCCCCCCCAGGCCTCTGGGACATCCCCCACTGCCGGTGCCCTCGGCCCCGCCCATGTCACCATGGACATGGGCAAGGTCTAGGATGCCCCTCCTGCCCCAGACTCCCCCTGCTGGCTGGGCTCCCAGCCGGTAGCCTGCAGTCTCTTCTGACCTCCCCTCTGGGCAGGCCAGAAGAGACTGCAGTCCCGGCCTCAGAGACCTGCTTTTATAAGCACTTTTGCTTGGGGTGGGACTTGGGGAGCAGGAAGGGGTGGGACTGCAGTCTCTTCTGGCCTGCCCAGAGGAGAGGTCAGAAGACACTGCAGGCTGCTGGCTGGGACCCAACTGGCAGGGGGGGAAGGAAGGGAGGGGGAGTCCAGGGGGCGGGTTGAGGGCGCTTGGAGGCAGCAGGGCCTCATTGTTTTTATGTGCCTCGACTGACACGGACAGGGTCGAGGTACGCAAAAATGACGAGGCAGCAGGACTTCCTGGTCACGTGGGGGGTTGATTTTTGCGCCCCCCATGTGACCAGAAGAGTGGCGCCCGGGGACAAGAGGTACCCCTTGTCCCTAGGTAGATACGCCACTGCACCTAGGACTTGCCTGGGTGAACTCATGTACAAGACGAAATGAACTGGGAGTCTGCTCAAGTTCAGGTATGGTTTAAAGCAGGGCTGTCAAACAAGCAGCTCACGGGCCTGTTTTGACCCCTTAAGGGGGTTTATCAAGCCCACAAGCTGGCTGAAGCAACTCCTTTCACTCCTGATCTGGGCTTGCCAGGCCAGATCGAGAGCAAGGGGGTCTCAGGGGTCACCCCACCTTGCTGTGAACTCATCAGTCCAGCCCAGAGGTCTGCAACCTGTGGCTCTCCAGATGTTCATGGCAGGGGCTGATGGGATTTGTGGTCCATGAACATCTGGAGAGCCGCAGGTTGCAGACCCCTGGGCTAGTCACAGTTCTCTCTGAACTCTCTCAGCCCCACCTACCTCACAGGGTGTCTGTTGTGGGGAGAGGAAGGGAAAGGAGCTTTTCAGCCACCTTGGGTCTCCTTGCAGGAGAGAAAGGTGGGGTATAAATCCAAACTCTTCTCTTCTTTTTCTTCTTCTTCTAAACAAGGCACTAACAGGGAAAGGCACAACCAGTGCTTCTTAGACTTTGAACATGGTTAAGGGAGAGGGTGATGGGATCAAATGATGCCCCTTTCCCTCTGAGCTTCCACAAGGAGTAGAGACGAACCAGGGTTTGCTCCTAAGAATTTTAAACTGCCGGTATTGCGCCAACTCAGGAAGCTCAAACTGCCCAAGGAGCTGCTGATACAGTTCTACAGAGGAATCATTGAGTCTGTCATCTGCACCTCTATAACTGTGTGGTTTGGTTCTGCAACCCAACAAGATCGACACAGACTTCAGAGAATAATCAGAACTGCAGAAAAAACAATTGCTGCTAACCTGCCTTCCATTGAGGACCTGTATACTGCACGGGTCAAAAAAAGGGCTGTGAAAATATTTCTATTGACCTCAAGATCCCTGGACCATAAACCATTTCCAAATCTTACCCTCTAGCATTACGCTACAGAGACTGCACACCACATAAACTAGACATTTAAGAACAGTTTTTCTAGATGCCATCACTCTGTTAAACAAATAATTCCCTCGATAATGTCAGACCTATTTATTATGCATATTTATTATATAATTACTGCACTTCACCTTTTTCTATCATTCCTATTACCCATCTCTCCCAATTATGGATCTGTATGACTATAGCCTTGTGCTTTGACATTTTCATATGACGTATATGATTTTACATTTTATGTTTTTTATTACCACATTGATTATATTTCCTGATTGCTTTCATTAGGACCTATAAGGACAATCATTAAATTACTGTACCTTATGATTCTTGGACAAATGTATTTTCTTTTTTATGTACACTGAGAGCATATGCACCGGAGACAATTCCTTGTGTGTCCAATCACACTTCTGGCTAATAAAAGATTCTATTCTATTCTATTCTATTCCTATCTCTATCATCCCAGAAAAAGATGTTAGCACTTTGGTCAGTTGAAGAGTGGCTGCTGCAGAAAACTGTGTGCTTTCACTTCAATTAGGAGTTAACACATGAGTGTCAACATAACCCACAGGAGAGGAAGAGGTCAGGGAGACGTTGCAACACCACAGTCCAAATTCCGGAGGGCAGGATTAGGGGCCTATATTCTTCCACCACCACCTGGCCCTTCACAATGCAAAGATCACAATGCAAAGTCCCATTCTCCTCTAGCACCCAAATAAGAACATAAGAAGGAGCCTGCTGGATCAGACCAGAGTCCATCTAGTCCAGCACTCTGCTACTTGCAGTGGCCCACCAGGTGCCTTTGGGAGCTCACCTGCAGGAGGTGAAAGCAATGGCCTTCTTCTTCTGCTGCTGTCTCGAAAGCACCCTGGTCTGCTTGTGCATTTGCAATCTCAGATCAAGGAGCATCTAAGATTAGGGGGCCACAGATCGAGCTTCTCCTCCATAAATCTAGTCCAAGCCCTTTTTAGCAAGCTATCCAGGTTAGTGGCCATCACTGCCACCTCCTGTGGCAGCATATTCCAAACCTGCCAACCACACGTTGTGTGAAGAAGGTTTCCTTTATTAGTCCCTAATTCTTCCCCAGCATTTTCAATGCATGCCCCCCTGGTTTTGGTAGACAGGGAGAAAGAGAGAGAAATTTTCTCTGTCAAGCATTTTTTCTACCCCAGGCATAATTTTTATAGACTTCAATCCCTATCCCCCTCAGACGTCTCCTCTCCAAACTAAAGGGGTCCTAAACGCTGCAGCCTTCTCCCTCATAAGGAAGGTACTCCAGTCCTTCAATCATCCTCGTTGCCCTTCTCTGCACTTTTTCTACCTCTTCGACATCCTTTTTGAGATGTGGCGACCAGAACTGAACATTTGAACAAATGACTGTACAAAGTTTTTGCAGTCATTTGTGTACACACACACACACACACACTGCAGAGCACAAAGGCTTACGTATATTATACTAGGGAACCCTTCACTTATTTCGTTCCTTTAGCCGTGTACCTTTCTCTTTAAGCGCGGCACAATGGTAAACTGCTATGAGCTCTTAAGAATCAATCCCGAGGAGGGTTGATGTCCTCCCATTAAAAATGCCTGATATTAGGAGCTGTGATCAGCTAGCCAAAAAAGAAGAAGCAAAAACGGAGTGCGACCGCAGAGGGCAACTCACAGTGGATTAGGCAATGGTTTGAATAAAATGTGTTCTGTCAGCGAGTCTGTTTGGAGTGTTCACATCCGGGGCAGGCACCTGAGCTACTCCCCTGTTCCCAGCCTTGGAAACCATGATGCAGCCGCCGCCTTTCGGCCATTAAGCACCAATTCCTGCCCCACCACCCCAATCCCCTCTTCTAAGAGGCTTCCTCCCATACTTCCAAGAGTTCCAATCTTCAGAGCTGTCCAGTGCTTCTTTTGCTCAGCCTACTGCACAGGGGGGTCAGACAACAGGGGACCCGGTGTGAAATGGGCACAGGCAAATCAAGGAAACAATTTCTGCTCCATCCCAGCCTAAGGGAAAGCGAGCCAATTCCTGTCAGCATGAGAGAGGGGCAACCTTGCATCAGCAAAATACTTCGGCACTCTGCTGTCAGCGTCACCACCATTGTGCGCCAATGTCAAACGCGGCGCCGGGGAAAACAAGAAGAGTACTCATCGCACGGCTGTTCTGAACTCTCCCAGCGTTATTTTGAGACAAAGCTCAACTCCGTTTCATACTTAATGGCAGCTACACGGTGGTTTGTTTCTCAATGGAATTCTACAGGGTTCGTAGAGTCCGGCCCTCTTACTGGGTTGGGCTGGCCCAACAAACCGGAAGCCGGGCCTGCTATTATTTGACAGCACCGCTCATCCCCGGAAGGGCCTAGGGCCACCTAACGGTGATAAAACCAGTTTTCCAGTAAAATATAATAAATATTTAAAATACAACCATATGACAAATCAACATTTCGAAGGTATTTACTTAACTCGCCTTTGTATCCCATGGGAGGCCAGTAATAGTAAATCTCAGCCCGGCTGGCCCCTAAGAAACGCCCAGAAGAAGAAGAGTTTGGATTTAGATCCCCCCTTTCTCTCCTGCAGGAGACTCAGTAGAAGAGCTCCGTCTTGAAGGCCCTGCAGAAAGAACTCAATGCCCGAAGGGCCCTGATCTCCAGATGTTATGGACTACAATTCCCATCAATTGCCGATGCTGGCAGGAGCTGATGGGAATTGTAGTCCATAACATCTGGAGTGCCAAAGGTTCGCCACCACGGCCCTAGGATTTGCACTCACCACGTGGCTTGCCTAAAGTGCCTCATCAGGGATAGAAATCACACAGTAAACTCCTACCTAGCCCCGCTTAAAGTGCTTTTGTAATAGCAAGAACAACATTGTACATGTATTAGCCTGTTAGAATCTGCACTTCATTTGCACAGAACTACTGGGTAGACAGGGCTCGGTGTGGACGCCCACTGCCCGCCAGTCAAGCGGGAAGATCAAGACAGATTTGGCCAACAGCTACCATCATATCAATGAATGAATCACTCAAACACTCCCCCCAAAACCTGCTGTTTTGTGAGCATCAGAACTTGGGACCATTATAGTTTAGGATGGCCGTAACATTATTATCATTAGTAAATAACCATTTAAAACATTTCCCTAATTAAAACCAGATACTAATAACCAAGTGTAACAGTTTCACAAATTTCCTACAGTTATGTCCCAGAGAGGAGGAGGAGGAGGAGGAGGAGGAGGAGAACGGTCCATTGGTTACTCACCGAGAAGGGACCTTCTACGGACGGAAGGAGGACGCCTTGTTTGCAGTTATTTCCAACTTGAGGAACTCAGAGGGAGGTAGGATCTCAAATCTTGTTATCCCGTGATTCGGGCCTCGACGCCCCTTTGATCTTCTGTGTAGATGCCTGTCCAGAGCAGTAATGGCACTCCTTTCTTAAAAAAATAACTGGAAGTGCTCTGCTACAAGGAATGCAACAAAGAACAGAAACAAGGAAAGAACTGGAACATTAACAATAACAAGCAACTATGAGGCAGAGTCAAGTCTTAAGGTTGCCCTAAGGTTAGGTGTGCTTATTCTGTGTGATTATACATTTCGCTTTAGGTAGAATTGTAATGGAGGAGGTTGGGGATTAATGAGTGATCCAGTTATATGCGTCCTTCCTTCCGCCCACGTCAGAGAGGTCCTTTCCTCGGTGAGTAACCAATGGACCGCTTCATCTGGCGGAGGAGGACGCTTCGTTTGGGACCTCCCAGAAGAAAAAGCCCCCAACGGGTGGGCCCAGATCAATCTCAATAATAGCCATGCTCTGCAGTGCCTTCTACCAAAGGTAGCTTCTGGAAGCTGCTAGGGGTGTGTATTTTATAGTGTCTGGTGAATGAGGACGCACCATGACCAGGTGGCCGCTCGGCAAATGTCTAGGACTGACACCTGGTCTTCTCAAAGCTATGCTGAGTGGCTGAAGCTCCGTTAATAGAGTGGCCGTGATTCCCCATGGAATGGGGCTGGTCGCGGCTTGTGTATGCGCCTCGATGAGTGCATGCCTTGGATTGTTCGGCTGATTGTCAGCTTCACATCGTTGTCCCTGTATTTGCCGCTTGTGATGATGAGTGCAGAGGCTGCTGGATTCTCACGGGTTGCGTTCGAGTGCTAATGATGTAAGCTTTCAGAGATCGTCTCCACTACCAGGTTGCAGCCAGTTTCTTTCTTTCGTGGAGCTGGGATTGGGGAAAAGTTGGGAACCACGGCCACCTATTGAGGTGAGGAAAGGTGGATCGACCCAGGTACAAATGCTGGATCTAAACAGGAGAACTACCCTGTCTTTGTGGAAAATTTGGTGAGGAATCTTTATGTACTGGGATAATGCATGTAGTTCCTGAAGCAGCGTCTGGCTGGGGAGTGCGATCGCCAGAAGGAACAGGAGTTTTCATGCGTAGCCATTTCCAGGTGGGCGGTCGGTGCACTGCCTGGAAGGGGACTCATTGAGTGCCGAAGCGACCAGATGTAGCCCTCCAGGTAGGGGAATCGGCGATGGTTACAGGAGGTTGGAGCTGTTGAACTCCTCTCAGGAATCTCAATACATCTAGGCGTGTAGAGGCCGGGGACCCTTGAATTGAGAGGCCAAATGGACGTGGCAAGCTGCCACCTGGCGGCGCAGGGTTGCACTGGCCATGCAGGGTCCCTGGTCAAAGCCTTCCCTGCAGGAACAGGAGTATCTGGGAGATGTCGGAGCTATAGGACTGACCGGATCGCTCCTGCACCATCTGGTAAAGGCCTCCACGATGCAATTGTATGAGATTCTGCCAGTGGAGGCTCGTGATGAGGCTTATGGGAGGGTATCGGCCACTTTGATCCGAGTATATGCAGCCCTTCTGTTTTAGCAGTTCTCCGCTCAACAACCATGGGTTAGGTTGAAGTCCATTGCGCACCAGGGTGATGAACTGGGCCCCTGAATCCCAGCATGTCGTGAGGTGTTGAGTAACGTATGGAAGCTGGCGACACCTTGCATTTGCAAGTCAGAGAGCTATGGGCGCCGTGGGCTGTAAGGGGCTACCAGGATGATTCAGGGCCTTCTCTGCAAGGATTTTCCTCAAGAACCTTGGGGATGAAATGAAGGTGTGAGTGAAAACCGCATTACAGCAATAGTTTTGGAGCCATGAGGTTAAGCCGTGGCCGCCCACCCAGTGGCTGTCAGGGTGATGGACCTCGGCGATGAAGGCTGGTACTTGGTGGTTAGGTCGGAAGCAAATAGGTCTATATTTGGGGTGTGCCGAATCCCTCTGAATAATCAAGTCGGGCATGGAGGGATGAAGGCTACATCCGCTTCTTTCCACCCGTCCTGACGCATTCGTAGCCAACCAATGTGATGCTAGAGGCGACCCTGGATGTGTTCTGCCGCTATCCGAGAAAGCGGTGTAAGCCCAGAGCCAGTTTAAGATGTTTATCGCTTCCTGATGCAGTCGGGACGATCTGGATCCCCCCTGATTGTTCAGGTAGTAAGCTTTGGGCGACACGCTGTCCCGTGCTTAGAATGAGGATGTGCTTGATCCCCTGACCACTGGCAGGAAGTGCTGGAGAGGCCAGGAAGATGGCCCTGGTCTCCAGGGATGTTGATTGGCAGGGTTCAGGGTTCAAGAGACCCAGTGGCCCCTGGATGAACTTTGCCCTGTACTGCAAGGCTCCCCACCCTGTAGGCTGGCATCGGTGAAGACCTCTATTCGAAGTTTAGACGGAGGTATACCTTCCCCTTTTTTCCAGGTTATGACGCCATTGTCCACCAGCTTCCAGGCTGGTTCTGAGATGATAGGTAGTAGGGGAATGGAAGCGATCTATCTTGTTCATGATCTGAAATTCCTTGGAATGGTTGGAGAGGAACTTGAGGGGATGAGCATGGAGTCTCCCCATTGGACCAAGCGTCGAGCCACAGACACCATGAGCTCCTAGAAGACTGGCAGAGTTGGAGCAGGGATGCTCTCTTTGCTGTGATGTGTTGTTTCACAGGGATTGTATTTCGATTACCTTGGAATTGTGGGTATGAATAGAGACATTCTTAGGAGGTGTCTATGATAGGTTCTATGTGTTTGACCATTCTGAGATGAACAGGACGCTTTTTAACCCGAGTTGATTAGGAAGCCCGTGCTGTTTGAGGACATCCTGGGTCTCTGCCGCACATCCTTTAGCCTTGTGAAGCTATGATTTGGATCTGATCAGGATGTGCGCCGAGGTAAGGGTGGGCATGGATGGTCTCTTGCCCAACACTTGGGAGGGTGATGGGTGCTAGAGCACCTTCGAAAACTCTCGGGGCCAGAGAGAGCCCTAACGGAAGAGCTTTGAATTAGAAATTGTTTGTTCCTCTATGGCTTAAAGCCAAGAAACTTCCGGGGTGGAGGGTGGATAGGGGACGTGAAGATAGGCTTCCGCCAGGTCAGAGAGACGTGAGTGAATTCTGGTCGCCTTAGGTTTTCCCACGATTGAACGAACGCTTGTTCCATGCAGGAAGTGTTGTAGCTTGATGTGTTTGTTGATGGAATCTCTAGATTTGTGGGATTGCCCTCCAGTCAGCCAAGTTCTTTTTAGGAACTGTAAAGAGAAGTGTGAGAACACTCCTGAGGACCTCTCCAATGCTGTGGACCCTGAGTTCTATGGCCTGAATCTGGGAGTAGGTGAAGGATGGCTCCATGAGTCCCTGGGACGGCTTTTGGCCAGGCTGGCGCTGTGAGGGAATGCTGCGAAACCTTGGTTTGGGAATCTTGCTGAATTCTATGATATACCCCTGACTGGATGAGTGTCTCTAGTCCAGACATTCACATGTTACCGCCTCGTCTATGAGTTTTGAATAGCTGTAGACTTAATTCTCCTATTATGTCAGCATAGATCAGGATTTATTGTTGTGGTTGTTTCGTTGTTGCCAAGAACTTATCTGAAGATTTAGGCTAGAATCTAAAGGACTGATTGCTGTTGCTGTGTATGTATTTGTTGTTGGGCCTCCATTTACGAAGAAACTCTGCTCGCTGATTGCACATGCGTCTCGTGCGGCCTAGGGAACCCTGAGTGAGGGTCTGGAGAGCTGGAAGGTGGAGTAGGGTTTGGAAAGAGTTGTGCTCCAATCTGGAAGCACTTGGGCATGGCTATACTTTTATTTCCTTTGGTCTCTACATGTTATTCTGTCGAAGTCTCGTCCGAAGAGGTTTCCCCTTGGAAGGCAAAGCTCATGGCTCAGTTGTTTGGAGTGAGTGCACCTGCTTGCCAGCGATCTAGAGTTCGCTTGGTGACGCTCTGGGGACCGGGAGAGGCGAAGCGATGGTAAACTTTGGAAATAACGCAATTAGAGCATCGTAAAATTAGAGCTGCTGCTAAGCTGGAAACAGTCATCAGGCACTCCTCTCACCCCTTTCTCGATGCCTTGTTGCTGAGGGTGGGATCATACCTAAGAGCCTGGCTTGCGAGACCAGATAATGCCGAGCTCCTGGCCATGGTGGCCGAGAAGCGAGAATCTTGAAGCCTGCGGCCAGGATATCGATACAGTCTCTTGAGGACTCACGCCCAGACCGTTTATCTATACCCGGGTCCTTGATAGTTGCCTCCCCGCCTTGGGAGACCAGGCCCCCCGGTCAAGCGCGGTGACTGCAGGAGCATCTACCAGGAGTGTAAACGGTGCAGGCTGCTGACACAATCGAGACGCGAGTATTATAGCTTCTTAAAGCCAGAGGGGAAGGTCTTGCTGGCAGCCGGATTGGACCATTCTTTCTTGGCAGATCGCTCCAAAGTACTTCAGGGGAGGGCAAGCATTCCCTTGCACTGTTCCCCTCCCTGGGTAGAAGATCTCTGATTTTCCCTTGGGGATGCCTTTGATTAGTTTGGCTGGGGTGTCGGAGGGACAGAGGTCCACCGCGTCCTCTCATGCCCCTCAAATCCAAAGCAGCTACAGCTTTGGGAGATCAAGGAGGGAGGTGTCTTCCCAATTTTGAAGAACCTGTGGACCCCTGTTCTCGTGGAAGTGTTGAGGTCAGCCTTCCGGGGTCCCAGAGAAGTGATCAGAGTTCACGATTCCCCTTCACCGGAAAGTCTCTTCACCGTGGAGGGATAGGTGGGTCCCTATGGGATCTGGACCTGGACCTGGGGGAGTTGGGAGGGAGAGGAGGAGGAGGAAGAGAGGGGGGATCTAGCCCTTCTGTAGGTATGTCCTAATGGTGTGACCTAATCCTATTCACTGCAAGGACTTCCTAATTTCAACTAGTAATTTAGGAGGAGGCCTGTTGCCAACCTCCTGGAGAGGAGTCAAAGAGGGGGCTGAAGAGAGGTCCCACCGTCCAGCGATCTTGCCTGTACTTTGGCGGCTGTGGGGATCCCTCTGGCACCACGTCTGTTCACGCCCTGCACCATTGTTCATTTCGCTAGGTGCTGGCCGGCCAGCCTTGCTCCGGAGCTGGTTTCTTCCAGCCCTGGGGCCTGGCGAGAGCGGTCTTCGCGAGGACCGTTAAAAAAGTTCTCGGTGGGCCTTCCTCAGCGCCCCTGTAGGTGGCAATTATTCCCCTACCCAGGCACTGCCAGCGTTCTTGCTGGCTGTTGCCGCCCGATGCCAGCGCCTTCTTCTTGGCCGGCTGTTTCCCTTTGCTGCGGCTTGTCTTCGAAGGCGCCCTCTGCACGTTGGCCGCCCTACTCCGGGATGGGGGCCTTGTAAAATGGGTTCGGCCTCACGCCCGGTGATGCATGGAACCGAAGATTTAGGCAGGCAGGGGATTTAGAATCCCGGCTTGCGCCAAGAGACTCCCTCCCAAGACGGATAGAAACCAAGGAAGAAACTGAAAAGAAAGTGGAGGAGATAGAAAAGGAATAGAAAAAATTGGGCAAAAAAAGACAGAGGCTTGAGGAGCTTCAGCTCTCAGCAAGGCAACTCCCTGCTAGGCAGGAAAAAATACTGAAGATCAAAGGGACGTCCGGGTGAATCACGGGAAGTAACAAGATTTGAGATCCTGCCTCCCTGAGTTCCGGTTGGGAAATAACCCAAACAAGGCGTCCTCCTCCGCCAGTAGAATTGGATTTATATCCCCCCTTTTTCTCCTGTAAGGAGACTCAAAGGGGCTGACAATCTCCTTCCCCCCATCCCCCAAAACAAACACCCTGTGAGGTGGGTGGTGCTGAAGAAGAAGAAGAAGAAGAAGAAGAGGAGGAGGAGGAGGAGGAGGAGTTTGGATTTATATCCCCCCTTTCTCTCCTGCAGGAGACTCAAAGGGGCTCCCAATCTCCTTGCCCTTCCCCGCTCACAACCAACACCCTGTGAGGTGGGTGGGGCTGAGAGAGCTCCGAGAAGCTGTGACTAGCCCAAGGTCACCCAGCTGGCATGTGTGGGAGTGCACAGGCTAATCTGAATTCCCCAGATAAGCCTCCACAGCTCAGGCGGCAGAGGTGGGAATCAAACCCGGCTCCTCCAGATTAGATACATGAGCTCTTAACCTCCTACGCCACTGCTGGATTTAGTTTCAGTCGGCTCTCTCTTAACCATTGCACCACGGTCTCCAAACCGTGGCCTCCCACATAGCCAGGGCGGTATGCAGACGACTGTCCATCAACTGATACAGTGGGTGTCATCTGCATATTGAAGGCACCCCAGTCCAAACCGGTCCTGCAAGAGGGCACACGTAGACGTTAAACAGTATCAGGTAGAAAACTGCTCCTCGTGGGACTCCACACACCAGTAAGTGCTGTGTGGAGGTTCCATCCCCAACTTCCACCCACTGTCCCTGGCTCTGAAGACCACTGACCCACGGCTGATCCACGAATCCCAGCATCGGCGAGGCGGTTGGTCAAGATTTGGAATATGTTTGGAATATGCTGCCACAGGAGGTGGTGATGGCCACTAAAATAGATAGCTTTAAAGGGGGCTTGGACAGATTTATGGAGGAGAAGTCGATTTATGGCTACCAATCTTGATTCTCTTTGATCTGAGATTGCAAATGCCTTAACAGACCAGGTGCTCGGGAGCAGCAGCAGCCGCAGAAGGCCATTGCTTTCACCTCCTGCAGGTGAGTTCCCAAAGGCACCTGGTGGGCCACTGCGAGTAGCAGAGAGCTGGACTAGATGGACTCTGGTCTGATCCAGCTGGCTTGTTCTTATGTTCTTATGTTCTAAGATGTGAGGCCAGCCACGACGGTTGGTCAAGATGCACGACAGCTACCTTTGAGCAATAACCAATACATGTTCATTACACCTAGCGAGGGTGCCCTGTTGCTCAGTATGAAAACAATGCTTCTAGGTGTAGGTTACGGCTTGCGGCAGCATGTGTGCATATCGTGCAGCTTTCATGCGCCAGCTGCTACAGTACACCAGTTGCCAAGGGAAACTCAGCACAAGAAGAAGAGTGAGCGGGAAGCTCCCCCCCCCCCCCAACCACTTAAGAATTGCAAGTCTCCAAACACCAACCAGAACATTTTCACATGAAGACCTGGAGAATCCAGTTTACATCTTGCCAGGAGCAGAATTAACTCAATAGATAAGATCATGTAATAAACCAAAGGCAAAGCCTACTTAAAATGGTTTTAAAATGCTTTCCCCAAATGATCAAAGGAACTGACCGCAAAATCAACTGGGGTTAGCCTTCCACAGGAAGCTGCACGATTCTAGTTCCTGCCTCCCTGGGAAAGGGTTGGGAAATCACCCATCCAAGATGCCCCCAGTCACCTCCAGGAGAATCACCATTTACGGTAAACCAATTAAAAGAACATAAGAACATAAGAACATAAGAACATAAGAACAAGCCAGCTGGATCAGACCAAAGTCCATCTAGTCCAGCTCTCTGCTACACGCAGTGGCCCACCAGGTGCCTTTGGGAGCTCACATGTAGGATGTGAACGCAATGGCCTTCTGCGGCTGTTGCTCCCGATCACCTGGTCTGCTAAGGCATTTGCAATCTCAGATCAAGGAGGATCAAGATTGGTAGCCATAAATCGACTTCTCCTCCATAAATCTGTCCAAGCCCCTTTTAAAGCTATCCAGGTTAGTGGCCACGTCAGCTCACCTCCTGTGGCAGCAGATTCCAAACACCAATCACAAGTTGCGTGAAGAAGTGTTTCCTTTGATTAGTCCTAATTCTTCCCCCCAAGCATTTTCAATGAATGCCCCCTGGTTCTAGTATTGTGAGAAAGAGAGAACAATTTCTCTCTGTCAACATTTTCTACCCCATGCATAATTTTGTAGACTTCAATCATATCCCCCCTCAGACGCCTCCTCTCCAAAGAGTCCCAAACGCTGCAGCCTCTCCTCATAGGGAAGGTGCTCCAGTCCCTCAATCATCCTTGTTGCCCTTCTCTGCACTTTTTCTATCTCCTCAATATCCTTTTTGAGATGCGGCGACCAGAACTGGACACAGGACTCCAAGTGTGGTCGCACCACTGCTTTATATAAGGGCATGACAATCTTTGCAGTTTTATTATCTATTCCTTTTCTAATGATCCCCAGCATAGAGTTTGCAACTTGGGTTGTTTCCAAAGGACCTGTAAGATGGAGCTATTCCGCTGGGGGGTTTTTTGGAGGCCAGCTGGACTAATACTTACTTTTACTGGCCTCCCGGGGACTTTGGTTTTTTTTTTTAAAGTCACCATCTTGGTTGTTTTAATGCTGTTTATACTGTATTAGTTGTTTTTATGGTGTTTTTGGATATTTATTGTTGTTTTTACTAAGTGTTGTTTTACAATGTTGTATTGCCGCTCTGAGCCCCTTGGGGACGGCTGAGGTAAAAATTCTTAAATAAACAAACATACATACATAATAGTTCAGTGATAGCGAACCTTTTCGAGACCGAGTGCCCAAATTGCAACCTCAAACCCACTTATTTATCGCAAAGTGCCAACATGGCAATTGAACCTGAATACTGAGGTTTTGGTTTAAAAAAAACGGTTGGCTCCAAGTGCGTTACTCGGGAGTAAGCTTGGTGGTAGTCGGTGGCTTTGCTTTAAAGCAACTGTGCAACACTTCCAACGGGTGAATCACGACCCTAGGAGGGTTTGCTCAGAAGCAAGCCCCATTGCCAGCAACAGAGCTTACTCCCAGGCAAAGGATCGTGCTTTAGTTCTCTGCATGAAAATCAATGGGGTTTAGCAACGCTTAACAGCGTTACCTACACTGCTTCCCGAACACTAGGTCTTAGGTTTAATGCTAGCGGCACAAGCCAGCCTATATGTGGGGGGGGGGGGGGACTCTGTGCGTGCCCACAGAGAGGGTTCTGAGTGCCACCTCTGGCACCCGTGCCATAGGTTCGCCACCACTGCAATATTTAGACCAGGGGTCTGCAACCTGTGGCTCTCCAGATGTTCATGGACTACAATTCCCACAATTGGCCATGCTGGCAGGGGCTGGTGGGATTTGTAGTCCATGAACATCTGGAGAGCCACAGGTTGCATACCCCTGGGTTAGACCTTGTGGTTGCCACTTTGATTCTTTGGGTCAAGATTATGTTCATCCTTCCTCGGCAGTCAGCGAAGATCACATATAAACTGGCTTTACACTGAATCAGACTCTCGATGTATCAGAGTTAGTGCTGTTCTCAGACTGGAAGCTGTGCAGAGTCTCAAGCCGGAGTCCTCCACGTCCCTTATTGGCCAGTTCTTTTAACTGGAGGTGCCGAGGATCGAACCTGTGACCACCTGCACGCCAAGCAGATGCTCTCCCACTGAGCCACAGCCGTTCCCCTACCTTGGACACCATTCCACTGATGATGCCCGCCCGGAGCCACGCTCCGGCAGATGGAGACAGACACCCACTTAGTCAGAACAGCAGCTGAGTCAACCTCACTTCTACAACACGGAGGCCGGCGTGTCAGCACACAAACAAGGGGGTGCAGAGTCACACAAACTATTCACAGCACAGTCAGGAGGTTATGTTAGTTTGCGGGTGGGTTGGAACTGGGAGCTTTTTAAAGCAATGTTTCCCACCGACTGCCTCCACATTTATCTCCAGAAATGCAAATCTACAGGCATACTCCTAAAGTACTGAAAGTTGGAACCACACAGGCCGAACTGAAATATAGGAAAGCAGCACCCACACCCACACCCACACCCACCCGCCCCACCACCATCATGGTTTGGACCAACTACTAAATCAAATCAATCAATCAATCAATCAATCAATCAATCAATCAATCAATCAATCAATCAATCAATCAATCAATCAATAATAATAATAATAATAATAATAATAATAATAATAATAATAATAATAATAATAATAATAATAATAATAATAATGGTTTGATTTGGTGGAATCACAAACCTGAAAAGGTCACTGAAAATGAACACGTAAAACTACTCTGGGACTTCCGAATTCAGACTGACAACGTTTTGGAACACAATACTCCTGACCTCACGATTGCGGAAAAAAAGAAAGTGTGGACAGTCGATGTTGCAATTCCTGGTGACAGCAGGATTGATGAGAAGCAACTGGAAAAACTTACACGATACGAGGATTTAAGGATTGAACTACAAAGACTCTGGCACAAACCAGTAAAGGTGGTCCCAGTGGTGATCGGCACACTGGGTGCAGTGCCTAAAGACCTTGGACGGCACTTAAAAACAATCGGCGCTGACAAAATCACCATATGTCAGCTGCCAAAGGCCACTCACCACCGGCTCTGCACGATTAGATTCGGGCCGATTTACATCCCACACAGTCCTAGATGCTTGGGAAGTGTCCGACGTGTGATGTAATACAAAATCCAGCATATTGATCTTGTTTGCTGTGTATAACTGTTTTTGTATCAATATAATAATAATGGTTTGATTTGGGAGCATATCTCTGCAAGAAGCTTGCCGAGGAATGAAGGTCGCTTGCAAAGGCCAGGGTAAGCCCAACCAAAAGTGAAAAGACACCAAACGTCCAGTAGCTCTTAATTTCCTAATATAGAAAAAGCAGAGTCATCACATGTTTGGGAAATGACTTCATGGGAATATTGGCCGCGTTATCTCTCCAAAGAGCTGCCCTGGGAAAGAGGCGCTTGAGTTTAATCCACTTCTTAAAGTGACCCCCAATCAGCGCTTCGTACACATATGAAATGCCACAGTATTTTTGATATAAGTGTAAAACTAATTCAAAAATCCTTTGAGGAGAAAAAAAATCTACCTAAAGATAGCTTAAATATTTTCCTATTTAAGATACGTTATAAGCCAAAGCATGAGACTATATATTCTTGAAATGTTTAACATGCTTGCTAAATGAATTCCATTAATCCACTGATGTTTGGTTTCGCAGTTCTCAAAAAGATGTGCAGATGTATTGGCCTGCAGAGATAGCATGCCTGTTCTTCGCAGTAAAATAACCATACAACGAGAACTGAGAAAAACGCCTTAATCCCACTTGTTCCTTTGCAAATGTATGTACATAAAATCAACCCCTTGCCTCTTAAGTGTCAAGTTTCAAAAAGTTCAATGAATAGAGGATTTTCTTCTAGTGGAATAAATCTGCACAAGGAGCTAAGTGTGAGAAGGGAGGGGCAAGAGTAAAAATGAAAGAACAGAATACTCCACAAATCTTGGGATCTTTGATATCATCTCCTGAGGAATATCATATTATTTTCTCCCTGGAGGAGAAAATCTATATTCCCTGGTCTGGGAATATTTAAGTGAAGTTCCTCTACCTATGGGTAAGGCAGGCATGCATAATGCAAACACTGCAATAAAGAAATGCAAGACTTAGTGGCCCGAACTAAACTGGGGATACTTTACCACACAATAGTTTCAAAATTATCTATGCATTTCCAGTAGTATAACCAAATCGGTATTTTTGATTTGAGTCTGCAAAACAGACTCATCTGAATAGCCTCTTGCAATTACGGCATTTGATAGGTAGGCTCTTCCCGTCCCAGTTCCAGAGAAGTTAAAAAACGTGGTTGAAGTCTTGTCGGAGGACTAGAAATGGATAAGCAGAGATCAGCCCTGCGGTTGGGACGGTCACGGTCTGTGTTTTGAGAGCGTGCACATTTTGTTCTTGTTAGAAGAGAGCTTCCTAGCTGCAGCCTTTTAGCTACAGACCTCCGTGCTGGATTCAAACAATTTTAAAGCACCCTAAAGATGTGCAGATGTATTGGCAATGCAAGCGTTTGCGGACTCTGGTGCGTGGAGTTTGTTCTTTCCGGCAAACATCTGAAATTATTAATAGTTAATGTATCGTTGAAGGCTTTCACAGCTGGAATTAACTATTTGTTGTGGGTGTTCCTCGTTGTGTGGCTGTGGTGTGGTATTTTTGCTGCTGACATTTCACCCGCATCTATGACTAGCATCCTCGGAGAGGTGTGTTTCTCTCTGTGGCACAGACTAGCATCCTCGGAGAGGTGTGTCACGGAGAGGTGTGTTTCTCTCTGTGGCACAGTGTAAAGTGATTGTGTGCCACGGAGAGAAACACATCTGGCCATCACACACCTCTGAAGCTGCCAGCCACAGATGCTGGTGAAGTGTTAGGAGCACAGACTACCAGATCACAGCCCAGAAAACCTACAACAGGCTGTATAAACAGATACTCCACAGGTCTGTAAAAACTTGACAAGTCCTATTTGTACCCTTTGAATTTTAACCACAGATGTATGGAAGGTAAATGTCCATTAATTCTATTAAGCACCAAGACCTTTCCAAACTAGCTTATACTGGTTCCTCCTACTGCTTAAATATAAACAAGGCAACCAAGAGTTGTGTCCAGCAACTTTGCTTAAATCAACTATGATCAAAAGAGGTGGGGAAGATTGTGAAGTGAAACACTTCTTCACGCAACGTGTGATTGGTGTTTGGGATATGCTGCCACAGGAGGGGGTGATGGCCACTAACCTGGATAGCTTTAAAAGGGGCTTGGACAGATTTATGGAGGAGAAGTCGATTTATGGCTACCAATCTTGATCCTCCTTGATCTGAGATTGCAAATGCGTCAACAGACCAGGTGCTCGGGAGCAACAGCCGCAGAAGGCCATTGCTTTCACCTCCTGCATGTGAGCTCCCAAAGGCACCTGGTGGGCCACTGCGAGTAGCAGAGAGCTGGACTAGATGGACTCTGGTCTGATCCAGCTGCTTTGTTCTTATGTTCTTATGTTCTAAGTCAAAGTGATGAGGTGAACCTTTTTTGAGACCGAAAGTGCCCAAATTTGCAAACTCCAAAACCCCACTTTATTTATTTCTCCAGAAGTGCCAATTGATTACGGCAATTTAAACTGAATTCTGAGGGTTTCAGTTTAGAAAAACGGTTGGCTCCCTCTTCCCCTTAGCCCCACCCACTTGAGCAGGGCCAGCCTGCTCTAGCCTCCCAGCCAAAGTCCTATGCAGCGATTGCAGCTTCTGTGCCTCTCTAGCATCTCTGCCTCCTCTGCGCCCCTCCCCTCGGGCAGCAGCCACCCGGATCACAGGCACCAGGCCCGCCAGCCAAGTTCCCCCTGCTCACCATGGTGCACACACGTTGTGCTCAGTGGCCCAGGCCAGCCTAGATGTGTGTGTGTGTGTGTGTGTGTGTGATTTTCCACCCCCCACATGATGAACTCTGTCTGTGCGTGCCCACAGAGAGGGCTCCGAGTGCCACCTCTGGCACCTGTGCCATAGGTTCGCCATCACTGTTCTAAGTGATTTCTGACTGACTAGTGTTGGAGTCTTCCTTCACCTAAATTCAGTGGCCACTCAAGAATGATAATATGCAAATAATATAACCAATTATAAATGATAGAAACAATAATGTAAATAATAGTAATGAAATAATGAATCTTAAATGCTAATAGCAGTTATAATAAATCCGCTCAGAGGAGGACCCTTCACGGATAAGTACCAATGGTCGATTTCTAAAATTTATTGATTATCAGAAAATAGTCCATATATAAGTCTATATATCGGTATTCATTTAAATGTTTTCCTCTTAAGCTCCTTTTTGCGTTTTTTGAGCATAACCCAAAAAAATTGATGATAGTACATGACATATATTTCATTTCAGATACCATCTCAACTCCCCATTTTATAAGAATAGTGTGAGTATCATGCTTTTCATTTGACTAGCAATTCTTAAGAACATAAGAACAAGCCAGCTGGATCAGACCAAAGTCTATCTAGTCCAGCTCTCTGCTACTCGCAGTGGCCCACCAGGTGCCTTTGGGAGCTCACATGCAGGAGGTGAACGCAATGGCCTTCTGCGGCTGTTGCTCCCGAGCACCTGGACTGTTAAGGCATTTGCAATCTCAGATCAAGGAGGATCAAGATTGGTAGCCATAAATCGACTTCTCCTCCATAAATCTGTCCAAGCCCTTTTAAAGCTATCCAGGTGAGTGGCCATCACCCCCTCCTGTGGCAGCATCTTCCAAACACCAATCACACGTTGCGTGAAGAAGTGTTTCCTTTTATTAGTTCTAATTCTTCCCCCCAGCAGTTTCAATGGATGCCCCCTGGTTCTAGTATTACCACTTTTTTTGTGGTCTGTTGTTCACGTAATTCATCAATTTTTCTATTGCTGCCTACTCTGCTAGTTCTTGTGAGGTATTTTTGGCAAATCATTTTCCCAACCTAAATAGGCGTCATGGCTGAGTGTCAGTTGAAGCAAATTATTTCCATTCTAAAACTCTAGTCCTCTGCATCACACTCATGGAATTGGCTGGGATAAGGAATGAGAAAAGATTGAACAGCACGGGAGAAAGGAAGGGAGGGTCACTTCTCTCCTATAAAGAGGCACAGGGCGGCTTACAAACTCCTTCCCTTCTTCTCCCCACATGGACCCCTTTGTAAAATAGGTGGGGCTGAGATAGTTCTGAGAGAATCACCCAAGCAGGCTTCATGTGCAGGAGCGGGGAAATAAATCCAGGTCACCAGATAAGAGTCCACTGCTAATGCGGGGGAGTGGGGAATCAAACCTGCCTCTAGATTAGAGTCCACCCCTCTTAATCACTACACCGTGCTGGACAAGTAGCAGGTGATGTAGAAGAGCTCCATTAAAGTCAACCATGTGGGTAGACCAGACTCATCTTGACATGTAAAAAGCAACTCTACCTGTTGTCCTGCTGCACCCCAAGAATTGCGTCTGCGCTGCTGTGACCGAAAGACTAAGGCTCTGCATTCTGCGGGGGTCAAATGCACTTTACTACTCATGAGTCGCGGGAGAGCGCAAAAGATGCAACACCTGCTTCTCAGGCATATTATGGGAACGTCTCTCCAGGGCAAGGGGATCATATATCCTGTTAACTAGGATCTCCAAGGAAGCGGGACAGAGGGCGCTTCCAACAAGACATATGGATGAGTGGGCAAAATGTGGTTTTTTGATTCAGGCCACCGTCTGGGCTCACCTACAGGTTTGGCCGAGTCTCTCGCTGAACCTCGGTCCCATAGAA
Organism: Sphaerodactylus townsendi; assembly: GCF_021028975.2. NCBI lineage: Eukaryota > Metazoa > Chordata > Lepidosauria > Squamata > Sphaerodactylidae > Sphaerodactylus > Sphaerodactylus townsendi. The sequence goes on along the minus strand of NC_059431.1, from coordinate 314,817 downwards.
GCAAAGGGATGAATGGCAGGTGTTCTGCTGCGCAGAGTTGGCATGTGTGGGGCAGGGCGAAAGCGCGGCCTCCTTCTAGCCTTGCTGAAACAGAAGAGTGAAATTCCCACGGCGGGAGACTGGTAGGGTCCAACTTCATTTCCAGGTAACTCCACCTTCTCTGATTGCATCTCCCAGGAGGGGCAGGGTGTGTGTCTGTTCCTGCTGGCTCTTCTTCCCTGAGAAAAATCATCCCAATACCGTGTTTCCCCGAAAATAAGACAGTGTCTTATATTAATTTTTGCTCCCCAAGATGCGCTATGTCTCATTTTCAGGGGATGTCTTATTTTTCTGTGTTCTGTTCGTCAGGCATGCTTCCAAACAAAAACTTTGCTACGTCTTACTTTCGGGGGATGCCTTATATTTCGCGCTTCAGCAAAACCTCTACTACGTCTTTTCAGAGGATGTCTTACATTCGGGGAAACAGGGTAGGTAACAAAAAGCTGGGGTCTCCTCCTCCAGATCACCCCTAGTTTAGTACTGGAGTAGGGGTAGACTTGGGCTAGATTGCAGCTGAAAAAACACTTCGGTTTGGACCGAACGCAAAGTGGGCCACAGTTCTTTCTTTTGAGGTTTCTAACCCTGCCTTTCTTCTCAGTGTTTTTCTCTTGTCAGTGGACTGTTATTGTCTGTCCTTTCAACTTCACGCTTCTTGTTATTCGCTGTACAGTCAGGGTGGTGAAATGTTTAAAAGTGCTGGACTAATATGTGAGGCACACGTGTTCAAACCCCCACACTGCCAAGTGACTTCTCTCAGCCTAATCTAATCTGGAGAACCGGGTTTGATTCCCCACTCCTCCACCTGAGTGGCAGGGGCTTATCTGGTGAACCAGATGTGCTTCCGCTCTCCTACATTCCTGCTGGGTGATCTCGGGCCAGTCACAGTTCTCTCTGAGCTCTCTCAGCCCCACCTACCTCACAAGGTGTCTGTTGTGGGGAGAGGAAGGGAAAGGAGCTTGTAAGCCCCTTTGAATCTCCTTACAAAGGTGGGGTATAAATCCAAACTATTCCTCTTTTCTTACCTGACTGCAGTCACAGGTTCTCAGCCTAGCCTACATTACAGGGTCGTTGTGAGGCTACAATGGGGCAGATGGAAACAATGTAGGCTGCTTTGGCTCCACCCAGGGTTACAAATGAGCTGAATAAGGCATAAATACTTCACTGATTCTCCCCAGTAGGGCCCTAAGGTGGCTTACATAATTCTACTCTGTATGTTATATGTTAGCTATGGTGAGCTGAAGGAGGGTGGATATTTTGGTTCAAAAGTCTGAAGCTTTTACGACATGCTGACCCAACCAGGGGGCAGGAGGCTGTGACAAGCATGGAAAAGCAAATACCAACGAGAGGTCGAAGACCGGAGAGTTCGGCAGTCTGCCTCCGACTTCGCCCGGGGAGGGGAAAGGGCATTGTGGGGTGGTCCGACCTTAAATCACCTCGTGACCTGGCTTCCGGGTCGACTGCAGAGCTACGCTGCTGAAAGAGTCACTTACTTGGCCCCGCTTTTAATAAAGCTTGCAAAATAGTTTGGGTTCAAGGCCAGGGGCGGCCTGAATTCTCTGACTTTCTCTCTCTCTCTTTTCCCCATTCAATAGACTCCGCAAAGAAGTTCATCCGACAGTCCAGTGATGGCGAACCTATGGCACGGGTGCCAGAGGTGGCACTCAGAGCCCTCTCTGTGGGCATGAGCTAACAGAGTAACCCCCCCCCACACACACACACATCTAGGCTGGCCTGGACCGCTGGGCTTGATTATTAGCATTAAACCGAAGACCTAGTTTTGGGGAAGCAGTGTGGGTAACCCTGTTAAGCGCTGTTAAACCCCACTGATTTTCATGCGAAGAACTAAAGCGCGATCCTTTACCTGGGAGTAAGTTCAGTTGCTAGGAATGGGGCTTACTTCTGAGTAAACCCTCCTAGGGTCGTGATTCACCTGTTGGAAGAGTTGCACGGTTGCTTCAAAGCAAAGCCATCGACTACCACCAAGCTTACTCCTGAGTAACACACGCCTTGGAGCCAACTGTTTTTTCCTAAACTAAAACCTCAGTATTCAGGTTAAATTGCCGTGTTGGCACTTTGTGATAAATAAGTGGGTTTTGGGTTGCAATGGTCTTGAAAAGGTTCGCCATCACTGCGACCCTCTGCATGAAGGGATCGTCCGCTTACACTCTGTGGTGGGCCTTCACTTCCTCAGCTGTGGATCCATTCCAACAGGGGTCTGCAACCTGTGGCTCTCCAGATGTTCATGGACTACAGTTCCCATCAGCCCCTGCCAGCATGCCATGCTGGCAGGGGCTGATGGGAACTGTAGTCCATGAACATCTGGAGAGCCACAGGTTGCAGACCCCTGCATTACACCCTCCCAGGTTTACACAATGAATTAATCTTCCCGGCACCAGGGCGCGAGGGACGAAGTTCTGCCCAGCACATTTTCAAGCTACCCACCCAGGAAGAGAAGAGTTTGGAATTATACCCTCCCTTTCTCTCCTGTAAGAAGAAGAAGAGTTTGGATTTATATCCCCCCTTTCTCTCCTGCAGGAAACTCAAAAGGGGCTGACAATCTCCTTGCCCTTCCCCCCTCACAACAAACACTCTGTGAGGTAGGTGGGGCTGAGAGAGCTCCGAGAAGCTGTGACTAGCCCAAGGTCACCCAGCTGGCGTGTGGGGGAGTGCCCAGGCTAACCTGAATTCCCCAGATAAGCCTCCACAGCTCAGGTGGCAGAGCTGGGAATCAAACCCGGTTCCTCCAGATTAGATACACGAGCTCTTAACCTCCTACGCCACAGCCACGATCACGGGGGGGGGGGGGGGGCATCTTGCTACGTGACCAGAGTTGCCAAAAACCGGCCTTGCCTACAGTGCTTCTGTTGCAAAAGCTAAAAAAATTTTGACAGTCGGCTATTGCTAGAATTACAGATCGTTTTGCATCCTACCGTTCTCTAAAAGCCTCTCGTGTGCTGTTCTGGTTCCACCTCCTGACTGCGAGAGACCGGCGGCCTCCCTTATATTTTTTGGAAGAATCCATGTTTCCTGGAGCAAGTTCCTACATCCACAAGATGGATCAGTTGACCAAACAGAGGGACTCCCGGCCCAACCTTACAGTGAAAGAGGATTTTAAGCCTGACCCAAAGAATGGAAGCTTAGGTTGTAGAAATTGATTATAAGGAATTGAGAATAAAACTGCAAGGATTGTCATGCCCTTATATAAAGCCGTGGTGCGACCGCACTTGGAGTCGCACAGGAGACCGCACAGGTCGCCACATCTCAAAAAGGATATTGAAGAGATAGAAAAAGGGCAGAGAAGGGCAACGAGGATGATTGAGGGACTGGAGCACCTTCCTTATGAGGAGAGGCTGCAGCGTTTGGGATTCTTTAGTTTGGAGAGGAGACGTCTGAGGGGGGATATGATTGAAGTCTATAAAATTATGCATGGGGTAGAAAATGTTGACAGAGAGAGATTTTTCTCTCTTTCTCACAATACTAGAACCAGGGGGCATCCATTGAAAATGCTGGGGGGAAGAATTAGGACTAATCAAAGGAAACACTTCTTCACGCAACGTGTGATTGGTGTTTGGAATATGCTGCCACAGGAGGTGGTGATGGCCACTCACCTGGATAGCTTTAAAAGGGGCTTGGACAGATTTATGGAGGAGAAGTCGATTTATGGCTACCAATCTTGATCCTCCTTGATCTGAGGCTGCAAATGCCTTAGCAGACCTGGTGCTCAGGAGCAGCAGCAGCAGCAGGCCATTGCTTTCACCTCCTGCATGTGAGCTCCCGAAGGCACCTGGTGGGCCATGCGAGTAGCAGAGAACTGGACTAGATGGACTCTGGTCTGATCCAGCTGGCTTGTTCTTATGTTGTAGTCTGAGCTCACACCTGGTATACCCACCAGCCTTCAACTAGGCTCGCAGCCCTCCAGATGCTAGGGACTACAGTTCCCATCATCCCCTACCAGCATCATGCTGGCAGGGGATGATGGGAACCGTAGTCCATAACATCTGGAGGGCCGTGATTTTGACACCTGTGAACTAGGGCCTCTGTAGGACCCAGAGAAGCACACAATCCAGTCTGCTGGTATCCTCATTGTTCCTCAGCACCACCGTAAACAAAGACCTGGATACCCATCTGTGAAAGTGCCTTCCGTTCCCTTCTGCCATTTTCCCCTTGGAGCACCCGGTGCCCGATATAACGGCAGCGGCGTCTTTCCGTGGGCCCGTTCTCCCTCCCCGTTCTGTACATTTTAAAATTAAAAGCACATATCGCAGAGTTGAGACCAGCCGGGAAAGAACGCGGCGTCTGAAAGGACTCTGCTAATGAGGACGGTGCTCTCCCTGCTGGCACCGTTCCGACAGAGACAATTAGAAACGCAACCCCCCCCCCCCCCGCCCTTCTATTTCATATTAATGCGGTGTTCGATAGGGGATTAAGGGCCTCAGCCGCCTCAAAGCTGCCTGCCACAAACACCTCTGAAGTCGCCAACAATAAGAGTTTTTTGTATTTTAAAATGGTTACGATAACTTGAGCGCTGTATTTTAACTGGAGGACCAGTACTTTCTACGGTATTTTATTTATCCACTTGTTTGTTGTTATTGTTGTGAACCGCCCTGAGCCCTCCGGGGGAGGGCGGTATATAAGTGGAATAATAAATAAATAAATAAATAAATAAATAAATAAATAAATAAATAAATAAATAAATAAATAAAGAGTACACACATTCTCCTGAACTGCTTATTATGCCAAGAACTCCGATCCAGTCTGTTATCCCAAGCCATAGACTCTATGATTGATTATACTGAATCAGATAAAGTAGTTATGCTTTTAAATTGTCAGGATTTTCATTGTTGCCTTATAGTGGCAAAGTTTTTGTCAGAAGTTTGTAAACTGAATGTATGACAAACGTGAAGTTTTCTACTATTCACTTTTCAACTGGAACTGTGTTTTTATACTATCGTGTATATGCCAATAACAGGCTTATTGAATTGAATAAATAAAGAGTTAAAACAGGGCAGATTCCCGATGGACAGCCCAATCCCTCGGCCAGCAGATGCCCACTGAAGTGAACAATTTACGAGGAACATCTCCAGCCAGGCTACACTGTCCGTTCCCTTCAGCTCCATGAATGAGTTACTTATTTATTATTTATTATTTCGATTTCTATACCACCCCGTCCCCAAGGGGCTCCGGGCAGTGCACCACAAATTAATACAAACAAATAAGGAGGCAAACCATGCAATTAAAACAACAACGACCCATAAAGCTCCAACATTAAAATATACTGAATTACATTAAAACAGCGGTAATATCACAATAAAAGGAAGCCGGTAAATCCTTTCCTTTAAAACCCTCCCCTGGGGAGCGGCCAGACTCCTCCATAGGAGAATGTAATCTTGATGTAATCGAACAGGGGCGCCATACTCAGCCATACTCAGCGGCTGGTTGCTCCAAAGGCCCGGCGGAACAACTCGGTCTTACAGGCCCTGCGGAATTCACAGAGATCCCGCAGGGCCCAGACAGCTGGAGGAAGAGTGTTCCACCAGGCCGGGGCCAGGGCCGTAAAGGTCCTGGCCCGCGTGGAGGCCAGCCACATCACAGAGGGGCCAGGGACCACCAGTAAATTTGCCTCTGCCAAACGAAGAGGGCGAGTGGAGGCATACGGGGTTAGACTCAGCTCTGCCCATGGAGCGCTTTCCTACACCAAAGCCTCAATAAAATAACAGTGGGCACCATTTCATTCAAGCTGGTAGCCATAAATCGACTTCTCCTCCATAAATCTGTCCAAGACCTCTGAAGTAAAGCATAGGTATCAAACTCGCGCCCTTCCAGATGGTATGGACTACAGTTCCCATCATCCCTGCCAGCACCATGTCCATAACATCTGGAGAGGCGTGAGTTTGACACATGTGAAGTAAAGCCTTGCTGCCCAAAGAAACAGAGGCGAGATCTGGAGGGAGCTCAGAAAAAGGAAAACAGCATTAGAAGCGGATGTTTCTAGGTTTGCCATCTGTATCTGACCATCTGATGATTTTTGTTGAAGCTAAACTGTTGTGTCCTGGGGCAGTCAACCATATGGAAGACACACGGCACGCAGCAGCCTTTCTGAACGAGCCTATGTTCAAAGTTCCTTCCCTACCCCATCTCGATTATATGCCCCATTTTTACCCCTTCCTATCGGAACTTGTTTTCCTGCTGTCAGAAATCCACACAGATGGAAAACAAGCAGGTATGGTTTGGTCCATTTCAATTCGCTGGCCCCTGCCATTCTACAAACTATGTAAAACTGAACTGTGCATGTTAGTGTTGAGGTTTTTTTTATATATATATATAAAGGTTAACAAGGCAGGTTTTGAAAATTCCAGGCGACAGGGCACCAAGAAATTTTACTGTGACATCTAGTATTTTTATCATAAGAACATAAGACAAGCCAGCTGGATCAGACCAGAGTCCATCTAGTCCAGCTCTCGGCTACTCGCAGTGGCCCACCAGGTGCCTTTGGGAGCTCACATGCAGGAGGTGAAAGCAAGGGCCTTCTGCTGCTGCTGCTCCCGAGCACCTGGTCTGCTAAGGCATTTGCAATCTGAGATCAAAGAGGATCAAGATTGGTAGCCAGAGATCGACTTCTCCTCCATAAATCTGTCCAAGCGCTTTTTAAAGCTATCCAGGTGAGTGGCTGTCACCACCTCCTGTGGCAGCATCTTCCAAACACCAATCACACGTTGCATGAAGAAGTGTTTCCTTTGATTAGTCCTAATTCTTCCCCCCAGCATTTTCAATGAATGCCCCCTGGTTCTAGTATTGTGAGAAAGAGAGAGAAATTTCTCTCTGTCAACATTTTATACCCCAGGCATAATTTTATAGACTTCAATCATATCCCCCCTCAGACGCCTCCTCTCCAAACTAAAGAGTCCCAAACGCTGCAGCCTCTCCTCATAAGGAAGGTGCTCCAGTCCCTCAATCATCCTCGTTGCCCTTCTCTGCACTTTTTCTGTCTCTTCGATATCCTTTTTGAGATGTGGCGACCAGAACTGAACACAGGACTCCAAGGGCGGTCGCGCCACGGCTTTATATAAGGGCGTGACAATATCAATCATATAATCCTAGGATTGGAAGAGACCCCAAGGGGCCTCCAGTCCAATCCCATTCCATGAACTAACACAAAACCAAAGCACTCCCTACCGATGGTCATGCAGTTTCTGTTTAGAAACCCCCAAAGGAGACTCCGCCACCCTTCGAGGCAGCGAATCCCACCGTCGAACAGCCCTGACGGTCAGGAAGTTCTTCCTAATGTTTAAGTGGACTCTTGTTTCCTGTACTCTGAACCCACTGCCTGTATTGCAAATGATTCCTGGTGGTTCTCAATAAAAGTACAAAACTTATTAGGCAAGGAAAGAGGCTAGCTTTTTACTGTGACGACTACCAGGGATACCCCTCATTAATTCATATGCGACAATACTCTTGTTATAGCTCTAAAAATACGGCAAGCAATTGCAATGAGTTTGGAATTAGGTTTCGTGGTAGCGATAATTAGTACAGTCATGAATATGATTGAAGTCTATACAATTATGCACGGGGTAGAAAATGTTGACAGAGAGAAATTGTTCTCTCTTTCTCACAATACTGGAACCAGGGGGCATTCATTGAAAATGCTGGGGGGAAGAATTAGGACTAATCAAAGGAAACACTTCTTCACGCAACGTGTAGATTGGTGTTTGGAATCTGCTGCCACAGGAGGTGGTGATGGCCACTAACCTGGATAGCTTTAAAAGGGGCTTGGACAGATTGATGGAGGAGAAGTCGATTTATGGCTACCAATCTTGATCCTCTTTGATCTGAGGTTGCAAATGCCTTAGCAGACCAGGTGCTCGGGAGCAGCAGCAGCAGCAGCAGCAGCAGGCCATTGCTTTCCCATCCTGCAGGTGAGCTCCCAAAGGCACCTGGTGGGCCACTGCGAGTAGCAGAGTGCTGGACTAGATGTACTCTCGTCTGATCCAGCTGGCTTGTTCTTACGTTCTTATGAAAATATAAAACACTTAAGCCTACAAAATAAAGTTAGGCTCTTGAATTTTGGGGTGATGCCTAAAGCTGATGAAAATTTGTCAAGACTTGTAGAAGAACATATTATAACAACACGGTTTAGGAAGGCATTCTTTAAAAGTGAAAGAAACTGAACAATACCACTATGTATAATATGTACCATTTAATTGTAGTATATACTAACCACCTCTTACAGCAGTGTTTTGTACTAGCGTAAGAGCATTTTCCACTTATGTTCGTCCCTCTCCTCGGAACCCCCATGGGGATCACTATAAGTCGGGTGCGACTTGACAGATCTCTCCACCACCAAAACCATTTTCTTCCTTGTGTAACATATCATGTCTAATACTCTTGCTGTGTTTCAGATTTTGGTAAAAATACGCAGCCCTAGACATAATTCCTCTGCAGACAAGGGTTAGTCTGCTCACTGGAAGGCGAGATTTTTATTAAAGAAGAAGAAGAAGAGTTTTGGATTTATATCCCCCCTTTCTCTCCTGCAGGAGACTCAAAGGGGCTTACAATCTCCTTGCCCTTCCCCCCTCACAACAAACACCCTGGGAGGTGGGTGGGGCTGAGAGAGCTCCGAGAAGCTGTGACTAGCCCAAGGTCACCCAGCTGGCGTGTGGGGGAGTGCACAGGCTAATCTGAATTCCCCAGATCAGCCTCCACAGCTCAGGCGGCAGAGCTGGGAATCAAACCCGGTTCCTCCAGATTAGATACACGAGCTCTTAACCTCCTACGCTACTGCTAAGTAGAAAATATTTCTGCCCCAGAAACAATGTCTTTAACATTGGTGCAGCGATCTGGCCAGTTCGGGACTACAGGAGCGTATCCAACCAAGACCAAAGGAGGGGCGGAAAAACAAATAGGTTTGACATTTGGCAACAACAGCTTCCAAGCAAACATCAGAGCGGAAAGCACCCAATACATCTCAGTAAAACGGCAGGGCGGAATAAAAGAAATAAATCACATCTCTGTTTGACTTTGTACCTGACAAAATGCCCTAACAGCCTCGGTCAGGTTTTGCAAACTGAATGACACAGCTTTTCTTCAGTGGGTCAATACACCTTGCGTCTTCACGCTACTCTTTGGGGGGTGATTCTTGCCTGATCAGCAGCTGCGGAGGCCTCTCGTGTTTCTCTAGGAGTCTTCTGGCACTGGTCATGAGTAGATTCCATAGGGTTGGGAGGGCAGCACTAAGGGAAGAATCCGGCTTAGTAATAAGGTCGCCAAGAAGCTTGAATAAAAATCCATCTCTCTTGGGCCTGCAAAGCAGTTTGCTGTTAGAAACCTCGCTCGGTCCACCAGCTTCTTCATATGCGCCAAACCAGGGGTCTGCAACCTGCGGCTCTCCAGATGTTCATGGACTACAAATCCCATCGGCCCCTGCCAGCATGGCCGATTGGGAATTGTAGTCCATGAATATCTGCAGAGCCGCAGGTTGCAGACCCCTGCTCCAAACTTTTATCTCGCTGCTACACCAGACTCCTTTCACCTGGTTTGAGGAATTTCAGTCTGTGTTCTGATGAAATCCTCTCTGCCATAGGTGTCAAACTTGCGGCCCTCCAGATGTTCATGAACTACAGTTCCCATCAGCCCTTGCCAGTATAGCCAATGCTCGTGTTGGGAGGGACTGATGGAAATTGTAGTTCATGAACATCTGGAGGGCCGCGCGTTTGACACCCCTGCTCTATGCTGCTTCTTCCAAGTGATGTCTCCATCTTTTCTACCGCTTCCCATTTGTCTGATAGGGTATGGCCTTGTCATGGTTTGCTCCAATCAGGAGAGTGCAAAATTTAAGAGAATCTACAAGAGCACCAATGACCAGGAAGAACTTTACGAGCCGACTATTCTCCTTGCTCAGGGGTCTGCAAACTATGGCTCTCCAGATGTTCATGGACTACAATTCCCATCAGCCCTGCCAATTGGCCATGCTGGCAGGGGCTGATGGGAATTGTAGTCCATGCACATCTGGAGAGCCATAGTTTGCAGACCCCTGTCTGAGCCCAATACTCAAGTATTCGAAGAGTACAGAAGAACTGTAACAAAGAGAGCCATGCGGCAACTCCAAACCATCACATGAATTAACTTGGGCTAATTAAATTCCATTGTGAAGTTTATTCACAGACAGTGTCTTCCAAATCTGCCAATGGCCATTGGAAAAAAGGTCCTTGTTTTTAGATCAAGACATGTCATACTTTAGACGTGGCTGAGATTCCAGAACCCAAGTGAAGGATACTGGCTTTTTAAGGGAGATGAAGAACATGCATGCAACTACCTGGGATCCTACATATGTGAGCAAGAAACCTTCACTCCTTTTAGCAGAGAATGCCGGAATATAATTAAGGCTGCTCACCGGAAAACACATACTAGAAGCAGCCCCTGCTGCCTGATTTCTGAGCATCCCGTCACACAAAGACAGGACGCCAGTTACACAAATCGACTTGACCTCATGGGGCATTTGCTCAGCTAAACGGGTAATCAACTGACAACACAAGACAAACCACCTGACCCGCATCCCACCTTTACTTTGAAGATATACAACAGGTACCAGCAGAACCTCTCACGCGTGATTTAGTCAAAATGTTTATACTGCAATTCTGAATTAGAATGTTTGCTGATTTTTGAAGACGCAGTTGCAGTCTAAAATTATTCTGCTTGTCTCTTGGAGGCTGATGGTCAATGAATGGTCCCTCCGTGTTCTTCCTACATCTAAAAGACTTACATTTCAGTGCTGGAAAGATACATGGCCACCTCCTATATACTGATGCATTAGGGATCTTACAATTTTTATCAATATTTGAATGCAGGGCATACAGACGACAATTGTATATGGACTTATTTTTTTACTATTTGGAAATCTTTTATAGAAACTTACACATAAATGTGCCACCATTATTATACTTGTGTTTCTAGTTTATATTTGATTTATTGGCTTTAATATGCTACTCTTATCCTTCCGGCCGTGGGCGGCTCACAACATATATATTTAACACATCTAGTAAAACATCCAATAAAGTATAAGAAAACATCAACTGATAAACCACAAGGAAATATCTAACAACAACGTATAAGACACAACTAAAGGGTATAATAAATACCAAGTGAGTGATTAAGTTTCAATTCAATAAAATTTAAACAAACACACATAACAACAATGCTAAGGGGTCCGAATGGAACTAACCAATAAGTTCATGGTCAGAATTCCATCCCCCGTCCCCCCACTTTTTAAATTAGTTACTAGATTATCTTTATTTGACTTTTATCCCTCTCTCCCCCAACAAAAGCTGGGCTCAGAGAAGCTGAGCTTTCTCCTTTGTTTTTTTTCCCTTTTTATGGAAAGAATACAATTTATTCCACACTTTATCACTGCAACTTCACAGCAGCAAGGGTGAAACACTGTACACCTCCACAAGTTAAAAAACACACAAGCCAGTTAAAAGGTAAATGTGCAGCCAAACAGGCAAAAACAAAAAATATTTACCCCTAATACCAAATGCCCTCTGGAAAAGGACAGTCCGGTGCCTGCCTCAATGTAGCAGGCAAAACCATTCACAGAGAAAGTTGTGATAAAACCATTGCTAAATGGGTGATTCACAGTTCGATTTCAAATACCTTTAATGGCATATAAATAGTTTAATATTAACTTAGCAAGATAATAACGGCCTTTACAACTTCTGACGAGTCAAAATAACACCATTTAAAAATTTAGCCACCGCTTCCAACAGCTCGTAGTTGTGGCTGTTTAAAAGATATATAACCTTCTGTTTATCTGTAATGCCTTCACTTCCATGCAGGAAGGGGATTATGTGCTTCTTCCTACCTATCTCATCAAAAGGACAATTCAACAGCATATGAGATACTGTTTCCACGGAACCCATGCCACACGGGCATTTCCTTTCTTTATGTGGGATTCCAAGGTGGCGTCCAAGGCTAAAGGAAGAAGGCAGGGCATTACACCTAGCTAAGGTGACTGTACCACCAGAAGGCGGCCGTCTGAGGAACGCAACTGACACACATGGGACGTCCCAGGAGTTGCAGCCTGGCAGATCCGAGGGTGCCCCACCACAGAGGACTTTAAAAGTGAGAACCAGCACTTTGAAATGAGCCCCAAAGGAAAAAGGCCACCAATGCAGTCCACGTAGCAGCGATGTAATATTTTCCAAACACCTGGCCACAGCACAGGTGTGAGGCTACCTACCAGCAACCCCAGGGGCTTCCAAGACAGGGGAATGGGCAGAAATTATGTTTGATGATGAGGATGGCCCACCTCCCTGAAATCCCAGATGTGACGTCAAGCATGCTGGAATGGCTCAGGCCATCTCCGAAAGTGTGGCGTAGTGGTTAAGAGCAGGTGCACTCTAATCTGGAGGAACCGGGTTTGATTCCCCGCTCTGCCACTTGAGCTGTGGAGGCTTATCTGGTGAACCAGATTAGCTTGTGCACTCCAACACATGCCAGCTGGATGACTTTGGGCTAGTCACAGCTCTTTGGAGCTCTCTCAGCCCCACCCGCCTCACGGGGGGGGCGGGGAGGAAAAGGAGATTGTAAATCCCTTTGAGTCTCCTTACAGAAGAGAAACGGGGGATATACATTCAACTCTTCTTTCACTTACGCCAGATATTTTTTCTTTGACAGATGCCATTTCTGGGCCTGCACCTTTCTCCCATCACTCCAAGCAGGAAGGTGTGTGAGAGAGGCCCCAACCAGCAAGCAATTGGCACCCCTAGGCCCCACACAGGATCCACTGCCCCATTCCGTGCCAGCTGAATCTGCCAAGACATCTCAGGAGCCCCAAGTAAATGGTACTATAATATAATTAGTATTATAATGATATGGTATTGCGTTATAATCGAAAACTCATAGAAGCGTGAATCAGCATGGCTAGATCTGCAGAGCAAGCGCAAACAGAGAAGGGGAACAGACATTAACCCTATAACACTAGAATTACCTACTGAAACAATACAAAATGTATACAAGACCAGCAACTATAAAAAGATCATAACATATTAAAAACATCAGAATATATTAAGGGCCCATAACAGCCTACACTACAAAGGTTGCACTGCACATAGATAACACAAATGGGTCCCACAGTTGCAGACTTAAGAAATGTATCATATTACTGGGATACGATGAGACCCCACTAAAGCAAACTGGTCACATACTGGCCCAATTCCCTTATTGAGGATTTGAATTTTGTGGGATACCCAGGCGCCATTCGAGGTCATTTCTGCCCCAATGTCACCTCTGCCATAAAGAGTGGAATAATCAAATTCATTTTAGTCTGGATGAGACGTTTCACTTCTGACCACTGAGAAAGGCCATCGGGCCAAAACGTGGATGACTCTCGGGACAAAAAAATGTCTCGTGGGACCCATTTGTGTTATCTATGTGCAATATAACACTTGCAGCCTAATATATTCTGATGATTTTAAACTGTAATAAATATATATTATATATATAGTTTCAGATTTCTATAATTAGCAGCCATGTGCACATTTTCTTGACCTGCTTGTCCTTAATTCTAGATCTGCAGAGTCAAGGCAAGAGGCCAACTTAGAAGCCGAGGGTAACAGGAAGAGCTCTGAGCAACAGCTCCAATCAACAAGGCCAAGCCCAGGAGTATCTCCAGGCCTGACCAGAGAAACCACGACCTCGTCTAAAGCTGGTAGATCAGCCTCATCTAAGCACCTCTTTTTTCCAGCCAACGCCATCTTCATCTTGTCTCGGTTAAACATCAGTTTGGCCACCCTCAGACACCTGAGGACAGCCCCAAGACGCTTCACAACTGATACTAGAGCCGTGGAGACGAACCTTTGGCACTCCAGATGGTATGGACTACAATTGTATGCCACCTCTCACTCCCTCCCCTCCCTTGCATGCCACCCCTCCCCCTCCCCCTGCTAAGGTAGGTGGGCCATGTCCAGATGCCGGGCCTCCTCCCCTTCCCTCCCCTCCTCCTGCTAGGGTGGTGGGCCATGTCCAGATGCTGGGCCCCCTTCCCTCTCCTCCGTTGCATGCCACCTCTCACTCCCTGCCCTCCTTTGCGTGCCACCCCTCCCTCCCCCTCCCCCTGCTAAGGTGGGTGGGCCATGTCCAGATGCCGGGCCTCCTTCTCTTCCCTCCCCTCCCTTGCATGCCACTCTCCCCTCCTCCTGCTAGGGTGGTGGGCCATGTCCAGATGCCGGGCTCCCTTCCCTCCCCTCCGTTGCATGCCACCTCTCACTCCCTGCCCTCCCTTGCATGCCACCCCTCTCTCCCTCCCCTCTCCCTCCGCTAGGGTGGGTGGGTCATGTCCAGATGACGGGTCCCTCCCAACCCTCCCTTGCATGCCACCACTCACTCTCTCCCCTCCCTCCCTCCTCTTCCCTTGCATGCCTCCCCCTCCGTCCCTTCCCTCTCCCTCTCTCTCTTCCCTTGCATGCCAACTTAGAAGCCGAGGGTAACAGGAAGAGCTCCCGACAACAGCTCCAATCAACAAGGCCAAGCCCAGGAGTATCTCCAGGCCTGACCAGAGAAACCACGACCTCGTCTAAAGCTGGTAGATCAGCCTCATCTAAGCACCTCTTTTTTCCAGCCAACGTCATGTTCATCTTGTCTTGGTTAAACATCAGTTTGGCCACCCTCAGACAACCGAGGAAAGCCTCAAGATGCTTCACAACTGATACTAGAGCCGTGGTGGCGAACCTTTGGCACTCCAGATGGCATGGACTACAATTCCCATCAGCTCCTACCAGCATGGCCAATTGGCCGTGCTGGCAGGGGCTGATGGGAATTGTAGTCCATACCATTCATCCCCTAGAAGTACCAGGTTCGCCACCACTGTCCTAGAGGAATAGAGTGACAAATAAGGACGGGTGTCATGCACACACTGGTGAGAATCTGACATAGGTAAGAATTGCCAAACTCGCGGCCCTCCAGATGTTATGGACTACAGTTCCCATCCTTCTCTGCCAGGGATTGATGCTGTGGCGGGGTACTCAGTAGGAACTGTGGTCCCATAACATCTGAGAGAACGCCTTGAAGTTATTACCAATCGCTGTGCTTAGGATGATCTTGGCTTGAGGTTTTATATGCACAGGTGGAATGGCATGCCACAGATTCCTCAGAGCAACCCATAAATCGGCACCACCTGAGTCGGCCTGTCCTACGGGAGCGCCTCCTGACAGCCGGAAAACAGCGAAAACCAATGGAAGGCTGCCCCTTTAGCGCCAAACACTGATGGTAGTCAATTCCCCCCCCAAACATCAGCAAATCCGGATGTTGTGGGTTGCCCGGGCTTTGTGGCTGGGGTCTGGTAATGTTGGCTCCTAAGGTTTCACCTGCATCTACGGCTGGTACCTTTGAGAAGCCAAAACAACCAGACCGTGGCCACACAGCTAGAAAATCCAGAAAAATGAGTGAATCTTGCTGAAAAGTCTAACACTGTGGTGGCGAACCTTTGGCACTCCAGATGTTATGGACTACAATTCCCATCAGCCCCTGCCAGCATGGCCAATTGGCTGGTGGGAATTGTAGTCCATAACATCTGGAGTGCCAAAATTCGCCTCCTATAAGAATCTAACTTTACCATCAGCAATTGCAATTACTGCTTTTATCCAACCGTGGAGGTGGAGATCATCGGTAAAGCCAACGGGGCTATTTCAACTCCGAAACCTTCATGGCTGAAACAGGGGAATAGAGACGGGTAACCAGAAATGTACCGACAACTATTCACTTTAACCTCTTTCCCCTAGATCACCTTGCTTAGAGAAAGGATCACAGTAATGCTCACATTGCCAGGGAGATCTGCCAGAGTTCCTTCATGCAGTTTACTTCTGCTGTGAAAGGCGCATCCCTGGAACATATTAATATTCATCGCCAAGGGAGATATCACTTTCTCCCAGCGTGATTTTAAATAGCCAAGGCCCGAGCGTGAGTTGGAACTGCAGTTAAATAAGCACCAGGAGATGAGGGAGACCGCTGTACTTGACACAGGATCTACTCCCACAAACTAACACCTTGGGTGGCCAGATGAGAGAAGGTTTTATTATTTAACTTATTATTTATTTTTATCTTGATTTTACGCACCGCCTCCCCAGCCAAAGCCCCAGGTTCGTAGTGTAGAGAGCACTTAGGTATGTACTGTGACAAGCTCTCCAGATGTTATGGGACTACAAGTTCCCACCATTTCCCCCTGCCAGCGTGCACAGGTTGGGAGAGGATTATAGGGAACTGTAGTCCATAACATCTGGAGGAACCCGTGAGATTGACACCCTGTGAGTGTAAGAACCAGCATGGTTTAGTGGTTAAGAACAGGTCCACTCTAATCTGGAGGAGTCGGGTTTGATTCCCAGCTCTTCCACTTGAGCTGTGGAGGCTTATCCGGGGAACCAGATTAGGTTGTGCACTCCCACACCATGGCGCTAGATTTGTGACCAGGCTAATCACCACGGTTCTTCTGAACTCTCCCAAGCCCCACCCATACTCACAGGGGTGTTTGTTTTGGAGGGGAAGGGCAAGGAGATTGCAAGGCGCACGGAGTCTCGTCTTGCAGGAGGGAAAAGGGGAATATAAATCCAAACTCTTCTGCTCTTCTTCTAAACTGAACCAGCCAAGGGGGACCCAGCACTATTCAGATTTGGGACTTGCCAGATCACCTCTGAGGCCAACTTCAGCAAAGCTACAACTGACCGGTTAGGGAGCAGCATACTGACAGTGCCCCAGGTATTTATTTATTTATTTATTTATTTATTTTATTTTATTGGACTTCTCATAAATTTCCATCTGGCGAAGAGTACAGGGCGATTGCACAAAATATATGAGAGAATACAATATAGAAACAAGTAAACAATTAAGAGCAATGATAAAATTTACGAGCTATGATACAATATACTAAAAGCTCAAATTAGGTTAAAATGGCATGCAAGGTACATTCAATCAGAGGCTCCTTCCGCACATGCAGAATAATGCACTTCAAACTGCTTCGGTGCTCTTTGAAGCTGTGCGGAATAGCAAAATCCACTTGCAAACAGTTCGCGAGAAGTGGTTTTGAAAATAGAATAAACTACAAAATTGTGGAAGGGGCCAAAGTTGATTTGAGACTAAGTAGCAACCCTACAGGCCAGGACAGATTTTTTGGAAATTAAGCGTTTGAGAGTCTGAAACTCCCTTATTAAAATACCGAACTTTAACTCTCAAAGCTCTGTGTTTGGCAATCGTGTGTGTCTCTCGGGGGCTTAAGGATTCAAATTCAGCCGTTCTGTTGCAGATAAGCAGAGCTGCCATGTGGAGACACAGCCAAAGTTGATTCTTGTCTGCACTGGGAACCTGCAGAAGCAGCACTCTGGAAGGAGTTCTTTCACCCCAGTCCTTTGGGACTGAAAACTCTACTGAGGCCAACTGAGACAAAGCAAGCTGAGAGACTGTCCAGATAACAGGCCGGGTTTGGTGCACAAGATCAACAGTTCATTACCCTTGTCCTATAACAGAAAAAAAACCTTGGTACAGATCTAGGATTAATCCCCACAGCTGGGTAGAGACAGGAGGTCTTCGACCACTGTGATGGAGGTGTACAAGAGGAAGAGAGCACAGTCAGAGCTGCTTCATGCATGGTGGTGGCGAACCTATGCTTGCGAGGTGCCAGAGGCACTCAAAGCCCTCTGTGGGCATGATGGGGTTCCCCACCCACCTAGGCTGGCACTGGGCTGATGGAGAACAAATTGTGTAAACTGGACCTAGTTTTGGGAGAAGCAGTGGAGGTAACCCTGTTAGGGTGCTGTTAAACTGGTGCTGCATGCAAAGAACTGAAGCATGATCCCTTTACCCTAGGAGTAAGCTTGGTTTGCTGGCAATGGGGCTTGCTTCTGAGTAAACCCTCCTAAGAGTAAAAGTGATTCACCCATTGGAAGAGTTGCAGGTTGCTTCAAAGCAAGAACCACCGACTACCACCAATCTTACTGCCGAGTAATGGAGCCAACTGTTTTTTTTTTTAAACCAAAACCTCAGTATTCAGGTTAAAGTGCCCTGTTGGCACTTTGCAGTAATAAGATGGGTTTGGGTTGCAGATTTCAGACACTCGGTCTAGAAAGGCACAACCATCATCGCTGTCCCTACCTACCATCTCAATATCACAGCCAATGAGATGGCCTCTCTGTCCAACTAATAAAAATACACCTACAGGGTACACACAAACCTACACAGCCCTCACCTGGGACATTGATAGGCGAACCTTTTGAGACCGAGTGCCCAAATTGCAGCCCAAAACCCACTTATTTATGCATAAGTACCAACCCGACAATTTAACCCTGAATGCTAAGGACCTGGACTAGAAAAAAAAGCGGTTAGCTCCCTCCCTCCCACTGGCAGCCAGGGGCCACCTCTAGGTCCCAAGTCCCATGCACCACTCTGTGCCTCTCAGCATCCCTGCTTCCTCCTAGCCCCCCCCTCAGGGCAGCAGCCACCTGAGAACACAGACACCAGGCCCGCCAGCCAAGTCCTCCCTATGCAGTGCTTGGCATGTAAGTGCTCAGTGGCCCAGGCTTCCAACCCTAGATGTATGTGTGTGTGTGTAGAGGTGCTGGTTTCCTTTACATGACAGAGCTCTGTGTGCGTGCCCAGAGGGAGGCTCGAGTGCACCCTCCTGGCACCACATACCATGGAGTTAGCCATCACTTGACCCTAGGAGGTCCTACTCGGGCTAAAGTGTGCAACCTCTGTGCCTACTTTCCAGGTGCAGACAGACTGTTCATTTTCCATGGGTTTCTCCCAGGCGCAGCAATCCACAGCCACGCAGCCCAAGAGGGATTCAGATCACCAAACAAAAGGACAGGAGCCCGATTGCAAACACCCCTTCTCTTTTCCCAACAGAGAACTTGTATAGCCTCACTTTACAGGGACTCCTGGTGGAGCCCACAGATCCCCATAACACAGACTGAGAGCCAAAGGCTCTTTGCACCTCTAGGCACGCCTTGGCTTTTTTAACACTGCCAGAAATATTTATTTATTTGTTTATTTATTATTTAAATTTATAGACCGCCCAATCCCAAAGGGGGGGGGGCTCTAGGTGGTGCAGCTATAATCCATGTACAATATGTAACAAGGGTCACAATAGGTGACCATATATACTAAAATTACGTTGAAACCATTAAAACCATGTAAACGGTCAAAACAAGCCAACAATGAAATGGGCGTCCCATGATCAGTTCCTTTAAAACCACACCAAAGAGGAGCAACCAAATGCCCTAAAAATGAAATAAATATGCAAGAACAGTTATAAAATAGGGAGCAAAGAGAACCAGGAAACTAGAAGTAGGGAAGGCCCGAGTGAGAACCTCGTGACTAGGATCCTCCAAGGCCAGTGGAACAACTCAGTCTACAGACCCCTCTGAGATTCATAGGACCCTGCCAGGGCCCGCTACAGCTGGAGGAAGGGTGCTTCACTCCAGGCCGGGGGGCCAGGGCTGTAAAGGTCCTAGCCCGTCTTGGGGAGACTCCAACTTAGCACATCCCATTGAGGTGGCATCATTGAGGGGCCAGGAACCACCAGCAGATGGCACGCAGACAGCTTTGGGTGTCCACTCGACATTCTAAGTTACCTAATTAGGCCCTCCAGAGCCAAAGGAAGGCAATATATAACTGCAACCCAAGGCTATCCCAGCCAAAACCCAAACAGATCCAGGCCAAGGGGAAATAAACAGCATTCTAGTCATGCAATGCTGAGCTCCCAGCTGCATCTGAATGCTTGTTACGAACATTTGCAGCCCAGGTTTCCAGCAGCTCATTCACATTCATTTTACAGTCCAACCAGATCTGTTCCCTACCCTGCTTGAAGAGAAGAAAGGCAACTCCAGGTTATTCCGGGCACAGAGTTAGAGCGTTGTGGATTATCCCTGCCCCTACACTTGACATCAGACTGGCCAATAGGTTGCCAGTTCCAGTGGAGACAGACACTTAAATATGACATCTACTAAAACCAAGCCCAGTCCCACAACAAGGATCAGATTGGGATTGTTCTTTCAAAACATTACCAGACTTGTGTTTCTACGCAAGCAGACTTCCTGGATATGGATATAATGGGAAAAGAAACCGTCAGGTCAGAGGGTGTGTGTGAACATGCCAGATGGTTGAAGGATAGCAAAGTTCATTTGGATGTGCCAGCTAGACTGCTAGAGGGTCAAAGATAGCTCCACTGGAACCAAATACACAGAAGATGCCACACTTCACTTTGAAAAGAAAAGTTACCATAAGAATTGGAATTACAGATGTTGGGATTCCAAAAGGGGGAAAGCCAATAATCTTTCTCTCCCTTCACATACAAATACTTCCCAAGAGGCCTGAAGTCACAACTATGGCCAACGGAGTGTCCAAATGATACACCTGAGAACATATAGACAAGATACCCATTTTTCCACATATGGGGTTGAAGTTGAAATAGTACCGTATATACTCGTGTATGGAGCCCATGTATAAATTGAGGCACCCTAATTTTCACCACAAAAAAACTGGAAAAACTTTTTTTATTTCAGCATTATAAGTCGAGGGTGGGAAATGTAGCAGCTGCTGGTAAATTTCAAAAATAAAAATAGATACAATAAAATTACATTAATTGAGGCATCAGTAGGTTAAACATTTTTGAATATTCATTTCAAGAAAAACAGTAAACTAGCTCTGTAAGTTGGAAAGGTAAAACCAATATGGTCTCAACAATAACTTTAAAAGAAATTACAAAACCTTAGCTCAGCCAGCAACAAACAAAACACAAGAGTTAAAATCTTTTAAGGCTGGATTTTTTTGGTCAGGAGAATGTTTATGTTAGAAGTGCCAATATTTTAGAGTATCTTTAGGAGACCCTCCTGGTAATTACCACCCAGGTTTGTTGAAGTTTGGTTCAAAGGGGTCCAAAGTTATGGATCCTCAAGGGTAGCCCCATCTACTATAGCTCCCATTGGAAAAAAAAATGGGGGATGGGGGGGACCACTTGAGATCCAGCCTGAATCCCTGAGGAGTAGGGGAACCCTACGGCTCTCAGATGTTCAGGAACTACAATTCCCATCAGCCTCTGTCAGCACATGGCCAATTGGCCATGCTGGTAGCTGTAGTTCCCCTAATTTTATCTAATTACTCCTCAAACATCCACCAAACCCTGGCACAGCATCAGCAACAGATTATCCTGATGATACCACCCAGGTGTGGTGAGTTATGGACCCTCAAAATGTAGCCCCATCTACTGTGAAAGCTCCCATTGGAAACAATGGGGGATGGAGTGCACCCTCTTTGGGGACCCATAACTTCCTGGACCTAGAACCAAACTTTACCAAACTTGGCTAGATATCATCCAGGGTATGCCCTGATGGTATCCTGAAATTTTTGGTGCTGCTAATACAAAAACTCGCCCGGCAACTTGACAAAGTAAAACCTAAAATATTTTTAAAATACAGCTGGCTTCGTGTATAAAATTAGGGGGGGCTTTTCAGCACAAAAATGTGCTGAAAAACTCAACTTAACTCTACAGTATATCACAGTATATTCTGAAGTTTGTTTCTCAGAAGTGCATGCAACACAACACCCGAAGGTGGCGTTGTACTGGTTGAATTGTTAAGACAAAGGGATCTAGGAGACTGATTCAAATCCCGGCTCTGCCAAAGAGGTTTACTGGGTGACCACAAGACAGCTGTACCTCAGCCCAGCCTCACCTCGTCCTTAGGGGCAGCTGCAATGATGAATGAAGGAGAGAACAGCTGGCTACTTTGCTCCCCATTGGGGAGGAGGTGGGTATGAATGAAATGAAACCTGCGTAAAGGGGAGGCTGGACTGCAGCCCTGCCCTGCCAAATTCAGGGCGAGGGAGTGTCCTGTAGGAGGCGCTCTGTTTCAATAGCGAGTCATAAGAACATAGAACAAACCAACTGGATCGAGATAGGGTCATTAGTCCAGCTCTCTGCTACTACGCGGTGGCCACCAGGTGCCCCCAGGAGCTCACATGCAGGAGGTGGCAGCCTTCTCGGCTGTGCTCCAGGCACCTAGTGCCGCTTCGAGGCATTTGCAATCTCAGATCAAAGAGGATCAAGATTGGTAGCCATGGTCCTTCTCCTCCATAAAATCTGTCAGCCTTTAAAGCTATGGGTGGTAGCCATCACCACCTCCTATGGCCGCATATTCAAACACCAATCACACGTTGTGTAGAGGTATTGCACATTGATCCTAATCCCCCCCCCAAGCATTTTTCAATGGATGCCCCCTGGTTCTTAGCAGGTATTGTGATATTAGAGAAAGAGAATTTCTCTCTAGACATTTTCTACCCATGCATGGTGCAGACTTCAATCCTATCCCCCCCCCTCAGGACGTCTCCTCTCCAAGAGCTAAAGAGGTCCCCAAAACCTTTGCCGAGCCTACTCCTCATAAGGAAGGTGCTCCAGTCCAACAAGACCTGATATTGAGAGATAGCCAGCGTGGTGTAGTGGTTAAGAGTGGGGGGACACTAAACTGAAGAACTGAAGAACTTCTCCACATGAGTGACAAACTCTAATCTGGTGAACTCCAGGCAGTTCCCTCCTCTTCTACACTTGAAGTCGCTGGGTGACACTTGGCTGATGCGGTTTCTCTCCAGACTCCTCTCAGCCCCACCTGCCTCACACGGTGTCTGCTGTGGGGAGAAGGAGATTGTAGGTCCCTTTGAGTTTCCTTACAGGAGAGCAAAGAGGGTTTTTAATCCAATCTCCTCTTCTATTAAAGCAACTCTCAAGAATATTACTCTGTTGGGCTCATTCCGCGCATGCAGAATAATGCACTTTTCAGAGCTGCTTTCCAATGCTCTTTGAAGCTGTGTGGAGATAGCAAAATCCACTTACAAACAGTTGTGGAAAGTGGACAAAACTACATTATTTTGCATGCGCGAGGAAAGGAAAACCTTAGGGGGAGGAAAGCACCTCCAAATTGCCAGGAGAATCTCACAAAGGCCGCAGACATGATGATAGCCCGGTGAAAACTCTGATTGGGCCAGAAATGGACAGGGGCATTGTGGGAACTCTCAAAGGGAACGTCCATGAAGCATGTTTAATAATGCAGGGTTATAAGGATAAGCGGCATTGTGATAGAGGTTCCACGGATCAACCCCAGAAGCCAGGAATGTATGGGAGACGCTCCAGCACTATAGGAAAACTAGTTTCCTCATTCCACTCAGAATTCCTTCTGTTAAATTGGGGAAAGACATGCAGCAAGCTGCCAACTCCCTTAGAAGAAGAAGAAGAGTTTGGATTTATATCCCCCCTTTCTCTCCCTGTAAGGTAGATCTCAAGGGCAATGACAATCTCCTGCCCTTCCCCCTCACAGCAAACACCCTGTGTGGTGGGTGGGGCTGAGAGAAACTCCGGAAGAACTGTGATTCAGCTCAAGGTGCCCCAGCTGGCATATGTACAGTGCACGAATAATCTAGTTCCCCAGATAAGCCTCCCACAGCTCAAATTGCTCAGAGCAGGGAATCAAAACCCGGTTCTCCAGACAAAGAGTGCACCTGCTCTCTAACCCGCTTCCTGCAGCGCTGGCTCTCTTTAGGGTGGTCCCAATCCTCACTCAGTCACTAGGCTCCCTGGGGGAACCTGAAGCAGACTGGCCTACCTCACTGGACTGTCGTGAGAATAAAGAATATCGAACGGGGAAGAAATTAGGGAGCCCTGTGGCAGAAAATGGTCAGCACTGCACTCCAAGCTCTGCTGATGATCTGAGTTCGGTCCCAGCCAAACTCAGGTTGGCTCTGAGGTGAGCAAAACGAGTGCCCAACTTTCTGAAGGTAAAGCGTCAACAACCAGTGAAGGCCACGGCCAACCAGCCCATATAAACAGCCTGACTAGTAAACGATGGGAAGCGATGTCAGTAATAACCCCGTGCTCACTTGTTTACCTTTTAAGTCACCAAAGCGTAGACATGGGAGTAGGCCAGATTCCAATCCCCAATTTGCAATGAAGCTCTCCGGGTGAACCTGAACCAGTTTGGCCTACATGACTGGGATGTTGTGCAAACAAACCATAGTTAAATAGGTAAGAATAAGCCGGGGCAGAGTAGAAACCAGGGCATCAAGCAATGTAGGAATGGGGGCGGACCAGGTTTCGATCCCCAGTCAGCACAACACTCTCCAAGTGAACTTGAACCAGTCTGGCCTACATGACTGGGATGTTGTGCAAACAAACCATGGATAAACAGGTAAAAAGAATAAGCCAAGAGCATGAGTAGAAACCAGGGCATCAAGCGTTGCTTAGGAGTGGGGGGGGACCAGGTTTCTGATCTCCCCAATTGACACAACACTCTCAGTGAACCTAGACCAGTCTGGCTAGCCACGCTGGGATGTTGTGAAAACAAACCACACTTTAAAAAGTAAGAAGAAGCCAGCGCAGAGTAGAAATCGGAGCGTCAGGCAATGGGCAGTGAGGGACCACAGCTGGCTCTACTAACAAGGGCTGCTGTAGACAATAGAAGCAGACCTGAGGGGAATGAAGCTTGACCCAATACAGCTGGCAGCTTCTGGAGTGTCAAGAAGTATGGCAACTGGGCTAGACAGGGAGTCCAAACCTCCCATGGAGAGGTGTCTAGGTGAACCCTGAGCGGCCCGGGGCCCACCCTCGCTGGGTTGTTGTGAAGCACCGGGCAGTGAAACCAGGAAGGGAGGTGAGGACGGAGCCAGGGCAGCACAGAGAGAGGAGCGACCAGGTGGGGGAGGGGTCCCCCCCTCCCGGAGCACGCACTTGGGCCGGGCGCGCCTACCTGTCCAGACTCACCTTGAAGTAGCCGCCCTCGTAGAGAGCGTGTTGGGGGGCCCGAAGATGGCCACCTCCCAGTTGTAGAGGTCGGCCTCGTCCACCAGGGTGATGCGGAAGCCCTCCACCAGCTCCCTGCCACAGCCCTTCTGGCTCCAGCATCAGCACCTTCTTGAGCTGCTCACCTGCTGCTGAGCCACGGGCCGCCGGGGACAGGAACCGGGAGGAGGAGGCAGCAGGCAGCGGCGGCAGCGGTGGGCAGGGGAGGGCCCGGCGGAGCCGCCAGCCACCAGTCGAACGGACGGCCAGGGCGTGGCGGGCAGGGGCCGCCGCCGCCCCTCAGCCGCCGCCGCCGCCGCCGCCGGGGGGGCTCCGCTGCCGAGCGCGCCGCCGGGGCCCGGGGCGGCCAGGCCAGGCCAAGGCCCTGCGAGGCCTCCCTCCGCGCGGTCGCCCGCCCGCCCGCCCGAGGCCGCTGCGCGCGTCGCCTGAGGGGGCGGGAGGGGGGGAGGGGGAAGGCTCGCTCGCTCGCTCCCGCGCTCGCCCCCACGGCCAGCGACACCCGCGCCCCCGCCGCCGCCGCCGCCGCCGCCGCTTCCTTTTGTGACGGCGCCGCCGCCGCTGACCTCAACGCGCACGCCCCGCCCACGCCGGCGAAGCCACCCGCCCACACGC
This sequence comes from Sphaerodactylus townsendi, assembly GCF_021028975.2. Lineage (NCBI taxonomy): Eukaryota > Metazoa > Chordata > Lepidosauria > Squamata > Sphaerodactylidae > Sphaerodactylus > Sphaerodactylus townsendi. The sequence continues at coordinate 289,346 of NC_059431.1, read as the reverse complement.
CGCCCCCCGCTCATATTGGCTCCTGGCCCGGGCTGGGCCTCACGCCCCTCCGGCGCACTCACCCGGCCGTCTCAGCCTGCCGCCCCTGGGGCCCCGCGCCCTCATGGCTGGCCGCTCTCGCCACACTGTTCCTCGCCAAGCGTCCCCCGCCCGCAGGGGACCATAGAGCCGTAAGGAGCCAGACGGGCCGTCCTCCGGCCCAACCCCCCGCTCAGCCTAGAGCGTCCCTGTCCAGTGTTTGAGTAGCAGCTCCTTGAAGAATGTAGTTGTTGTTGCTGTTTATACATTATTTCTACTATCAATATGTTTGTTTATTTAATATGTGTATTTATTTATATTTATATAATTGTATTTATATTTGTATATTTCACTTATTTATATGGTTGTTTGTTTATATATTTATATTTTTAATGTTTTATTAAATTTATATGACAATCATTAGTGCTGTACCTTATGATTCTTGACAAATGTATTTTTCTTTTATGTACACTGAGAGCCTATGCACCGGAGACAAATTCCTTGTGTGTCCAATCACACTTGGCCAATAAAGATTCTATTCTATTCTATTCTATTCTATTTATATATATATATGTTTATTTCCATATGCTTATTTATTTCTCTCTGTATTTATATTATTCAGAATGTGTCAGATTCTATGCTTCTCTATATTACCATTATTTATTTCACAACCGTATATAATTTATATCAATTCACATTTTATGCTTTTATATATTGCTATTATTTGTTACATTTCTATATGTCTCTCTCTATATATAATTAATAGTTTCATATTCTGTACCTCTGCATATTATTTATTTCATTTCTATACTTCTATATATGTAAATTATTTATGTTATTCTTTCTATTGATTCTATTGGTTGAAACTGGATGCCAGATATCAATTTGAGGATGGGATGTATTGTTGCTACTGTTTTTAATTGGATTTTAATGATGTCATTTGATTTGTCTGTATACTGTTTATATTAGGCTGACATTTGAGGCCTATATTCTTTCTTGGCCCATTATGTATCCCTTCTTCTAAACTGTGTTACACAAATTTTTTTAAATGGCATTGTTTTAAAAAATTTGCGCCCACCCAGAAAAATTGAGCCACACGAGTGGCTGGTGGCAGAGACACCACAGTTCTTTGCAGCCATCCCAGCCCAAAACTAACATCCAAAAACAAACCACAGTTTGTGTCATACCTTTTATTAGGACCAGCTACAATGACACAAAACGACATGCAAGCTCTTGAGTCCACAAGAACGCTTCCTCAAACCTGGGGGCTGCTCTGGTAATTTCTACAGCCTGTGTTGTGCTTTTAGTATGCATAGGGTTGCCAGATTCCAGGTGGGGCCTGGAGATCTCAAAATAACTGGAGTCCACCATCCTTTTGGTCCATCTGACAAACCAGACTCTAGTCCACAAAATGTCACCAAATCACTTCAGAACTTTGCCGGATGAGACACAAATTTGCTAAGCTTGTGGAACTCAGTGTGAGGGGAATCTGACATGTACAAGGTTCTAGGTCCATCTCTAAAAAACAATCATGAAATGTAAGAACAGCCCTGCTGGATTAGACTAAGATCTCAGCCAGCATCTTGACTTGCACAGTGACTCGTTACCATAGAGAGCCAAGAGTCATAGTACAGAGGGAGCAAGCTTGTTTTCTGCTGCTCCAGAGACTAGGACCAGGAGTAACGGATTCAAAGTACAGGAAAAGAGATTCCACCTAAACATTAAGGAAGAACTTCCTGATGGTCAGGGCTGTGGAATCCGTTCCCTTGGAGGGTGGTGGAGTCTCCTTCTTTGGAGGCTTTTTAGCAGAGGCTGAATGACCCTCTGTCAAGTGTACTTTGATTGTTCCTGCATGGCAGGGGGTTGGACTGGATGGCCCTTGGTCTCTTCCAACTCTATGATTCCTTTTGATCAGCAGGTCCAACCTGAACGTAGTCATTGTCAATGAGACAGACTTTAGGCTGAGACCTTGGAAGAAGAAGAAGAAGAAGAAGAAGAAGAAGAAGAAGAAGAAGAAGAAGAAGAAGAAGACGAGGAAGAGGAAGAGGAGGAGGAGGAGTTTTGGATTTATATCCCCCCTTTCTCTCCTATAGGAGACTCAAAGGGGCTGACAATCTCCTTGCCCTTCCCCCCTCACAACAAACACCCTGTGAGGTGGGTGGGGCTGAGACAGCTCCGAGAAGCTGTGACTAGCCCATGGTCACCCAGCTGGCATCTGTGGGAGTGCACAGGCTAATCTGAATTCCCCAGATAAGCCTCCACAACTCAAGTGGCAGAGCGGGGAATCAAACCCGGTTCCTCCAGATCAGAGTGCACCTGCTCTTAACCACTATGCCACTGCTGCTCTCCATAGAACCACCATAGGAGCAGGAACAGACTGAATGTGATAGACCACTGGTGTGACTTAGTAGCAGCCATCTCCACTTAAAACAGACCAGGCAGCAGGCAATGTGAAAGACATCAGCCTGAGACCTTGGACAGCTACAGAGCAGACAGTACCGACCTTGACGGACGAATGTGTGTGTGTTCAAGGCACTTTTAGCTATGCATACCGGTTCATTGGTGGTGTATTTTTGGAGAATGCACGTTAGGCCCCGTTGTATTGTTCCACTAACCTTCCGGAACACATGGGATGGAAAAGCTGCTCTTTGGCGACGCAGGCATGTAATGACAAGATGAGCCATTTCTAGCTGAAACCTCTCCAGGCACTCGGCAAACAAAAGGCCGATGGCTCCACTGTCTTTCTCTCTTGTTTGCAGCCTTTGTCTGGTGGCCTTCAGGCAGAGCTCATCTCCTTGAGCGTCAGCAGATGGTCCCTTCTCAGAGCATAGCAGCCTTGTTCCACTTGCCTGCAGGCTCTTGCTCGGATGGGTACACCTGGAGGCTAGGTTCAATGTTATGCTGTCTGCAGTTCTTTATGTATATAGCAAGCCTTTATTGGCATAGACAACAGTACAACAATAATAAAAAACGGATTAAAAAGCATATACAATACAGGAAATAAATGTTAGGTCGAAGGAAATCTACTGCCGTTTAGTAATTTCCAGGAGAAAGTCTGCCACTATCATACAGAGAGAAGGATCAGGATTGTCCAACAAGTAGTGTAATCTAAATAAATCGGGGTGATGGGGTAAATGTAAAGGAGTAAGATTCACATACTTGGATCTGATTTCCTTGAATCTGAGACAGTGTAGTAATTGGTGGGCCAGAGATTCAACTGAGCCATCATTACATGGGCACAATCTTTTAGCCTTTTCTTGCTTATTAAATCTGCCATGTAACAAGGCAGAAGGCATAACATTAAACCTGGCGAGCATTATGGCTCTCCTTTGAGCAGGGTTTATTAAGCAATACAGGTTGTGTGCTAAGTTCAAATGGGAGAGAAAAATACAGGGGGGAGCACGTTTTCTTGGCTGTGGTGATTTGGGTAGAGAACTCTCTATCCAATCAAGTTGACCCTTATACAATTTTCTATAAGCTTTCCAGAATAGGACCAAAGGGCAAAGTGAATCCACTGACAGTCCAATAGAGGCCATTTTTTTCTTCAATTACGGAAAACCAGGGGTTGGAATGGGTGTCAGAGAGCAGACGGTGGACCAGGGAATTACAGTCTGAGAGAAAATGAATTCGTAGCCAGAATCTAAAAGCCCTCAGCCAAGCAGCTGATTCCAAGGAGTTTTGACCTAACTCCAGACAAAGGGACAGTTCTCTATGGAAGATACCAAACTGTAGCATATTCAGAAAGGCATTGCCCCGGAAGGCGGGCTGCATTGAAACTTTTCAGCATGTTCTATTTTATTGTCCTTTTAGCTGGAGATCTGAGCAAAGTACATAAGCCCTATTCTAGTACACAGGACTGGACTTCCCAGTTCGATTAAGCGGATATTTCTTTTGAATAACTCCAATCTTGTATTAAGTTAGCGGGTAGCCAAATTTCTGGAAGATGCCGTAAAGTCGTGTCACGCTAAGGATGGGAGATCAATGGTGGTATTTTTACATTTGTTTCTGCAAAAACGGGCCTTCTTGCTTTGTTTTTTAATTTAAATCATGAATATTCACCATGTCTTATGTCATGTGTTTTTATGCCAATAAAGACCTATGGATGGATGGAGCCAGAGGCCATTTGCTGACCCTTTCCTGTCATTGGGACCCCAGGATCTGGGGGAACGGAGAATGTGCACTCTCAAATTTACAAGCTTAATCTTCAGGTTAACCCCTCCCCACGTATGCTATTCCACCTTTTCTTTGTAATCTCTTGATATATTTGCCAGCAGCCTTCCTTTAATCTTCTTTTCTTCAAGCTGAACAAATGCACTTGTTTGACCCTCACGGTGCTTGGTTATCCCTGCAGCTCTTACCTGCATCTTTTGATCTCAGTCCATCGAGGGCAATATTGTCTACTCAGACCGGCAGCTGCTCTCCAGGGTCTTGGGGGAGAGGTCTTTTGCATCATCTACACCAGTGATGGCGAACCTATGGCACGGGTGCCAGAGGTGGCACTCGGAGCCCTCTCTGTGGGCACACGCACACAGAGTTCGTCATGTGGGGGGTGGAAAATCACCCACACACACACACACACACATCAAGGCTGGCCTGGGCCCACTTGAGTTAACGCAACGCATGCAGCATCTCGCGGTAAGCAGGGGAGGGACTAGGCTAGATGGCACACTGGTACCTGTGCTCCAGGTGGCTGCTGCCCAAGGGGGAGGGTGCAGAGGAGGCAGAGATTCTAGAGAGGCACAGAGCAGTGTACGCGGGACTTCCTGGAAGCTAGAGCAGGCTGGCCCCTGCTCGAGCGGGTGGGGCGGAGGAAGAGGGAGCCAACTGGTTTTTTTTAAACTAAAACCTCAGCATTCAGGTTAAATTGCCGGGATGGCGCTTTGCGATAAATAAGTGGGGTTTGGGTTGCAATTTGGGCACTTGGTCTCAAAAAGGTTCGCCATCACTGATCTACACCCTGGTCCTTTTAACAGGAGATGGCGAAGATGGAACCTGGGACTTTCTGCATGCAAGGCAGATACTTGGCCCTCTTTAGAACATTTCTCCTACATTCCAATTATATCAGACTCCAGGGCAATAATATTTAAGAGACTGATAAGATTTAGAAGGGTAAAGAATCGTAGAGTCGGAAGAGACCCCAAGGGCCATCAAGTCCAACCCCCTCCAATGCAGGAACGCACAATCAAAGCATTTCTGACAGGTGGCCATCCAGCATCTCTTTAAAAACCTCCAAAGGAGGAGACTCCACCACACTCCGAGGCAGTGACCTCCATAAACTTTACAGAGTCAAGATACCCCTTGTCAGCTACCAGAAGGGAACTCTGACTCTCATATCTTATATCCCACCCCCAAATCTTATTAGTTTCTAAGATCCTCTGGACTGGAACCCAGCTCTTTTACTGCAGGCTGACATAACACTACCCTCTGAAACTAAAAACAAATTTCTTATTTGAGCATCTAAGATCTCCCTTTACTGATTGATCATTAGCATTAATAGTCTACTACAAGACTCAGAGGAAGTCCAGAAGTGGAAGGGCAGAATATTATTATTATTATTATTATTATTATTATTATTATTATTATTATTATTATTATTATTATTATTATTGATGATGATGATAATGCCCAAAATATTCTGAGAGTCCCGTCTCATCCAGCACACTCTCTTTTTGAACTGTGACCATCCAGCAGACGATACAGGTCTATCAAAACTAGGACAAAGAGGCTTAGAGACAGCTTCTACTCTAGAGCTGTGGCTATGCTAAACTCTGCGGCTTCATGTTGATGTGTTTGGGGCTGTGTAGGGCTGGGTGGAGGAAGGGGAAAGAGAGGATCGGGTATGAGTCTGAAACTGTGTGCATCGAGGAATGCTGCTGTAAATTTCGTTGTGCGTGCACAATGACAATAAAATGCTTATGCTTATGATGGCAATAATAAAAGTTCAATCTAGTGAAAGCTTCAGCTATTTATTTACTTTGGATTTATATCCTGCCTCATCCTTGAAGGGCTCTGGGTGGGTCACAACACAATGTTAGACTGCTAGAATGTTAGTTGATTTGAAATTCTGTTCAATATAACAATAACAATCAAAATTCATACTGGGATCTGCATGAGTACTGTAGCGATACATTACAATGTCCTGGGCCTCTGGGTGAAGGTTGAATTGCAATGAAAAGCCAACAACCAGCTAAAGAACTGGCAGCTATGATATTAAACCAAGCTAAATGATTATAATTATAGCAACACTTGAAACCCCTTCAAATCAATCAAATCAATATTGGTCAGATTCAAAATGCAGACCTGCTGGGATCTGCTGATACATTACAATGTCCTAGGCCTCTGGGTGAGGCTCAAATTGCAATGAAAGGTCAACAACCAACTAAAGAACTGGCAGCTGTGAAATTAAACAAAATGTAATAATAATAACAACAACAATAGCAGTTTTATATATTTAACAGAATTTCAAATCAACCATAATTCTACCTGGTGCATTCACTAGATTGAACTCTTATTATTGCCTTCATTATTTATGGTTCCTATAATCCCACGCTTAACCATGTTTCACAAACCAGATAAAAAACAAAAAGACAGGTCAGGTCTCCGCCCCGGAGATGTTACAATCTGAGATTAAAGAATGGGCAGTCAAGCTGTTTGACTAAGAAGAAGCCAATAGAAAGAAAGGGAACGACGCTCCCGCTTACTCCATTGACAAATGGCTAAACCTTGGACTTCTGATTGGATCATCTATTCGTCGATCAAGCCAGGATTCTCCCCTGATTTGCTGATATTTGGAACCTTCATTGGCACGGTTACCAGTCCGTCAAAAGAGTGGCAGCCAATAGAAATCAGACTTCGAGTTGATGGACAAGCAGTGATACCAATCACAGCGCGGGAAACGGTATAAGGGGAGGTTCCTTCTTAATAGGTTTGATCTGTGAAGTAGGAAAGTTGTGAAAGAGATCAACGCTGCACTCGGGTATTGCCCAGAAAGACTAATACATTTTATTTCGACATGAGCAAGCGAAGGGCTCGCTTCAGCAACGCCCGCCCCTCCGTCGCCCTAGCAACCAAACAGTCCGGCGCTGGAGATAGGAAGACAGGATAATATCGCTCCCTGATTGGACCAAATTTACATGACCACGCCCACTCCAGCAAGTTTGCTTGAGACACAGCGCGGACGATGGGGAAGAGACAGAAACATGCTAGAGTGGGCGGCCGCTGCCGGGAAGGCTTTGTCCAATCGTAGAAAGAACATAAAAAAACTAGTGAGTTCGTTTATCCAATCAGGAGTCGACCGGAAATGAAAGAAGGATCTCTTGGAGTCAACGTGGTTAGTACTAGATTCCATTCACGTGGATACAGAAGGTGGGTCTGGCGGGGGGTGCTTTAATGCATTTCCTTAATACTTTTTCGCATTTTTCCCAACCGGGAAGCATCTTGTCCTCACAACAGCCCTGTGATGCAGGACTGCCACATTCTTAGGGTTAGCCCTGTTAGTATCTGGATGGGAGACTACCAAGGAGGTCCAGGGTTGCTATGCGGGGGGAGGCAATGGCAGACCATCTTTGAACATCTCTTGCCTTAAAAACCCTGCATAGTGCCTGTAAGTTGGCCTCGACTTGACACACACACACACACACACACATACAGAGAATACCTTTTATAGATCTCAGTTATTCTGAGAACATTCTCAGTTCTATAGTGAAAATAACATAAGTGCCATCATTGGCTGCTCTGTGGAAAGCAAGAGATGTTCAGTCCATTTTCTGAGATGCAAAATTCCTTCACCTTGCATTCCTCCACACAGTTTGGTCCCTCAAGATGGAGTTTATTTAAGTTGTGTTTTTTGTTATTGTGGTTGCAGATGTCTGAAGATGCGGAGAGAGATGCAGACAGTGGAGATCAGGAGGCCACAGAGGCCAACAAGAAAAGTAGGCCCTGGGCGAGGAAAAGGGGCTTGGCTGTTGAAGGCCTCTTGCAGCCGGTGAAGATCAGCAAGGCGACCCTTTACAAGCCCCCCACCAGTGAAGAACTGAGCCGGCTGAAGGAGACGGAGAACCTCTTCCATTCCAATCTCTTGCGCTTGCAGGTCAGGATAGGCGTGTTCTTTGGGTGGAATTGTTTTTATCTTGGAGATAGAAGGTCCTGGAAACATTAGGCGGTTTGCTGATGTTAATTAAAATACATTATAGTCTATCTAATTTTCAATGCAGCCAGAATTGTAGATATTCAAATCCAGAGACTGGAGTAATAAACAGGCAAAAAAACCTTTCTACAAACTTTAAAAATGCCTCCGGTTTGCAGAAAAGTTTGAAATATGTAAAAAGTGCACTGGGAGTTAACCCTTCCTCCAAATAGTAGTTTTAAGAATGCTGTCACAGGAGGTGGTGATGGCCACTAACCTGGATAGCTTTAAAAGGGGCTTGGACAGATTTATGGAGGAGAAGTCGATTTATGGCTACCAATCTTGATCCTCTTTGATCTGAGATTGCAAATGCCTTAGCAGACCAGGTGCTCGGGAGCAACAGCCGCAGAAGGCCATTGCGTTCACATCCTGCATGTGAGCTCCCAAAGGCACCTGGTGGGCCACTGCAAGTAGCAGAGAGCTGGACTAGATGGACTCTGGTCTGATCCAGCTGGCTTGTTCTTATGTTCTTAAGGGCATGACAATCCTTGCAGTTTTATTATCAACTCCTTTCCTAATTATCCCCAGCATAGAGTTTGCCTTTTTCACAGCTGCCATGCATTGAGTTGACATTCCCATGGAACTATCAACTAAGACGCCCAAATTCCTTTTCTGGTCTGTGACTGATATTACTGACCCTTGTAGCGTGTATGTGAAGTTTGGATTTTTTCCCCTTGTTCTATAGAGCCAGTGTTCAATAGTGGGAGAACCAGGTTTGACCAGTGGATCTTGTTCCTAACTTCTTGTCTGCATCTGTGGCTGGCATCTTCAGAAGTGCATCACAAAGAGAAGTTTGTTACACACTATGTCCAGTGTGAAGATGCCAGTCACAGGTGCAGGCGAAACGTTAGGAACAAGATCTACCGGACGACGGCCACGCAGCCCGGAAAACCCACCACAACCAATGCTTTACTTTTCTTCTTTGTGTTCCTTAGAGCACAAGCTGCTCGGATAAAAACTTCCTGAACCATCTTGGCCTCCCCTTTCTTGCTTAGAGCACAGGCTGCTGGGATAAAAACTTCCTGAACCACCTTGGCCTCCCCTTTCTTGCTTAGAGCACAAGCTGCTGGGATAAAAACTTCCTGAACCACCTTGGCCTTCCCTTTCTTGCTCTGCTGACTTCTCTCTCTCCCCCCCCCCCTTAGAGTAGTCCCCTGCCTCTTCCCAGCCCCGCCACGTGCGGATCAGGACCCTCCAGCTCTCAGACAGTGTGTTCTCGTCACTTGGTACATCACTGGCCCTCTTGATGATGCTGGAAAAGCAAGGACAGTTAGCGATGCAGCCTTCTGATGTGTTATGTCCTTTTCTCTCCTTCCGCCCTTTCTGCACAGGTCGAGGAGCTTCTGAAAGAGGTGACGCTGAAGGAGAGCAGGAAGCAGAAAATTGACAGCTTCTTGCACCAAATTAATGCACTGCTGGCCGGCATCCCAGAGACTCCTGAAGCTGAGGTATATCCAGGAAGGGGCTGTTGGAATGAGCTTTGGTGTCCAGCGGTCAGCCCTACCTAGAGTTCCCTAAGTTTCCTGTGGGAGCGGGCCCACAGTCTTACTGAAAAGAGCAGCTGGAAGGTGTGTACAGATAAGAAACATAGTTTCTTCCACTCTCTGCATGCACACCAGCTCCTTACCAAACGTAGGAGAGTCACTACTAGAACAATAGAATCATAGAGTTGGAAGAGACCCCAAAGGCCATCAAGTCCAACCCCCAGCCATGCAGGAACACATAATCAAAGCACTGCTGACAGATGGCCATCTTGCCCCTCTTTAAAAACCTCCGAAGAAGGAAACTCCACCACACTCTGAGGTAGTGCATTCCACTGTCAAACAGCCCTGTCAGGAAGTTTTTCCTGATGTTTAGGTGGAATCTCTTTTCCTTCACCTTGAACGCATGACTCCTGGTCCTAGTCTCTGCAGGAGCAGAAAACAAGCTTGCTCTCTCCCCAACGTGACATCCCTTCAAATATCTAAACAGGGCTATCATGTCATCTCTTAACCTTCTTTTCACCAAGCTAAACATCCCCAGCTCCCTCAGTCTCTCCTTGTAGGGCATGGATTCCTGACCTTTGACCATTTTGGTTGCCCTCCTCTGGGCCTGTTCCAGCCTGTCAATATCCTTCTTGAATTGTTGACGCCCAGAACTGGTCACAATATTCCAAGTAAGGTCTAACCAATGCAGAATATTATTATTATTTTATTATTTATCTGATTTAATATACCGCCCTATCCCCGAAGGGCTCAGGGCGGTGCACAACATAAAAACATCATATATCAAATCACAGTACTATTATCATAAATACAGTTAAAAACAACAATTATTTCCTAACACAGCGTCCCACGAAACCCTTGCTTAAACCCTCCCAAGAAAAGATAGTGGGTCCCGATGATGTTAGGGACCCATATGGAGCAGAGGGGAGGGGAATTGTAGAATCGAGAGCTACAATTGCATCCCTTAATCTTGACATTATACTCCTATTGGTACAGCCCAATATCACATTGGCTTTCTTGGCCGCCGCATCACACTGCTGACTCATGCTTATGTATAGTAGCCCAGCTATAGTAGCCCAGCTTCCTGTATTGTGATCCTGGGTCTTCTGCATGTGTGGCCCCATCCTGTCTCAGTCCCTGCCTTGCTTTCCAGATTATGGACCAGTCCTGGCTCCCGAAGGATGTAAAGGTGCCCTTGGTCCAGGTCCCCTTCTGTGTGAAGGGCCGTTTCCGCTTCCTGCCTCCTGTGTCGGTGAAAGTCATGGGGAGTTATCTTCTGGGTACTTGCATCAAACCTGCAGTCAACGTAGATGTAGCCCTCACCATGCCCAGGGTGAGTAGTGGCTGGCCATCTTCCTTGTCTCTCCTTTTTCTCTGAACTTGATGCCGTTGATGACGTAGCAAAAGGAAAACTTCTCAGCATCCTTAATGGCCAGTCTTTACAGAATAGCCATCCTAAAACTCCTTCGTACAACATTCAAAACGGTGTCGTCGGAAGCGGCATGCTGAGAACCAAACAGCGTCCGTCCAGGCGGACCAACCTTGTACCTGTGGCCACCCAAATGTGTTTACTGATGCTAATGATGGGAGCTACAAACCTGTTTAGTTGAAATTATACATTTCCAAAAGCCGGAGGGTAGCTCTGTTGATCTGAAGTAGAACAGCTAGGCAGATTTCGCATGGGCCAAAAACAGCAGTGTGAAAATGGTGTAAAAGGGTTTAAAAGGGAGTAGCAGTGGCGTAGGAGGTTAAGAGCTCGTGTATCTAATCTGGAGGAACCGGGTTTGATTCTCCACTCGGCCACCTGAGCTGTGGAGGCTTATCTGGGGAATTCAGATTAGCCTGTACACTCCCACACACGCCAGCTGGGAGTTGATAATAAAACTGCAAGGATTGTCATGAGTTGATAATAAAACTGCAAGGATTGTCATTCCCTTATATAAAGCAGTGGTGCGACCGCACTTGGAGTGCTGTGTTCAGTTCTGGTCGCCACATCTCAAAAAGGATATCGAAGAGATAGAAAAAGTACAGAGAAGGGCAACGAGGATGATTGAAGGAGTTGGAGCACCTTCCTTATGAGGGGAGAGGCTGCAGGCGTTTGGGACTCTGGAGAGTGAGGCGTCTGAGGGGGGGGATATGATTGAAGTCTATAAAATTATGCATGGGGTAGAAAATGTTGACAGAGAGAAATTTTTCTCTCTTTCTCACAATACTAGAACCAGGGGGCATTCATTGAAAATGCTGGGGGGAAGATTTAGGACTAATAAAAGGAAACACTTCTTCATGCAACGTGTGATTGGTGTTTGGAATATGCTGCCACAGGAGGTGGTGATGGCCACTCACCTGGATAACTTTTAAAAGGGGCTGGGACAGATTTATGGAGGAGGAAAGTCAATCTATGGCTGCACCAATCTTGATCCCCTCCTTGATCTGAAGGATTGCAAATGCCTTAGCAGACCAGGTGCTCCAGGGAGCCAGCTTGGCTGCAGAAGGCCATTGCTTTCACCTCCTGCACGTGAGCTCCCAAAGGCACCTGGTGGGCCACTACGAGTAGCAGAATGCTGGACTAGATGGACTCTGGTCTGATCCAGCAGGCTAGTTCTTATGTTCTTATGTTCTTAACCCCCTACATACCAATTAGCTATATTATGGTGGTCCCCTCCTGGGGAGGAATAGGAGACTTCGGGGGCCACCTAAAGTTGGCTTTTATGATGTGGATCCTGACATTTTTAATGTATTTAATTTGGATTATGTGTTGTGCACTGGTTTTTTTTTAATCTTGTATTGGTTATTGTTGTGGGTTTATCTTGTACACTGCCTAGAGCCCTTCAGGGATGGGCAGTGTGCCAAATTGAATAAATAATAATAATAATTGTCCAAGCTCCTTTGAAGAGAAGAGTTTTGGATTTATACTGTACTTTTCTCAGTTGTAAGGAGTTTCAAAGTGGCTTACAAATTCTTTCCCTTCCTTTCCCCACAGCAGGAGCCTTGTGAGGTATTCGGGGCTGAGCAAGTTCCGAGATAACTGGGACTAGCCCAAGGGCACCCAGAAGACGGGGTGGGGGGATCAAACCTACTTCACCAGATTAGAGTCTGCCACTCTTGTGAAGGTATGGGGAATCAAACCCAGGTCTCCGGATTGCAGTCCACCGCTCTTAACCATTATACCACACTGGACTCCCTTGGGCTCTCGAAGGTTAGGAGGTTAAGAGCTCGTGTATCTAATCTGGAGGAACCGGGTTTGATTCCCAGCTCTGCCGCCTGAGCTGTGGAGGCTTATCTGGGGAATTCAGATTAGCCTGTACCCTCCCACACACGCCGGCTGGGTGACCTTGGGCTAGTCACAGCTTCTCGGAGCTCTCAGCCCCACCTTTGTTGTGAGGGGGGAAGGGCAAGGAGATTGTCAGCCCCTTTGAGTCTCCTGCAGGAGAGAAAGGGGGATATAAATCCAAACTCTTCTTCTACTCCTCCACATGTAAACCCCGCTGGATGATGTCCCTTGGCCCAAAGTCAGCTGTTCTTTTCCCAGAGACTTTCGAAGCCCTCACCACCTGCCTCAATTTAGGGCTCCTCAATGGAGGAGCTGTGGGACCAAGAAGAAGAAGAGTTGGATTTATATCCTTCCTTTCTCTCCTGTAAGGAGACTCAAAGGGGCTTACAATCTCCTCCCCCCCCACAAACACCCTGTGAGGTGGGTAAGGCTGAGAGAGCTCGGAAGAACCATGACTAGCCCAAAGTCACCCAGCTGGCATGTGTTGGAGTGTAATAAGAAGAAGAAGAAGAAGAGTTTGGATTTATGCCACATATCCCTCCTCCCTCCCAACTTCCCCCTTCCTTCCTCCTCCCTCTTCCCTTTCTTCTTCTTCTTCTTCTTTCTTCTTCTTCCTCCCTCTTCTTCCTCTTCCTTTCCTCTTCCTCTTCCTCAAAGGGCTACTGGACCTCAACATATTACTCAAAGCTGCATGTGTTTGTTATTATGACCCTTCCTTCTCTACCACCCTTCAGGGAGATCTTCCAAGACAAGGACAATCCTCAACTTCAGCTACCACCGGAAGCTTGTGCCCTCATTTTGGCCCACACGCCACCAATTGGTTACAAGGAACAGGGCCTGGGGAGTGTGATGTTTGCCTATGCCAATGGGAACCATCTGAAGCCTGTGGTACTGCTGCATCCCCACGGTGAGGGAGATTTCCTTGCTTGCTACGAACCCCTTCCATTTGTAGTCTTGTGCATTCCTCGACAGAATAGCTGCTGTGTGCCACAGGGCATCCGGAAAAAAGTAGGTAACAGATTGCAGGTCCACGGCATAATGCCACAGCTAGAAGGGTCTGGGGCAGTGTTTGCCTACATTAATAGAAGCGTTGTTCGGAAAGTTGTGGTGTCTAAATTTCAGCGGGTGGACTGTGAAAAGCCGGGCCTTCGGGGAGGCCAGCTGCTGATACCCCCTCCCTTTCCTTCCCCCCCTCCCTTTTCCCCTTCTTTTAACAGCTGGGACCCTGCCGTCCCCCTCTTAGAGGAGTTTTAGCCAATAGGCGCCATCTGTTGCTATTTTGAAATTTTATAGTATGATTTAAATGCTGTGTTTTAATTTGTACCGGTACTTATTGTGCCGCTGTATGACTTGTTATTAGTTGTTCTTGTTGTAAACCACCCTGAGTCCTCCAGGGGAGGGCGGTCTATAAGTTCATTCGTGGAAGGATGGAAGATGGAGGATGGATGGATGGATAGATAGATGAATGATAGATAGATGGATAGATGAATGATAGATGGATGATAGATGGATAAGAACATAAGAACATAAGAACAAGCCAGCTGGATCAGACCAAAGTCCATCTAGTCCAGCTCTCTGCTACTCGCAGTGGCCCACCAGGTGCCTTTGGGAGCTCACATGTAGGATGTGAACGCAATGGCCTTCTGCGGCTGTTGCTCCCGATCACCTTGGTCTGTTAAGGCATTTGCAATCTCAGATCAAAGAGGATCAAGAGTGGTAGCCATAAATCGACTTCTCCTCCATAAATCTGTCCAAGCCCCTTTTACAGCTATCCAGGTGAGTGGCCATCACCACCTCCTGTGGCAGCATATTCCAAACACCAATCACACGTTGCGTGAAGAAGTGTTTCCTTTTATTAGTCCTAATTCTTCCCCAGCATTTTCAATGAATGCCCCCTGGTTCTAGTATTAATAGAGAAAGAGAGAAAAATTTCTCTCTGTCAACATTTTCTACCCCATGCATACTCTTATAGGACTTCTAATCATATCCCCTTAGTCAGCCTCCCTCTCCAAACTAAAGAGTCCCTAAAGCTGCAGCCTCTCCTCATAGGGAAGGTGCTCCAGTCCCCTCAATCATCCTTTTGTTGTTCCTTCTCTGCACTTTTTTTTTCTATCTCCTCAATATCCTTTTGGAGATGCGGCCACCAGAACTGGACACAGTACTCCGCGCGGTCGCGACATCACGTGCTTTATATAAGGGCATGACAATTCCTGTGCAGTTTTATTATCACCTCCTTTCATAATGATCCTCAGCATAGCTTGCCTTTTTTCACAGTTGTGCCATGCAATGAGTTGACATTCCCACATGGAACTATCAATCCAAGACGCTTTAAATCCCCTTTTCCTGGTCTAGACTAATAGAACTGACCCCTGTAGCGCGGTATGTGAAGTTTGGATTTTTTTGCCCCTATGTGCATCACATTACATTTTGCTTACATTGAACCGCATTTGCCATTTCTGAGTCTACTCACCCACTTTATCAAGGTCCGCTTTGAGCTCTTTCGCAATCCCCAGTGGTTCTCACCACCCCACATAATTTGGTATCATCTGCAAACTTACACCACGCTACCCACCCCTACTTCCAGGTCATTTATGAATAGGTTAAAAGAGCACTGGTCCCAAAATCCGGATCCTTGGGGACACCACCATGGACATCTCTCCATTGTGAGAACTTCCCATTTACACCCACTTCTTTGTTTCCTGTTTCTCAACCAGTTTTTTAATCCATATTAGGACTTCCCCTCTTATTCCTTCTTCATTAAGCTGAGTTTTCTCAACAGTCTCTGGTGAGGGAACTTTGTCAAAAGCCTTTTGGAAATCTAAGTAGACAATGTCCACCGTTCACCCCTGTTCACATGCCTGTTTACACCCCTCAAAAGAATCCTAGTAAGTTTGTAAGACAGGATTTGCTCTCAGCAAAAAAGCCATGTTGACTGGACTTTCTCAGCAGGTCTTTGCTTTTCTACATTGTTTTATAATGTTATCTCTTTAATGATAGACTGGGACCAATTCTCTACTCAGGAACAGATGTCAAACTGACTGGCTCTTGTAATTTCCGGTCCCCCCTAGATCCTTTCTTAAAGATTGGTGTGACATTGGCCATCTTCCAGTCTTCAGGGATGGAGCCTGATTCCAGGGATAAGTTGCATATTAAAGTGAGAAGATCAGCAATTTCATGCTTGAGCTCTTTAAGAACTCTTGGGTGAATGCAATCTGGGCCAGGGGATTTGGTAACATTTAGTTTATCAATGGCTGCCAGAACTTCTTCCTTGTCTACCACTAATGATGGATGGATGATGGATGGATGGATAGATAGATAGATAGATCCTGAGTTATCACGTGCCGTGCTGTCACAGATGTCTTCAGCGCTCTTGAACTCTGTGTGTGGGTGTGCATGCTTTTTCCATCTGAACTAGTAGAAGTGGGTGAAGAAGCTGATGTTGATGAGTGTAGCATTAATGTATTGATTAAAAAACAATTAAGTGAAGCTGACAGGAAGAACATTATGGAATCATAAAGTTGGAAGAGACCACCAGGGCCATCGAGTCCAACCCCCTTGCCACGTTGGAACACACAATGAAAGCATTTCCAACACATGTTCATCCAGACTCTGTTTCAAAACCTCCAAAGAAGGAGACTCCACCACTCTCTGAGGCAGTGAATTCCACAGTTTAGTTTAGTTTATTCAATTTATTTCCCGCCCTCCCCCGAAGGGCTCAGGGCGGCGCACAACAATAGTATAAGCAACAATATCAATATCAGCAATATCAATACTAGCAAACATCAATAAGCATCACAATATACAAAAAAATTCATAGACATGGGAATAAAGTCAGCAAAATAACAAATCACAATATCGTACGTTACAAAGTATACATCGCACAAAATTTATCAATAACATAACCCATTAGCATATTATTATTATTATTATTATTATTATTATTATTATTATTATTATTATTATTATTATTATTATTATTACTATTATTACTATTATACACATAACAACACAGCACAGGTGTCTGGAATTCATCTCTGAATATCGAGTCCTTCCCAAGGACCTAGGATATTAGAGGTATTTGCGTAGAATATGTGCAGTTCCTAGAAGTGCTGCTTTCTGCAGCAGGTGGACTGATGTTCTGTCCAAGTTTAGGCTTTCCAGATGTTTTTCAAGATTTCTTGGGATTCCTCCTAGAGCACTGACTACTAGTGGGATTACTGTTCTTTTTTTGCCACAATCATTCAACTTCAATTTGTAGGTCCTTGTATTTTGTGATCTTTTCCAGCTCTTTGTCCCTCTACCCTTGTTGTCAACTGGCACAGCAACATCTTATGATCCAAACATGTTTTTTCTCTACCACTGTTATGTCTGGGGTGTTGTGTGCCAGGTGTCTGTCTGTCTGTATTCTAAAGTCCCAGAGTATTTTGTTTCCTCCATTTTCTCGATAGTCTTCTCATGGCTTGTGCTCGCATTCTCAGGTCTCTGCTACAGGGCAGGCCGTACTTTTTGCAAAGGTTCCAGTGCACCATTGCTGCTAGCCTATTGTGACGTTCGAGATAGTCAGTTTGGGCTATTTTCTTACAACAGCAGATGATGTGCTCCACGGTTTCATCACCCTCTTTATTATGATGATGATGATGATGATGATGATGATGATTAATTGATTAATTGATTAATTGATTAATTGATTAATTGATTAATTGATTAATTGAATTTAGTATACTGCCTTATTCCCGAAATAACAACAATCATGACATTAACAACCCTTACTGCCAGGAAGTTTTCCTCATGTTTAAGCGGAATCTCTTTTCCTTCACCTTGAACCCGTTACCCCAGGTCCTACTCTCTACCTGTCATTTTTGCATCCCACTGTGGTCAGCTCCCACAATGGCTGCTTCTCTCCTCTTATTCCCGCTCCACAGCTGTTTTGGTTGTCCCTCCGAGCTATAGCACACCTTTGCGAGGAGGGAACCTGTTTGACTCACTATTGATGGATTTCAGCCACTCTGCTGCATCTCTTTTCCCCACAGGGAAAGACGCCAAGACGGCGACCATCCGTCTCTACGCCTGCCCTCCCCAAGGCCTTTTCAAGCCCAGCCGTCTGCATCCTGACAAGAACAATGTCCGCACCACCTGGTTCACAGGGAAAGGCTCACCTGTGGCAGGTATAGTCAGAAGAGGCTCCAGAAGGGAAAACTTTTTCAAGTTAAACCTGAGATGTGTTTCGGAAGCGCTGTGTGTCTGGGGGTGGGGGAAGCATAGGAGAGCCAAACTGATTAGAAAAGTGGTCTCTACCACTCTTGTATCTGGTACATTTTTTATCTGACCCTCCCTCCAGGGCAATGTGGCACTCAGCAAGACCTTTCTAGATGCCTTCCCTTGAGACTGATCCAGAAACTGAAACTGGTCCAGAATGCGGTGGCACGACTTCTGGTGGGCGGCTCGAGCCCATATCACCCTGGTGTTGCGTTGCCTACACTGGCTTCCAGTGGAATTTCAGATTGTTTTCAAGGTGTTGGTGTTAACCTTTAAGGCCCTTCGCGGCTTGGGACCCTCATACCTTTGGGACAGTCTCACCCCATATGTCCCTGGTAGGCCTCTGTGTTCTGCTGAGGCCAACTAGCTGATGATCCCTGGCCCCTCTGTGATGCAGCTGGCCTCTACCCGGGCCAGGGCTTTTACGGCCCTGGCCCCTGCCTGGTGGAACACACTTCCACCAGCGGTACGGGCCCTGCGGGATCTTAGTGATTTCTGCAGGGCCTGGAAGACTGAATTGTTCCACCGGGCGATTGGATTGGATTGGATGTCCCTGTGTTGCGTGCGGTACCATCATTGGCACTACCGGTGTGACATCTTTCGGTATTGTCTGTCCCCTCCCGGCCTTGGGACCGGGAGCCATCATTAGTACTATTAATATTGTTTTACTGGGTTTAAGAATGCTGCTTATTCTGAGTTATGTATTTTAACTATTTATCACTTATTTATTGTGCACATTGTTTTAGTTGTGGTTTTGCTGTACACCGCCCAGAGCCCTTCGGGGGTGGGCGGTTTGTCAAATTTAATAAATAATAATAATAATAGGTGGGGCCAACAGGGTGTCTGAATGGCCACTGGGCTTTTGATGGGTTGTGCCGATTTTTAAATGTTTGCCTTGGCAGCACCTGCTACAACATTTCAATAATTGTGACTGTGTGTCTGAAGGTAAACCGTGGAAGCCTTTTACTGGCTGACTCCATGTCCAGTGGCAGCTACCCTGTTTCCCCGAATATAAGACATCCCCGGAAAATAAGACGTAGTAGAGGTTTTGCTGAAGTGCGAAATATAAGGCATCCCCCAAAAGTAAGACGTAGCAAAGTTTTTGTTTGGAAGCATGCTTGATGAACAGAATACAGAAATATAAGACATCCCCTGAAAATAAGACATAGCGCATCTTTGGGAGCAAAAATTAATATAAGACACTGTCTTATTTTCGGGGAAACACGGTATTTGTGGCTGCCTCGATCATGTAATGACAGAATTCCAAAGATGTCTTCAGACTCAAAAAGGCTGGGTAGCTACGAGGCACTCGCGATCAGCCGCCGCCTCTCCTGCAGGCTCTTCTTCGTCTCTCTGGGGGCTCAGGTTGGGTTCGGAGGGGCTGGCCTCACAATCGGTAGGAGAGAAGGCCTGTGCCCAGCTTCCACTGGAGACTTCTCAAGCTGGCATGAGGTCTCTACTCCTCCACATGAACCCTGCTGGATGTCCTTGGCCCAGTCACAGTTCTTTCCGAACTCTCTCAGCCTCACCTGCCTCACGAGGGGCCTGTTGTGGAGACAGGACGAAGAAGAAGAAGAAGAAGAGTTGGATTTATATCCTTCCTTTCTCTCCTGTAAGGAGACTCAAAGGGGCTGACAATCTCCTTTCCCTTCCCCCCTCCCCAACAAACATCCTGTGAAGTGGGTGGGACTGAGAGAGCTCGGAAGAACTGTGACTAGCCCAAAGTCACCCAGCTGGCTTGTGTTGGAGTGCACAAGAAGAAGATGAAGAAGAGGAGTTTGGATTGATATCCCCCCTTTCTCTCCTGTAGGAGACTCAAAGGGGCTTACAATCTCCTTGCCCTTCCCCCCTCACAACAAACACCCTGTGAGGTAGGTGGGGCTGAGAGAGCTCCGAAGAACTGTGACTAGCCCAAGGTCACCCAGCTGGCGTGTGTGGGAGTATACAAGAAGAAGAAGAAGAGTTTGGATTTATATCTCCTTCTCTCCTCTGTAGGAGACTCAGTAAGCTGACAATTCTTTTGCTCTTTCCTCGCGAATAAACACCCTGTAGGGCGAGAGAGTTCGAAGAACTGTGACTAGTTTGTTGTCACCTTAGTTATGTGGGAGAGAGCAGAAAGAGAGAAGAAGAGTTGATTATATCCCCCCTTCTCTCCCTCGTAGGGAGACTCAAAGGGGCTTACAATCTCCTTGCTCTTCCCCCCTCACAACAAACACCCTGTGAGGTAGGTGGGGCTGAGAGAGCTCCGAAGAACTGTGACTAGCCCAAGGTCACCCAGCTGGCGTGTGTGGGAGTATACAAGAAGAAGAAGAAGAGTTTGGATTTATATCCCCCCCCTTTCTCTCCTGTAGGAGACTCAAAGGGGCTGACAATCTCCTTGCCCTTCCCCCCTCGCAACAAACACCCTGTGAGGTAGGTGGGGCTGAGAGAGCTCCGAGAAGCTGTGACTAGCCCAAGGTCACCCAGCTGGCATGTGTGGGAGTGCACAACCTAATCTGGTTCCCCGGATAAGCCTCCACAGCTCAAGTGGCAGAGCGGAGAATCAAGCCTGGTTCTTCCAGATTAGAATGCACCTGCTCTTAACCACTGTGCCACTGCTGCTCCCCATATAAGCCTCCTCAGCTCAAGGGGCAAGGCCGGTTCTCTAGGTTAGAATCAAACCCGGTTCTCCAGGTTAGAATGCACCTGCTCTTAACCACTACACCACGCTGGAGTTTGTAAGCTGCCGTGAGACTCCTTACCAGTATAAACCCAAACTGTCCTTTTAAGCCTGTTAAACTGCTATCCCAAGCAAGTCTCCTCAGAAATAAATCCCTTTGATTCAGTGGGACTTACTAGGACAGAGGGGTGTGGAATACTTCCAAATTAATTCCCTACCCCATGCTATTTGGACCCTGGCACCCAGATCATATTTGAGATCTGAGATCAATCTCTTGCGTTCTCTTGCCCTTGACAAAAGTCTTTTTGTCTGTATTCTTCATGTCTGAGGCAGATTTTTCACCCACAGCTTCTAGGTATTCCAGAACTTTTGCTGATAAAGCCAATAACTGTTGATGTGCTTTTCACATCTGTGTTCGTTCTCGGCTTGGAAAGCTCTTAGATGTACACCCAGCTGTTTGGAAGGAGCAGCAGTGGCGTAGGAGGTTAAGAGCTTGTGTACCTAATCTGGAGGAACCGGGTTTGATTCCCCACTCTGCCGCCTGAGCTGTGGAGGCATATCCATGCTCACAGTTCCATGCTCGTGATCGCAATTCACCCATGGAAGTGCTGGCACGAATAGCAGAGCCTTTTTGACAGACATCCTTAAATGATAAAATCTCTTTGTCACAATATGTCTCTGTGCACCGACTACTGTCAGCAGGCAGCAATTGGTTGGCTATGCCACCACATAGGGTTGCCCATCTGGTTTTGACTAGAGCCCAGGCCATTGCCTACATGAGCAGCATGTGGCGTAGGAGCAGCAGTGGCGTAGTGGCTAAGGAGCACAGGAGCAGTAGGGCAAAGCAGGCTTTCCCAGTCAGGCAGCAGAGGCAGGGGGGGTGAGGCGCCAGATCGAGGCCAGCTCCTGGGTTCTAGGAGGGTCATGTGCAAAAGAAGCGGAGCCGGTGTTGGCTGCCCCCCCCCTCCGCCCACGGATTTCTTAGAAGAAAAAAGGCAAACTGCAGCTTGCTTTTAGTAAAGAGAGCTTAATATGCAGGGAGGAAGTGGGTAAGTGGTGGTTGGATGAGGGAGGGTAGAGCGAGGTGTGTGAGGATGAGCTGCTGGATGTGTATTTTCCGTGGTAGTATTGGGTGAGAGGCACAGAGAGTGAAAGTTACCCATGCAGTGAGGGGGGAACCCCACCTGACGCCCTCACACACGCAAAGTGTGTCTGTGTTTCACTTCCACCTCGTATTACCTAACAGTGCCACTCTATTTACTACTCTGACCTGCCTATCTCTGCCCATCTGCACTCCTAACATCCTAACTCCTCAGGCTACAGACAGACAGGCTGCACGGACATTCCCAGGCATAAAGTTAAACACAGTCAGCTTCATGGCCTTGGTGCCAGGAAAGATAAAAGTTTTACTCTGGCTCAGGTATGGGACTTCTCGTGGTTTGAAGGTCCGAGTACCTGCCTGCAACAGGAGGGATGTCCTGTGAAAATTTGGGGGCAATCCGCCCAGCAGCTTCTGGAGGGAGACCACCAGAGACAACACTGATAGATTTTTATATAGATATTATTCTGTGTGGGTTTTGATGGGGAGCCTAATTAGTTGTGTGGTCTTTTGCTGACAGAGAGTGCTAGGCTGTCAACCCGGTTGGGGAAATTCCTGGAGATTTGGGAGGGAGATCAGAACCTACAGAATCGGGAGGAGGCAAAGATTTCAGTGGGTTTGACACCAAAGCTGCTAACTTTGGGCAAAGCAGCCATTTTCTCCAGGGAAACCAGCCCTGTAAGGAGAGCAGTCGAGCCTCAGGAGATTTCCACCCTACATCTGCAGGTTGGCAATGCTAGAGGGATACACGGTTTCTGCAAGCTATGGAATGAGTCCCACAGAACTGGAATGTCACCGAATTGAGCAAAGGGCTATGGCAGGTGGCTGAAGACACGACCAGCCATAGACCCAATTCTTTCCTCACACAGGAAAGTAAAGAAGACCTTTTCTTCTGATACCTTCTGATTGAAATAGCTGCTGGCTTGTGCTCTTCGCCTTGCTGTGTGCCCAGCCTGGGGTCTGAGCAGTGACTTGTTTCCCTTTACCTGGGAACATTTGCAAATCAAGGAGAGCAAAAGAAGGCCCTGTTGTTTAAAGTCCTCGCATTATATAATAAGTCTGAACTGGGCTTGGAGTGTGGATCAAAAAATGTACACAGTGGGGCCAGGAACAAATAGGGGTATTTTTCTAACAACAGCAGCAACAACAACAACAACAAAACCTTTATTAGGCATTAAGTAGAATAAATATAAAAGAGAAAAGCCTAATAAAGGTTTTGGATTTGGATTTGGATAAAAGAGAAATATAAAAGGATTTAAAATCAGATACAGAATGAACACGAGATAGAGATTGGTATCATTAAGGTGACGAGTCACGCATCTTAAGCCTTTCCAATAAAAAGATTGCAACGCTTTCAATGTCCTCATGTTGGCTACGGTCCAGCAGTTGTACTAACTTTAAATTATAGAGGTTCTTTAGCTTGGAATCAGGCTCAAGGTCGGGAACGGTGTGTCTTGACATTAAGTAACAGGGCAGATAAAAAGGATATGCACAACAGTTTCAGGCGTGTTCCAATAATAGGGAGGGTATTTGTTCTACAAACCTGAGGTAAGCTCTGGGTTTGACAAAAAGTCTGATTTTTTTTAAAAAATAAACCTTTCGTGAAGGGTTAAACCCCAAATAAGAGTGACTCTTGGCTATCTCTGCATCAATAAGGGATTTTGAAGGAAATTGCAATTTGGCCTGGCTTTCAGTCAGTGCGATTGGAAAACTTTATCGACTGGGGATGGTAACGGAACTCAGGTCTCTTTGCTGGGTAATGAGTTAATCCAGTAGCGCCCCATGTCTAAACATACCTTTGTTGTCTATCGGAGGTTTTATCAATGATTGAGGACTAGGCAAAGAAGAAGAAGAAGAAGAAGAGTTTGGATTTATATCCCCTTTCTCTCTCCCTGCAGGAGACTCCTCAAAGGGCTTACAATCTCCTTGCCCTTCCCCCCTTCACAACAAACACCCTGTGAGGTAGGTGGGGCTGAGAGAGCTCCGAGAAGCTGTGATTAGCCCAAGGTCACTTAGCTGGCGTGTGCTGGAGTGTACAGAAGCATCTGAATTCCCCAGATAAGCCTCCATTGAAGCTGAAGCGGCAGAGCTGGGAATCAAACCCGTTCCTCTGTGATTAGATACACAGCTCTAACCCCCCCCACGCCACTGCTCCTGAAAGGGAACCCAATTTCTGTGAGATTTTGTTTCTGGGGGGGCATGTGATGGCATCAAGGGGAGGGTTTGTCCAGACTTGTTCTTCTCAGCTGGGCCTCAGTCCATCTCAGAGAAGGCAATAGACCTGGCGTTATGGGGTCCATGGAATATGAAGATAAATGCTGGTCTTATCACTGAGATCAGAGGGAGGGGTGGGGAGACCAACAAAATAGGCTCTTGTTGACAACAAAGAGTTGAGCAGTTCTGTGTATATTTTTCTAGCAATTGTTTATGTTCTTTTCTAAACAGAAAGACTTATTGCCTTCTGCCACAGGGTGCTCTGGGGTGACATAGGACTGGAACAAAAGTGAGGAGATTGTTGGGGGAAGGCTATGATCCAGAAATAGGATTTTCTGCTCTAAAACAAGAACGCCACAGAGACATAGGAACTGGGTGATGCTACATAAAGGCATCTATGAGCCAAACTACAGCTTGTAATGCACTTCTGATTGGCCCCACAGCAAGTGGGCGTTTTAGTTGATAGTTCCATGGGAATGTCAACTCAATGCATGATAGCTGTGAAAAAGGCAGACTCTATGCTGGGGATAATTAGGAAAGGAATTGAGAATAAAACTGCAAAGATTGTCATGCCCTTATATAAAGCAGTGGTGCGACCGCACTTGGAGTACTGTGTTCAGTTCTGGTCGCCACATCTCAAAAAGGATATCGAAGAGATAGAAAAGTGCAGAGAAGGGCAACGAGGATGATTGAGGGACTGGAGCACCTTCCTTATGAGGAGAGTCTGCAGCGTTTGGGACTCTTCAGTTTGGAGAGGTCTGAGGGGGGATATGATTGAAGTCTATGTACCATGCATGGGTAGAAAATGCTGGACAGAGAGAAATTTTTCTCTTTCCCACAATAATAGAACCAGGGGCACTTGCGGGCCATCATGAAAGCAGCAGAGAGCTGACTAGATGATTCTGGTCTGATCCAGCAGGCTAGTTCTACGCTCTATGTTCCCACGAAAAGCAGGACATAAAAAACGCTCAAAGAACCCTTCTGCTGGATCAGACTCAAGGCCCACATTCTGTTCACACAGTGACCAACTACACAAGGGTATCCAGTCCCAAAACTTTGGGATCGCTTCTATTTTTTTAAAAAACACCTTCCCTGTAGCTGCTGTATGGCTGCAGAGAACCCAAGCTGGGTTCCAGGAATCCAGACTCAACTTAAAAAAAAACCTGAACAGTCAGTTTGGCCTGTTGCTGCTTTGTTGCAAAGAGAACAAACAGAGGTGTGAAAATATGCAAAACAATCGTGAGATGGTTGCCACGGAGATGCGGGTTAATTAGTTAAGCTGTGTTTCCCTGTGAACTGCACATCCGAGAATCCCTTACACGCCCACAAAATGGCGGCCACCTAGAGCAGTGATGGCGAACCTATGGCATGGGTGCCGGAGGTGGCACTCAGAGCCCTTTCTGTGGGCACACGTGCACAGAGTTCATCATCATGGGGCAGAAAATCTCCCACACACACACATTTAGGCTAGCCTGGCACGCATCCTTTACCTGGGAGTAAGCTCGGTTGCTGGTAATGGCCTTGGTTTTGAGTAAACCTCCGTGGGTCGGATTCACCCATTTGAAACGCTTCACCTGCTGTTTCACTGCTTCATCTATAATGTGCAACTTCGGAGCCAACCATATTTTCTTAAACTAAAACCTCAGTATTCAAGTTAAATCACTGTGTTGGCACTTCTATGCATAAATAAGTGGGTTTGGGTTGCAATTTAAGCACCGGGTTCTCGGGGTAAAAAGGTTTGCCATCACCGACTCATAGAGAATTCACTCTAATGGCAGCTGTCTGCAGAATCCTTACAATGGTGGACAGAAGGAGGGGAATCCAGAACGCCTGCTTGCTGTAGTTCCTCAGACTCGGCAACAGGGAAGCATTTGAAACATGGGTTAAAGGAGGAAAGCTGTTAATTTACAGACTTTCGTTTAACCGGGGTCAGTCAAATAGAAGCATTTGGGGGTCAAGTTCTGTGGGAACATCTGCCCTATAACGCTTTTTTCACATCCCTGAATTTGGTCTGTGCGTTATCACACAGAGTGTGCTTGTAAGAATTTAAAATATGTGTGTGTGTATTTCTTTTAAAATGAGAGGTAAGTTGTAGAAGGGAGGAGGGGGCTACCTGTGCTGAATCTATAGTATTAGATGGTGTAGAAATGCCAAAGAAATAGGGAGAAACATGGAGTAAATTAGAAATAGAGTCAAATCCTAATAGGGTCTCAAAGATGTGAAAGAATAAGAGGGTGGATTGCTGTAATGTGGATGTTACCTGCAGAAGTTGTTGGCTGTGTTTGTTTTATTTGTTGTCAATTACTTCTTGAAACATTTAAGCTAGAGAACATTCATAAATATTTTTTTTTTGCTAAAGGTGGTCTCGAATCCCCCACTGGTCATTTTCTCAGGACCAGGTAGCCCTTGAAAGCTGCTTTAAGTCACAGACACGCTACTTCAGGAGAAATGATCAAGGGGTGCAATTCCCGGTGGTGGAGAAATATAGGAATACTTATAGGAATACATAAATGAATAAATATAGGAATAAATAAAAATTATTTTGCAGCTAATATGTTTATTTACAAATAAATAAGAGAGTGGGCATTGCGGTGCTCTTCTTGGAACAGAGGAGGCAGAAAACTGCTTGTTTTCAATGCACAGATTTGTTCTGTGATTTCTTACTAAATACTAGTATTGGCTGCCAAACTCCTTCCTGGAGATGTGTAAATACACATTTTTACCCGCTTACTGAGGGGATCAGGGGAAACGGTCTTCCCAAGGGGATTAGAGAGATGGGTTTGCTTCCTACTGCTTTCAACAGCTTCCAGTGGCACAACCTTTGGGGTGGGTGGGAAATCTGAACCTCTGCTCATATAATTAGTGGGAAGGCGGGAGCATTAATAAGAACATAAGAACACTGGCTCTCTGCCTAGGGATATGGGGGGGGTACTCCCTTGTCCCTGGGCGATCGGGATTGAGGTCACGCAGCTTAAAACATCCTCTACAGAGCGCAGGGATTGAGCAAGCCCTAGAAAGCAGGCACTGAAGCAGCAGACTGCTCCCAGTGCCTGTCGTGAAGCCTTGCCCACTTGCACGGTGGCCTGGAGTGTCCAGGGGCGGGGAGAAGTCCCACTGGGCCCCAGCAGCAGGACTGGGAGCTTCGCCTCCCCTCCTAAGTAACCCAAGCATGCCTTATTCACTTTAAATTAAGTGTGGCATTTCTGTGAAGCCTCTCCCAGCAGCAGGCACAGAGGCAAGCTGGAGCAGGGAGCCCAGCAGCAGCAGTTGCAGAACTGAAGATGATGCTGACGCTTGCTTGGTAAACCTTCAGATGGGGGGGGTGACTTGTGAGATTTACATGCTTGTGCTAATTCCCCATGCACTGGCTTGGCTGTTTCTCAGGCTAGCAACCTACCTCACAGGGTTGGATGTGAGGACACAATTAGGAAAGTGGTGAGAGAGCCATGCCTGTTTTGCTGGGGGTAGGAGGTGATTTGTGAGAGATGTTGATGTTTGCTTGGTAAACCTTCAGATGGGGGGGTGACTTGTGAGATTTACATGCTTAAAAGTTAATTCCCATGCACTGGCTTGAGCTGCTTCTCAGGCTAGCAGCCTACCTCACAGGGTTGGTGTGAGGACACACCAGGGAAAGTGGTGGGGAGAGAGCCATGCCTGTTTTGCTGGGGGGTAGGAGGTGATTTTGTGAGAGATGATGCTGATGTTTGTTGGTAAACCTTCAGATGGGGTGACTTGTGAGAGATTTACATGCTTAAAAGTTAATTCCCATGCACTGGCTTGGAGCTGTTTCTTGTATAGCAACTCACTCACAGGGTTGATGTGAGGACAATTAGGAAAGTGGTGGGGAGAGCCATGCCTGTTTTGTTGGGGTAGGAGGTGACTTCCAGAGATGCATGCTGATGTTTGGTTTGGTAAACCTTCAGATGGGGGGGGGTGACTTGTGAGAGATTTTACATGCTTAAAAGTTAATTCCCACTTGCACTGGCTTTGGAGCTGTTTTCAGGCTAACAACCTACCTCATAGGCTGGTGGGAGGACACAATTAGGAAAAGAGCAGGAGGAGAAAGTCGGGTATGTTTTATTGGTGGTGGAGGTGTTTTGTGAGCCTGTGCAAAAAAAATCATTGTTTGGTCATTGTGGGGAGGTGACGTCCATACCTGGGTGGGGTGGGGCACCAAACTCAGATTTTGTCCCCGCCCTAGTTTCCACGGTATAGATTCTACTCGCATAAGAACATAAGAACAAGCCAGCTGGATCAGACCAGAGTCCATCTAGTCCAGCACTCTGCTACTCGCAGTGGCCCACCAGGTGCCTTTGGGAGCTCACCTGCAGGAGGTGAAAGCAATGGCCTTCTACTGCTGCTGCTGCTCCCGAGCACCTGGTCTGTTAAGGCATTTGCAATCTCAGATCAAAGAGGATCAAGATTGGTAGCCATAAATCGACTTCTCCTCCATAAATCTGTCCAAGCCCCTTTTAAAGCTATCCAGGTTAGTGGCCATCACCACCTCCTGTGGCAGCATATACCAAACACCAATCACACGTTGCGTGAAGAAGTGTTTCCTTTTATTAGTCCTAACTCTTACCCCCAGCATTTTCAATGGATGCCCCCTGGTTCTAGTATTGTGAGAAAGAGAGAAAAATTTCTCTCTGTCAACATTTTCTACCCCATGCATAATTTTATAGACTTCAATCATATTCAAAATGTTATCTGGCCACCCTGAGAACAAAATAGTTCTCTAGCCACAAACTCTGATGAAACACATCCACCCGGTGGCTTGTATTTGTAAAACACTCTGCACGGCACAGAAAGAAATCTTCCCGTTTTCCTGTAATACGTCCCAGGGACAGAAAGTGCACTTCCCATGAGGGGTGGGGAGCTTAGCTAACCCCCCCCCCTCTCTCTCATAGCCACGTGGAGGAGGGTTGCAACAGGCTCTGCACAAAACTTTGGCATATGGGAGACACTGAGAAAGACCACTCTGTGTTTGTGCCATACTGCAAACGATGCCCCCTTCAAACACTGATGCAACGCCTGCCCCCCCCCCCCTGCCAGAGGGCTGGAAAGACAAAACAAAGCACTACCTTATTTTATTTTATTTAGAACTCAGGTTTTTGTGCCAAGGCACAAACAGTGGCCCGTTCAAACACTGGGGGCATCTTCCAAACATAGGCACAGGCCAATCAGTCATGTCCCCTACCAGGCCCAGACTGCCCCAAATGAAAGAGTCCAACAAGAGGCGGACCTGTCAAATTGGAAGATGATAAGGGGAGGGTTGTCCTTACTACTCACAGAGAACAATTGGCTGTCCCATCTAACGTCAGGGAAGGTCTGGGCGCTTCTTGCTTTCCCATTTTTGTTCTACTGTCTGACATGAACAGCCCCTATTGTTTGGAAAAAAGAAAACATGGGGGGAGGGGCTGTGGCTAAGTGGTACAGCCTTTGCTCGGCATGCAGAAGGTCCCAGGTTCCATCCCAGTCATCTCCAAATTAAAGCGAGCAGCGTCCAAGGCTACTCTTCGCAAACGCCAAGATAGGGGGAAAGGAGCAGAAATGCACAGAGCACAAAACGCCAGGCAAGGTACGAGCTTTGAGCACCTTCCTTCGGCACTTTCCTTCCTTAGTTCCTGACTTCTCCATGGTGCCCCCAGCCTAGCCAAGGTCACAAACTCTGCAATGTGGAGTACACCAAAGGGTGTGGCCTCAGTGGCTACAGCACCTGCTTGGCATGCAGAAGGTTCAGTCCCAGTCATCTCCCTACTGGGTGATCCCTGGCCCAAAATGATCAGGCTGGCTCTCGACGAGGGCAGGGCCTTTCAGCCCTGGCCCCTACCTGGTGGAACAGGCTCCCCTGGAGATTGTGGGACCTGTGGGGACTTACAGAGTTTCTGGCAGAGGGCCTGCAAGACAGACCTGTTTGGCCAGCCTGGTTAAAAAAAATATATCTACCAGTCATCTGGCCTGGGCACAAGGAGGGGGAGAGTGGCAGCCAGACTTATCCACATTTTAAATGGGTTCTGTTTTAGGTAACTGATATTTCAACTATGTTTTAATGTATGTTTAAAACCTTGTTGTGAACCGCCCTGAGCCCTCAGGGGGAGGGCGTATATAAAATTAATAAATAAATAATAAATAAATAAATAAATAAATAAATAAATAATAAAAGGACTGTAGTCGCGGAAGGTCGTCACAGTGGCCCTTTTCGGGCACAGAAGGATAATGCACATTCAATCCATTTCACAATGGTTTGCAAGTGATTTTGCTGTTCCATATTGTGCAAAATCCAGCTTCAAAGTGGATTGGTGCGGATTGAAGTGCATTATTCTGCATGTGAGACCATACAAGCAGCCAGAGTAGGTGTAACACCATCTCTTTGAGCGGATCTCTAGACTGACCTAATGTAAGGCAGATTCGCGGCGGTGCTCATGAGCCATCAGATTCTCAAACACCGTTTGCAGTCTGATTGGAGCATCCCGCTTCCCACACTTCACCGTTTGGTACCAGGGAGTAATTTGAAACTCTCTGCTTTTCCTTCCTAGAGGAGAAACATGGCCGGCTATCGATGAGGATCCAAGCCGATTTCACTCGGGGCTCAGAAATCTATGAGTCCATTCGAGACAGTTTGCAGGGTCTGAAGATTGGCATTCTGGGTAAATCCTCATCTTTGTTATTTTGATGGAAGGACTAGTCCGTCAGATAGTCCGCCCCAAGTGGATCTGTGAGTTCGTGGGCCTGTAAGACGGAGTTGTTCGGCCACTTTTGAGTGTCCAGTCGCTGACAGGTGCCCCCCTGCCTCTCCCTCCTCTTCTTTCTTTATCTTTCTGGGTTCCTACCATCTATGGGACCTCGGTTTTCCCTTTGGGGAGGTTTTTAATGAGGGTTATTATGACATTGTTTGTTACCGATTGCCGCATTTTAAATTGTTTTAATGTATTTAAGGGTTATTGTATATACGTGTTTTATGTTGTTCATCGCCCAGAGCTCTTTGGGGGTAGGGCGGTATAAAAAACCCATGAACCTATGAAATTTTAATTAAATATTAATTAGTGTATTAATTAATTAATAAAACAATCCCAGGTTTTGAGCCCTGTGCCCCTCTGCTCTGGCAGATCATATTCTGCAAGTTGAAGCTGCAATGTAAAAAATGTCTTGCTTGTTTTCCTAACAGCAGACATGGGCCTTTTCTGCATGAAGCATTTAAAATGTTTGCAGAATGTGGGTTTTTGTCTGCCTTTCAAAACGTTCTGCAAATATTTTAGCTCATCAAAATAAAATGCTTCCAGTAGTTCACACTGAAAACGTTTCCTTTTTTTAAAAAAAATATGCATGCATGGATTCAATGCTTTGACGAGACTTCGATCATTTCAATCTACAAAGTGTTGAACTCACAACAGACAATTTTTTTTAAAAAAAGATGGCAACAGCACATTTGTTTAAAAGTCAGGCTACAATGAATTTATTACTGTGCACTGAAGGCTGAAAAAGGCAGATAGCCGTGATGGCAGGTAAGAAAACGTGCTTTGGAAACTACAGAAAATGGTGAGCAGCCAGAGAATCAGCATAAACTGGTGGATGGCAAGAGAATAGCAAAATAGAACAGGGCCATGGAGCTACAAATTAGGGTGGAGAACTAAAACAATTCCTTATTTGACCGCACAGCAAGGAGAAAACGTTTTGAAAACATTTCAGATTCAAGAATCATTATAAAAAGTTTAGTACCGGGGAGGAGGGGTAGACATGGGCTAGGCCAATGGGCCATGCTGGCAAGGGCTGATGGGAATTGTAGTCCATACCATCTGGAGTGCCAAAGGTTCGCGACCACGGGAGTAGGCAATACGTCCCTTGATGGTCTAATTCAGAATATTCGGGAAGCTTCATATGTGTGTTGGAGAAGGGTTGTGTCTAAGTGGAAGAGCCTCTGCTTGGCATACAGAGAAGAGAAGAAGAAGAGTTTGGATTTATATCCCCCCTTTCTCTCCTGCAGGAGACTCAAAGGGGCTTCCAATCTCCTTGCCCTTCCCCCTCACAACAAACACCCTGGGAGGTAGGTGGGGCTGAGAGAGCTCCGAGAAGCTGTGACTAGCCCAAGGTCACCCAGCTGGCGTGTGTGGGAGTGCACAGGCTACTCTGAATTCCCCAGAGAAGCCTCCACAGCTCAAGGGGCAGAGTGGGGAATCAAACCCAGTTCCTCCAGATTAGATACACGAGCTCTTAACCTCCTACGCCACTGCTGCTCCAGAGGGTCCAGGTTCAGTTCCCGGCATCTCCAGTTAAAAGGACCAGGTAGCAGGAGATGTGAAAGACCTCCACCTGAGTCCATGGGCAGCAGCTGCCTGTCTGAGTAGACAATACTGACCTTGATGGTACAAAGCAGATGCACGGGTTGAAATATACGGGCTACCCAGTCCCACTTCTCTTGATATGGCCCCTGTCTCCTCATAGTCTTGGTTCTGTTTTCAGAGGAGCGAGCAGAGTGTTGGGTAAAGATCCTTGCTGGGCGAGAGGCTCTTTGCACGCTCAGCTGGCAGGAAATAACTCTCTCTCTCTCTCCCCCTCTCTCCCTCCCCCCTCTCTCCCTCCCTCCCTCCCTCCCCCTCCCTCCCTCCCTCTCCCTCCCTCCCTCTCCCTCCCTCCCCCCCTCTCTCCCTCCCTCCCCCTCCCCCCTCTCTCTCCCTCTCTCTCCCTCTCCCCCCCTCTCTCTCTGCGCTCCCCCCCAGCCTCAAGCAGGTCTCAAAGCTGCAGGCCGCCTGCAAGAAGATGCAGCTTCTCAATGAACTTTTGGACCATGGTGGGAACTACATCGCGGCGACTCTGCCTTTCCTGCTCCGCTTGTTGGAACGAGGCCTGGCCCGGAGGATCCTGCTGCTGACCCACTCTCTCCCCCAGGTCCCTCCGGTAACGTCCTTCCCTCCCTCTGAGCTTCTGGTTAATGCTTCTGGCTCCCTTGGTTTGTAGTAGTCCAGTGGTGGCGAACCTATGGCACGGGTGCCAGAGGTGGCACTCAGAGCCCTCTCTGTGGGCACACACAAACAGAGTGCCCCCTCCACAAATCTAGGCTGGCCGGGGCCGCTGGGCTCGATTATTAGCATTAAACCTAAGACCTAGTTTTGGGGAAGTAGTGTA
Organism: Sphaerodactylus townsendi; assembly: GCF_021028975.2. Taxonomy (NCBI): domain Eukaryota; kingdom Metazoa; phylum Chordata; class Lepidosauria; order Squamata; family Sphaerodactylidae; genus Sphaerodactylus; species Sphaerodactylus townsendi. The sequence goes on along the minus strand of NC_059431.1, from coordinate 256,040 downwards.
CGTAACCCTGTTAAACGCTGTTAAACTAAAGCACAATCCTTTACTTGGGAGTAAGCTCGGTTGTGGCAATGGGGCTTGCTTCTGAGTAAACCCTCCTAGGGTCGTGATTCACCCATTGGAAGAGTTGCATGGTTGTGACAAAGCAGAGCCATCGACTACCACCAAGCTTACTCCTGAGTAACGCACGCCTCGGAGCCAACCGTTTTTTCTAAACGAAAACCTCAATATTCAGGTTAAATTACCCTGTTGGCCCTTTGCGATAAATAAGTGGGTTTTGGGTCGCAATTTGGGCACTCGGTCTTGAAAAGGTTCGCCATCACTGTAGTAGTTGATCCTTATTGATTTATTTGTTTGTTTTACAAAACGTCTATCCTGTCTTTCTGTTCTCTCTCGCAAAGGCCCTCAAGGCGGCTAACAAATTTATTAAATTTTTAAATTTAATCCATTTGTGTCTCTCCCCCAGCCCCCTTTTCCTAATGGGAACCCATTAATGGGATTTTGGACTTTACCTCTGTGTATAGTACAGGGGTAGGGAACCTGCGGCTCTCCAGATGTTTAGGAACTACAATTCCCATCAGCCTCTGTCAGCATAGTATAGTAGCTCCTACTATCTCTTGCTGTAATGTCATTTTTTTTATCTGTTCAATGTATCATGTTAATACTTACCCTTCGCTTTGCCCCTGGTTGGTAGTCTTGACCTCTATAAGTCACATCCTGTTAGGGGTCAAACTTGCGACCCTCCAGATGTTCAATCACAATCACAATAGACCTTTATTGGCATGAGGTATACAAACGTGAATATAAACTGTTATTAAATTTAAAAGAGTTGTACATGCCGTCTATGAGTAGTTTTACATTCTAAAATCACACTTCATTTATAAAAATATAACATAGATTTAAAAATTTTGACCAATCCATTGTACACGGGATTGTGAACAGATATAGTACAACTACACTGAAAAGGCAGGATTAAGATATTTCTAGCCATTCATTATTCACAGCCTATTTACTAAAAAAAGTATAAACTTCCCCAGGATCTATAAATGGTATATACTAATTAATACTATAAATTAATTAAATTTCCATAAAAATACAATAAATAACGATGAGCTCCTTGTATACACCTTCTATAATAACCCAGGAGTATCAGAGGTGTAATTTCACATTTAAATATTATTTTATACTTGCGTATTTTACAGACCTCTTAAGGACATGACTTGCAGCAAATAATTGGCTATTCTCCCAAGTGTAGAAGGATCATTACTGTTTAGCAATTTTGGGATTGATATTTTGGAAGGCACATTTCCCATTAAGTGTCAAACTCATGGCCCTCCAGATGTTCATGAACTACAACTCCCATCATCCCTTGCCAGTAGAGCCAATGCTCATGTTGGGAGGGACTGATGGGAATTGTAGTTCCTGAACATCTGGAGGGCCACGAGTTTGACACCCACCCTGGTTGATGGTACTGACTCATTTTGTGTAATGTGTTTTGACTCCCAGCGAGAAAGGCAGCCACAAATAACACAAACTTCAATGTATTGTTGAAGGCTTTCACGGCCGGAATCACTGGGGTGTTGTGGGTTTTCCAGTTTGTATGGCCGTGTTCCAGTAGCATTTTCTCCTGACGTTTCGCCTGCATCTGTGGCTGGCATCTCCAGAGGATCGTAAAATCGGATAATAAACTTCAGCTCATCCAGAGCTGGATGGCAGACTTAGAAATAGGTTCTGGGATTGGACCCACTTTTAGCTAAGATTAAGCTTTGCACCTGTGGGAATGCTGGCAGGAGGTTGAAAGACTATTAGGACTAATAAAAGGAAACACTTCTTTGCGCAACGTGTGATTGGTGTTTGGAATATGCTGCCACAGGAGGTGGTGATGGCCACTAACCTGGATAGCTTTAAAAAGGGCTTGGACAGATTGATGGAGGAGAAGTCGATCTATGGCTACCAATCTTGATCCTCCTTGATCTGAGATTGCAAATGCCTTAGCAGACCAGGTGCTCGGGAGCAGCAGCAGCAGCAGCAGAAGGCCCTTGCTTTCACCTCCTGCACGTGAGCTCCCAAAGGCACCTGGTGGGCCACTGCGAGTAGCAGAGTGCTGGACTAGATGGACTCTGGTCTGATCCAGCAGGCTAGTTCTTATGTTCTTAAAGACTGCATTTCTGGTCTACTCTGGGGAAAGTGCTGCAGGCAGTTGTGTTTTTCTTAGGAGGCTTCCTAGCTCTGCTCCCTGCATCTTTTCTTTCAGTGGCCAATCGACGCTGACCCCCCGAAGCACAAAGACAGTGGATCCCTCTCGTTTGGGCTTTTGCTGAGTCCTGACTTTGCCACCAGCGTCTTGGAGAAGGGGCCAGAAGCGGATCGTCCTGAGGTGAGCGCACGACGTTGTCCGTTGTCTGGAGGTCAGGATTCTTCCTGACACCTCTTCTCTTTCCTGCGAACAAAGTTTGCTCGAGTTGGATACTTCTGTTCAGTTCAGTTGGGTTTTCTGGACTATCTTTTAAAAAAATCTCTCTGAGACCTCGAACTTGTTCTTAGTCCCCTCTAACCAATGCCTCCAAGTTTCCAGGATCTTTTTTTATAATCCCCCTTTCTTTATCTCCCCCGCCCCACCATTCAGTTAACCTCAGACAGATAGGCGCAAGGGTAAAGTTTCCCATTCCCCCCCCCCCCCCCCCGGGAGGAGGCTGGCCCCCATCGCCGCATCTGAGGCACTCACAAGCACTACAGAAGGTCTACTGGAGCAGCAGTGGCATAGGAGGTTAAGAGCTCGTGTATCTAATCTGGAGGAACCGGGTTTGATTCCCCGCTCTGCCGCCTGAGCTGTGGAGGCTTATCTGGGGAATTCAGATTAGCCTGTGCACTCCCACACGCGCCAGCTGGGTGACCTTGGGCTAGTCACAGCTTCTGGGAGCTCTCTCAGCCCCACCTACCTCACAGGGTGTTTGTTGTGAGGGGGGAAGGGCAAGGAGATTGTAAGCCCCTTTGAGTCTCCTGCAGGAGAGAAAGGGGGGAAATAAATCCAAACTCTTCTTCTTCTACATGCCTGAGGATTGGTTCCGATGAGAAGGCCTTTTTCAATCTGTCAAAGACTGCCGTATCCCAGCATAGTGGGTCTCCCACTTTGTGGCCCCTTCCCCTTGGTCCTCAGTAAGCTGGTCAAGATACACTGCCTCGGGTAGTGGTGGAGTCTCCTTCGTTGGAGGTTTTTCAACAGAGGCTGGAGGCTGGCCTTTGGGGAGGCCGGACACGGATTTCCCCCCTCGGATGCCCCTGTGTTGCGTGCTATACCAGGTTCCCATGGTGGTGGGATTCATACTGTGGCGTAGCGCCAATGGGGCTGGGCGGGGCATGACGGGGGTGTGGCCGGGCATTCCTGGGCGCGGGGCATTCCTGGGCGGGGCTGTGGCAAGGACGCAGCTGCTGCATGCAGAGTCCCTTGGAGTCATGGGCAGAAGCTTGAAGATACTGCGCGGGGCGCCAGGCTGCCACGCACGCCGGTGCACCTCCTGCTAGGCTGCTTCAAGTTCTGTGCGCTACTGCTGAGAGGAGGGGCGTAACTAAGGCAAAAACCACGTGGCAAAATCACCCATGAGTAACCCCCTCTCGGCACACACAAATAGTTAGTAACCTACTCTCGGGAACCTGTGAGAACATGCTGGATCCCACCTCTGGGCACAATAAGTTAAATAGATTTCTGCTGGTTTTCTGTAAACCTAAAAACACGTGTGTAAATAGATTCTTACTTATTGTAAGCAAAATTGGTGTTAACTGTGAAGCTTGTAAGTATTATGGCATTCTTTCGCTATCCTCCAGCCAGGGGTCTGCAACCTGTGGCTGCCAATTGGCCATGCTGGCAGGGGCTGATGAGATTTGTAGTCCATGAACATCTGGAGAGCCGCAGGTTGCAGACCCCTGCTCTAGACCCTCCTTATTCATGTATTATGACTGGAAATTTTTTGAAACAAATGACTGGAAGCTGACTTGATATGCTTTGGAAGAACGCCTCTTTTCTGTAGAATTTTCTCCTGTCGCTCTGTTCGTTGGTTCATTTGTTCAAAAAAAGAATTATCAGCTGCCTTTCTACCTCGTAGGAACTCAAAAGTTTCTATTCTCTTTACATTTGCCCCTGCAGGCGGTGGAGTTCCGGACGTTCTGGGGTCAGCGCTCAGAGCTGAGGCGTTTCCAAGATGGGTCCATCTGCGAGGCCGTCTTGTGGAACGCAGCTAACCAAAGCGAGAAGCGCTTCGTCCCAGCGCAGGTCATTCGGCACCTCTTGCAGTTGTAAGTAGCTCTGCTGTGGAAGTGTAAACAAGGGGACATGGGGGGCAGTAATGCCAGAGGTGGGATCCAGCAGGTTCTCACAGGTTCCCGAGAGTAGGTTACTAATTATTTGTGTGCGCCGGGAGGGGGTTACTAATTGGCGATTTTGCCACGTGATTTTTGCCTTAGTTACGCCCCTCCTCTCAGCAGTAGCGCGCAAAACTTGAAGCAGTCTAGCAGGAGGTGCACCAGCGTGCGTGGCAGCCTGCGCCTGCGTGCATTCGTTTCCCACCCAAGGACCGGCGCAGCAGCTGCGTCCTTGCCACAGCCCTGCCCAGAAATTCCCGCCCCCGGAATGCCCGGCCATGCCCCCGTCGTGCCTCGCCCAGCCTCACCGGCTCTACGCCACAGTTTGAATCCCACCACCATGGGAACCTGTTACTAACATTTTTGGATCCCACCACTGAGTAATGCCCATACACGTGCTTTCTCCATTGCGGCCCCCACCTTCTGGAACGGCCTGTCTGAGGATCTCGGGAAGACGGTCGCCGTCCTGGCTTTGTACAAGCGCTGCGAAACAATTATTCGACAGAGCTTTTCTACACCGGATAAATGATTGTCACGCTGTGCAAAATGCTTCACAAGGTCATGGATAGATTATTAGAGCCAGCGTGGTCTAGTGGTTAAGAGCAGTGGAATCTAATCTGGAGGATGGGGTTCGATTCTCCACTCCTCCACATGAAGCCTGCCGGGTGACCTTGGGCTAGTCACAATTCTCTCCGAACTCTTGCAGCCCCACCTGCTTCACAAGGTGTCTGGTTTGAGTCGAGGAAGGGAAAGTAGTTTGGAAGCCGCTTTGAGACTCTTTATGGTTGATAAAATCAGGGTATCAATCCAAAACTGCTTGTTGTCGTCTTCATCTTAGTCTTCATCTTCTTTTTCTTCCTCTTCCTCCACCTTCTCCTTCTCTTCCTCTTCTGTGTTGAGCTTGCTGAAACTAGGATGCTACTGTGCATTATTTTATGTGTCACGTTGATGCTTATTCTTTTCTTCAGCTCTGTTTTTAGATTTCTGGTTGGTTCTACAACCCAAATGCTATTTCACTGTTCATTGAATATTCCCTCCTGTCGAATGCATTGACTCACTCTGGGTAATCCGCCGTGAGTCCAAGTAGTAGACTATAAATAACATAAAAGAATGAAAGTAAATGAATAACAAACAGACTCTACCTTAGTCATTGTCAAGCAGAAAGGGATGCTTCCCAAGGAAAATTGTGGCACTTTTTTTTTTTGTGGGACTCTTTAGTTTGGAGAGGAGACGTCTGAGGGGGGATATGATTGAAGTCTATAAAATTATGCCTGGGCTAGAAAATGTTGACAGAGAGACATTTTTCTCTCTTTCTCACAATGCTAGAACCAGGGGGCATCCATTGAAAATGCTGGGGGGAAGAATTAGGACTCATAAAAGGAAACACTTCTTTACGCAACGTGTGATTGGTGTTTGGAATAGGCTGACACAGTTGGTGGTGATGGCCACTCACCTGGATAGCTTTAAAAAGGGCTTGGCCAGATTGATGGAGGAGAAGTCGATCTTTGGCTACCAATCTTGATCCTCCTTGATCTGGGACTGCAAATGCCTTAGCAGACCAGGTGCTCAGGAGCAGCAGCAGCAGCAGCAGCAGGCCATTGCGTTCACATCCTGCATGTGAGCTCCCAAAGGCACCTGGTGGGCCACTGCGAGTAACAGAATGCTGGACTAGATGGACTCTGGTCTGATCCAGCAGGCTAGTTCTTATGCTCTTATGTTCACTTCTGGTACCGCCTGCCTACAGTAGACTGCACTGGAAATAGATTTTGCAGGCCTTTATCGTGGCTTAAACACCCAATCCCCCCCTTTCTCTCCTGTAAGGAGATTTAAAGGGGCTTACAATCTCCTTTCCCTTCCCCCCCCTCACAACAAACACCCTGTGAAGTAGGTGGGGCTGAGAGAGTTCTGAATTTTACTCACCCAAGGTCACCCAGCTGTGTTGGAGTGCACAAGCTAATCTAGTTCACCAGATAAGTGGCAGAGTGGGGAATCAAACCAGATTCCCCAGATTAGAGTGCACCTGCTCTTAACCACTCTACCACACTGGATTCTTGTGAGAGTTTTGTGACACTAGAAAGACTCAGCAAATTTATTGTTGCATGCATCTGACATGGCGGTTTTTGGCTTGTTGTGTAAAATTTCCTGGAAATGTTTGAAGTCATGGGGGAAGCTGAAATATTTGCAATATTTCCTTATGAAGGCTTAAACATTTTATGGCTTAAACAGCATAGAATATACCAGTGGTGGCGAACCTATGGCACGGGTGCCAGAGGTGGCACTCAGAGCCCTCTTTGTGGGCACACGCAGAGTGCCCTCCCCACGCATCTAGGCTGGCCTGGGCCGCTGGGCTCGATTATTAGCATTAAACTTAAGACCAAGTTTTGGGGAAGCAGTGTAGACAACCCTGTTAAGCGCTGTTAAACACCACTGACTTTCATGCGAAGAACTAAAGTGTGATCCTTTACCTGGGAATAAGCTCGGTTGCTGGCAATGGGGCTTGCTTCTGAGTAAACCCTGCTAGGGTTGTGACTCACCCGTTGGAAGAGTTGCACGGTTGCTTCAAAGCCAAACCACTGACTACCACCAAGCTTACTCCCGAGTAACGCATGCCTCGGAGCCAACCGTTTTTTCTAAACTAAAACCTCAGTATTCAGGTTAAATGGCCGTGTTTGGGGTTGCAATTTGGGCACTTGGTCTTGAAAAGGTTCGCCATCACTGGAATATACCAACTCAGCATATGAAATTGGGCTATTAGGCATTTTAATGATATTAAAGTATCAGTGCTTTAATTGCAGAATGCCAAGGAACAAGGTTATGGATAGCTCTAGTACAGTGATGGCGAACCTTTTCGAGACCGAGTGCCCAAATTGCAACCCAAAACCCACTTATTTATTGCCAAGTGCCAACACGGCAATTTAACCTGAATACTGAGGTTTTTGTTTAGAAAAAACGATTGACTCTGAGGCGTGCATTACTCGGGAGTAAGCTTGGTGGTCGTCGGTGGCTTTGCTTTGACGCAACCGTGCAACTCTTCCGACGGGTGAATCACGACCCTAGGAGGGTTTACTCAGAAGCAAGCCCCGTTGCCAGCAACCGAGCTTACTCCCAGGAAAAGGATCGCGCTTTAGTTGTTCGCATGAAAATCAGTGGGGTTTAACAGCGCTTAACAGGGTTACCTACACTGCTTCCTCAAAACTATGTCTTAGGTTTAATGCTAATAATCGAGCCCAGCGGCCCAGGCCGGCCTAGATGTGTGTGTGTGTGGGGGGGGGGGGGGGCTCTCTTTGCACTTGCCCACAAAGAGGGCTCTGAGTGCCACCTCTGGCACCCATGCCATAGGTTCGCCACCACTGCTCTAGTAGTAACATTTTGACATTTCCAAAAAGAGGCTGTACCTTTTTCATTGAGCACATAGTTCATTTTCCACTACTACTAGGCCCTTTTAACTGGAAGTGCCAGAGAATGAACCTGAGATTTTCTGTCTGCATCTCCCATGGGTGGCTTCAGTCTCTTCTTGATAACGTAACTACAGTCTGTCTCAGAAAAAGATGTCAGTGGCGTAGTGGTTAAGATGTCAGTGGCGTAGTGGTTAAGATGTCAGTGGCGTAGTGCATTCTAATCTGGAGGAACCGGGTTTGATTCCTCGCTCTGCCACTTGAGCTGTGGAGGCTTATCTGGGGAATTCAGATTAGCTTGTGCACTCCCACACACGCCAGCTGGGTGACCTTGGGCTAGTCACAGCTTCTCGGAGCTCTCTCAGCCCCACCTACCTCTCAGGGTGTTTGTTGTGAGGGGGGAAGGGCAAGCAGATTGTAAGCCCCTTTGAGTCTCCTACAAGAGAGAAAGGGGAGATAGAAATCCAAACTCTTCTTCTTCTATATTCTTAACATGCTGGATCTTCTTTGATGTTCAATGCTCCTCCTGGGTCCTAGTGCCTACCAGTTTGCAAAAGACCGGTATTGATGATAGCCATTCAATGAACTATAAATGCTCTTGTATTAAAGTTCCCCGTTCAACAATTCACCAAGGCAGAGCATAAAAATGAATGATAATTCTCATATTCTAATGCAGAAGCATTTCTCAATCGCTGTACCTCAACTGACCACTCTAACATCTCTTACTGAGACAGAGTAGAAACTTCATTTTTTAAAAAAACAAAGTGCTAAAGAAGTGACCGTAGTGAAGGA